>NC_064276.1:25270246-25574658 GCF_003254725.2 Canis lupus dingo
ACTTATGTCCCTGGAGTGATGAAGCAGCGACCTATTAACAACTCCTTTACCACATCACTGTGCTTCTCTCAGAAACAAGTAGAAAAATGTTGGATCCAGAGGCTGTCCTTAAAGTGTCATCTCCAGAAGAGCCATTGTCTCCCTGGAGCTAGCAGAGACTAAATTCAGGAAGAATGTATGTGTTCCCTCTCTGGGAGACAGAATGGAGCAGATGGCCTATTAGCCAGAAAGGAGTTTCATTAGCATCAGCTAAACCAGCTATAAAGAAGCAGCTTTCCTGAAAACCACTTGCAGCTTCTGCGGGAACTTAGTTGCTTGTGCACAAAACCCTCTAATTTCCTATTTTATGTTTTATTATTTCTGACATGGCAAGATGGAGAGTGAAGCTAGCTTATGCTGCTTTATATTTTGCATTCCGTGTATATGATGTTATTTTCATCTCCCCATGAGGAGTTCTGTCTGCTATCCCTTCATCACGCAGAGGAAAGTTTACCCTTTTTCACCCCTTAAGCCCACCAAAATTAGAATTTGTATCTTGTTAGCTGTTAACTTCATTGAAGGGGATACCTTTATAAAGCCATTTATCTCAACAACCTCAGAATGAAGTTCTTGTTGAACACAATGAAATTACACTGAGTAATGGATATCGATTCTCAATTTTGAATTAGACCAATCAGGCATGAATGGTGGACCTCTAATATATAGTTTTTAAATGTTATTTTAATTCCAGTATAGTAAACAAAGTGTTATATTAGTTTCAGGTGTACAATATAGTGATTCAACAATTCTGTACACTACTCAGTGCTCATGATGATACTTGTACTTTTAATCCGCATCACCTATCCCACCCCCCCTACCCACCTCCCTTCTTTAACCATCAATTTGTTCTTTATAGTAAGAGTCTGTTTTTTGGTTTGTCTCATTTTTCTTTGTTCATTTGTTTTGTTTTTCAAATTCCACATATGAGTGAAATCATATGGTATTTGTCTTCCTCTGAATTATTTTGCTTAGCATTACACTCTCTGTAATGTTGCAAATAGCAAGATTTCATTCATTTTTATGACTGATATTCCGATGTGTGTGTGTGTGTGTATCTTTATCCATTCATTATCAATGGACACTTGGGCTGTTCCATAATTAGGCTATTGTAAATAATGCTGCAATAACCACAGGGGTGCATGCATCTTTTCAAATTAGTGTTTTTGTATTCTTTGGGTAAGTACCCAATAGCAGAATTACTAAATCATGTTTTTCTATTTTTAACTTTTTGAGCAGTCTCCATACTGCTTTCCATAGTGGCTGCAGCAGTTTGCCTTCCCAACAACAGCACATGAAGATTTGGTTTTCTCCACATGCTCAACACTTATTGTTTCCTGTATTTTTGATTTTAGGTGTTCTGACAGGTGTGAGGTGTTATCTCATTGTGGATTTGATTTGCATTTCCCTGATGATGAGTGATGTTGAGCCTCTTTTTATGTGACTATTGGTCAGCTATATAACATCTTTTGAGAAATGTCTGTTCACATCTGTTGCCCATGTTTCAATTGGATTATTTGTTTTTTGGTGTTGAGTTGTATACATTCTTTGCATATTTTGGGTAATAACCCTGTATCATATATGTCATTTGCAAATATCTTCTCTTATTCAGTAGGATGTCTTTTAGTTTTGTTGATTGTTTCCTTTTCTATGCAGAAGATTTTCATTTTGGTGTAGTCCCAGTAGTTTATTTTTGCTTTTGTTTCCCTTGCCTCAGGAGACATATCAAGAAAGTTTTGCTATGGTCAATATCAGAGAAATTATAGCCTATGCTCTCTTCTAGGATTTTTATGGTTTCAGGTCTCACATTTAGATTGTTATCCATTTTGAATTTATTTTTGTATATAGCATAAGGAAGTGGGCCATTTTCACTCCTCTGCATGTAGCTATCTGGTTTCCCCAACACCATTTTTTGAACAGACTTTTTCTCATTGCAGTCTTTCCTCCTTTGTTGATGATTAATTGACCATAGAATTGTGGGTTTATTTCTAGGTTTTGTATTCTGTTCTTTTGATATATGTGTCCATTTTTGTGCCAGTACCACACTGTTTTGATAATCATAGGTTTGTAGTAGATCTTGGAATCTGGGATTGTGAGAGTTTTGCTCTTCTTTTTGGATTGTTAGGGTTTTTGTTTTTTTGTTTGTTTTGGCTATTCAGGTTCTTTTGTGGTTCCACACAAATTTTAGGATTGTTTATTCTAGTTCTGTAAAAAATGATGTTGGTATTTTGATAGGGATTGCATTAAATCTATAGATTGCTTTGGGTAATATGGACATTTTAACAATGCTATTTTTTCCAGTCCATGAACATGGACTATCTTTCCATTTGTTTGTGTTATCTTCAATTTCTTTCATAAGTGTTTTATAGTTTTCAGAATACAGGTCTTCCACCTCCTTGATTAAGTTTATTCCTAGGTACTTTATTATTTTTGATGCAATTATAAATGGGATTGTTTTCTTAATTTCTCTGCTGTATCTTTATTAGTGCGTAGAAATGTAATAGATTTCTGTATATTGCTTTTGTATCCAGTGGCCTTATTGAATTCATTTATTAGTTCTAGTAGTTTTTTTGGTAGAGTCTTTAGCATTTTATATGTATAGATTATGTCATCTCCAAACACTGAAAGTTTTACTTTTTCCTTCCCAATTCAGATGATTTTTATTTCTTTTTATTGTCTAATTGCTGTGGCTAGGATTTCTAGTATTAAGTTAAATAAAAGTAGTGAGAGTGGACATCCTGTCTTGTTCCTGATCTTAGAGGAAATGCTTCCAGTTTTTCCCATTAAGTGTGATGTTATCTGTGGGTTTTTCATAGATGGCCTTTATTATGTTTAGGCATAATATGTTTCCTCTAAACCTACTTTGTTGAGGTTTTTTTTTTTTTTTCCATGAATGGATATTATACTTTGTCAAATGCTTTTTCTGCATCTATTGAAATGATCATATGGTTTTTATCCTTTCTCTTGTTGATATGATGTATCGTATTGATTAATTTGCAAATATTGAACCACTCTTGCATCCTAGGAATAGATCCCAAGTGATTGTGGTGAATGATTTTTTTTAATGTATTTTTGGATTTAGTTTGCTTATATTTTGTTAAAGATTTTTATATTGATGTTCATTAGAGATATTGGCCTATAGGGCTGTTTTTTTAGTGGTGTCTTTATCTGGTTTTGGTATCAGGGTAGCATTGGCCTCATAGAGTGAATTTGGAAGTTTTCTTTCCTTTTCTATTTTTTGGAAGTGTTTAAAAGAGTAGTTATTAACTCTTCTTTAAATGTTTGGTAGAATTCATCTGTGAAGCCATCTGGTCCTGGACTTCTCTGTGTTGGGAGTTTTTGATTACTGATTTAATATCATTTCTGGTACTCAGTCTGTTCAAATTTTCTAATTCTTCCTGATTCAGTTTTAGGATGTTACATGGTTCTAGGAATGTATCTATCTCTTCTAATTTGTCCAGCTTGTTGGCATGTAATTTTTCATAATATTCTCTTACAGTCCTTTGTATTTCTGTGGTGTCAGTTGTTATTTCTCCTCATCCATTTCTCATCTTTTTTGTGTTCTCTTTCTCTCTTTTAATGAGTCTGGCTTAAAGCTTATCCACTTTGTTAATCTTAAAAAAAAAAATCCAGATCCTGCTTCCATTGATCTGTTGTTTTTGTTTGTTTTTACTTCATTTAGTTTTGCTCTAATCTTTATTATTTCCTTCCATCTCCTGGTTTGGGGTTTTGTTTGTTCTTTTTCTAGTTTCTTGAGGTATAAAGTGAGATTGTTTGAGATTTTTTTCTTGCTTCTTGAGGTAGGCCTGTAATGCCATAAACTTCCCTTTAGAGTAGTTTTTGCTACATCCCAAGGATTTTGGACTGTTGTGTTTTCATTTGTTTCCATATATTTCTTCATTACTTGTTTGATTTCTTGGTTGTCACGTTTATTGTTTAGTAGCATGTTATTTACCCTCCATGAATTTGTGTTCTTTCCAGATTTTTTCTTGTGGTTGATTTCTAGTTTCATAGTGCTGTGGTCAGAAATGACACATCGTATGGTTTAGATCTTTGTGAATTTGTTGAGACTTATTTTGTGTCATAATATGTGATCTATTCTGAAGAATGTTGCATATGCTCCTGAAAACAATGTGTATTCTGCTGTTTTAGGACAGAATATTCTGAATACATCTGCTCCAATGTGTCTTTCAAAGCCATTGTTACCATGTTGATTTACTGTTTGGATTATCTATCTATTGATGTAAGTGGGGTGTTGAAGTCTTCTCTTATTTTGTATTATTATTGCTCCCTTTATGTTTGTTATTAGCTGCTTTATGTATTTGGGTCCCATGCTGGGTGCCTAAATATTTACAATTGTTATGTCTTCTTGTTGGATTATTCCCTCTATAATTATATAGTTCCCTTCTTTGTCTCTTGTTATAGTCTTTGTTTTAAAGTCTATTTTGTATGATGTAAGTATTGCCACCCTGGCTTTCTTTTCACTTTTAGTTACATGATAAATGCTTTTCCCTACCTTTACTTGCAGTCTGCATGTGTCTCTAGTTCTGAAATGAGTCTCTTGCAGGCAGCATATATGGGTCTTGCTTTTTTATCCATTTTATCACCCTATGTCTTTTGTTTGGAGTATTTAGTCCACTTACATACAAATTAATTATTGATAGATATATACTGATTGCCATTTTTTGATTTATGGTTGTTTTTGTAGTTCTTCTGTTACACTTTGTTGGGTTTCTTTAGTTATATACTTGGTTTTATTTCTCTTCATTTTTTTTCGTCTCCATTACTGGTTTTTTGTTTTGTTTTGTTTTTAAAGTTTATTTATTTATTTATTTATTTATTTATTTATTCATTCATTCATTCATTCATTCATTCATTCATGAGAGACACAGAGAGACAGGCTGAGACACAGGCAAAGGAAGAAGCAGACTCCATGCAGGGAGCCTGATGTGGGACTCCATCCCAGGACTCCAGGATCACACCCTGGGCCTAAGTTAGGCACTCAACCACTGAGCCACCCACGCATCCCTATTACTGGTTTTTGATTTCTAGTATTAGATTCATATATAACATCATGCTTATAGAAGTCTATATTAAGTTGATGGTTGCTTAAGTTTGAACCCATTCTTTACTTTTCTTCCCCCCTCACCCCACCATGTATTAGGTAAATGGTGTCATATATTACATCCTTTAATTTTGTGAGTCTCTTGGTTGATTTTTGTAGACAGACTTAATTTTACTGCTTTTGTCCTTCCTACTTTTCTTTTTTTTTTTTTTTTTTAATTTTTATTTATTCATGATAGGCACACAGTGAGAGAGAGAGGCAGAGACACAGGCAGAGGGAGAAGCAGGCTCCATGCAGGGAGCCCGACGTGGGACTTGATCCCTGGTCTCCAGGATCACACCCTGGGCTGAAAGCGGCGCTCAACCGCTGAGCCACCTGGGCTGCCCTCCTTACTGTTTTCCATGGTGACTGCACCAATTTACATTCCCATCAACAGTGCTCAAGGGGGCCTTTTCTCCATATGCTCACCAACACTTGTTATCTGTTGTCTTTTTGGTAATAGCCACTCTAATGGGTGTAAGGTGATAGTTTATTGTGAGTTTACTTTAACTGCAATTGAGAAGCTATTGAGCAGCTTTTAATAGGGAGTAAAATTTACATTTTTCAAAGAATGTGTTGACTGATGTGTGGATAATGAATTGGGGTCAAGTAGGAGTAACCAATTAAGAGACCATTGCTATAAATTACACAAGGAGTGATAGTGTTTTGGATGAGATAGGTGAGGGTAGAGAAAAATGAAAAAAATTCAAAATGTATTTTGGAGGAAGTCTCTCTAAGACTGGTTGAGCTATTGGGCATTTGGGGATTGGAGGAGAAGGTGGATCATGGAAGAATGTAGAATTTAGGCCTGAGAAATCGGTTGGATCAAGGAGCTATTTACTGAAATGGAGACCATGGAAAGAGAAGCAATTTGATGGGAAGATTTAGAAATATGAACTCAGAATTTTTTTCTTTCTTTTGTTTTTTAAATTAAGACTTCATTATTATTTTTTAAGAGAAATTTTAGATTTTAAGTAAAATTGAGGGAAGATACAGAGATTCTCAAATCACCCCACCATCACACATACATAACTTCCTCCATTCTCAACATTGCTTACCAGTGAGATACGTTTTTTTTGCAGCTGATGGACCTACATTGACACATCATAATCACACAGTGCATACTTTACATTAGCATTCACTCCTAGTGTTATACATGCTGTGGGCTTGGACAAATGTATAATGACATGTATCCATCATTAGCATACAGAGTATTTTTACTGCCCTAAAAATCCCCTATATTCTATATATTCATTCTTGTCCCTCATCTCCCATCAAACCTTGACAACCAGTAATCTTTTTGTCTCCATAGTTTTGCCTTAGTAATGTCATATAGTTGGAATCATACAGTATATAGCTTTTCAGATTTTTTTTTCACTTAATAATGTGTATTTAAGATTCCTTTGTGTTTCTTCATGAATTGATGGTTCATTTCTTTTTATTTTATTTATTTTAATTTTTTTAAAAAATTGTTTGAGAGAGAGAGAGAGAGAGAGAGAATGCAGGGAGGAGGGGCAGAGGGACAGTCTTAAGCAGAATCCACGCTGAGCATGGAGCCCATCAGGGGGCTCAATCTCACGATCCTGAGATCATGACCTGAGCCAAAACTAAGAGCTGGACACTTATCCGACTATGTCACCCATGCACCCCATATTTCTTTTTAGCACTGAATAATATTCCATTGTCTGGATGTATCACAGTTTGTTTATGCATTCATCTACTGAGGGATATCTTGGTTACCTCCAAGCTTTGACAATTATGACTAAAGCTGCTATAAGCATTTGTGTGCAGTTTTTTTCTACAGACATGTTTTCAACTTCAAGTAGTATTAGTCTTCCTTATTTGTTCTTCAATATTATGTTGGTTATTTTGGGTCTTTTGCCTCACTATAAAACTTTAGAGTCATTTTATTAATATTCACAAAATAACTTTCTGGGAGTTTGATTGGATTTCTATTAAATCTATATATTAAGTTGGGAAGAAATGACATCTTGACAATATTGAGTCTTCCTACTCTTGAGCATAGAAGGATGTCCTTTCTTTAATATTTGGAAATATGTCTGGATTTTTTTTTGGTTCAAATTTCCATATTTTTGAAGCAGCTACAGAATATATTTATTGAGAAGGGAAATGAAATTTATGTTTATAATTCTCACATTTTGATTTTTAAAAACAAATTTATCATTGGTTGTGTTATATTTCTTAGTAACTTTGATGCAGATCTTTAGGCAGATAGGAATATATTAATTGCTGTACATTGATTCTGTTGAGCTGTGTCAAGAGACGTGAGAAATCAGTTATTCTTCATAATGAAAGAAAGTCTACTTGTATTATATGACAAGGATGTTGGTTAGATTTCTCAGATTATAGGATATAAGGGTCAATTAAAGTGAAAATTTTTATTTACCTCTTCAGAATATAAGGAAGATTATTAAGAGTCAGTCATATTGGAATATATTTCATAGTCAAAGGAAAGGTTAAAGGTAGTTTAAGTGTTAAAATTTGCCAGTTTTTTTTTTTAAGGTCTCTCTTGAGATTTCACCAAAATTTTTCCATATTTTACAGCATTAGGCAAAAGACAATGGGTTCCATTCATATAAGGAACTATTCTTTAGCCTTGAAAAGGGCTATCAGCTGCTTTCACCTCCCACTAAAATGTTTACTTTCATGAAGAATGGTTTATTTTAATTATTAGGCTTATAGATCAGTGCTTATTTACTTGGTAGTGATAAAATACATCTTCTTACATTTCACAGAGAATTTTAAAACATTTTTCTTGAACAAAACCCATATTTATAGTTGCAGGCAAAGTGGTAGATTCAAAGAATATCTTTTTAAAAAAAATTTATTTATTTATGAGAGACACACACAAAGAGAGGCAGAGACATAGGCAGAGGGAGAAGCAGACTCCATGCAGGTAGCCCGACTTGGGACTCCATCCTAGGACTCCAGGACCACACCCTGAGCCAAAGGCAGTACTAAACCGCTGAGCCACCCAGGCTGCCCAGATATCTTAGTAAGAATCATATAACTTCATTTATTTGCTAATTGATAATCTGTATCAAATGAGATTGAAACACATTGCTAGTCACACTCTGAAATGTCAGAATTGGAAACCAATCACCAGAAATTCTAGTGTCAACATATTTTGGAACATTTAATATAGTCCAAGTTTCTTGTTTATGGATTATACATCAAAACATGTAGTTCAAAAATAGCAAGCTTAAGATCTGCTCTTTACCTGTTATTTATGTAATGTAAAAGTTAGGTCATTGTTAAAAAGACATTAAGTTGATATCCAGTTGAGAATGCCACGTACATTTAAAATGCCTTAAAATGGGACACCTGGGTGGCTCAGTGGTTTAGTGTCTGCCTTCAGCTCAGGTTGTGATCCTGGAGTCCTGGGATCCAGTCTTGCATCAGGCTCCCTGCAGGGATTCTCCTTCCCCCTCTGCCTGTCTCTGCCTTCCTCTGTGTTTTTCATGAATAAATAAATAAAATCTTTTAAAAATGTTTTTTAAAGTATTTAACATATGAAAATCCATCTGTGTCACTGTTTATGTAAAAAAAGCTTTTTCTAGTTCCTTGGCAATGTTAAGCTTTATTTTCTATGTCAAAACTTAATAACCACAAAATTTGGTGCATATATTCAATAAATTTACTTATGAAGAATACCGAGTCCTCCTTGATCAATTAATTATCTTTGAAAACCTCCTTTGGAAATTTTAGATTTTTGAAAGACCATTTAAGAAATAATAAATTTAGAATGGAATGGAAGAGAGTGTAGTTGTAGGTCATAAGCCAAGGTAAAAAATAATTTTGCAATTAACCAGTTCCTTATTGAGAGTAAGCAGTGGTGATTGTACTCAGAAATGATATACCATATTTTTTTTATTTACTGTTGTTGCCTGTATGTGTTAGTTTCTTGGAGTTACTATAACAAAGCACCAGAAACGGAAGTGTCTTAAAACTACAGAAATTTATTCTTTCATAGTTTTGGAGGCCAAAAGTCCTAAATCAAGGTTTTGACAGGATTGGTTCCTTCCTAAACACTGTAGGGGAGGATCCTTCCTGGCCTCTGCCAGCTTTTGGTTGATCCAAGTGTTCCTTGGCTTGTGGCAATGAAACTCAAATCTCTGCCTCTGTATATGGTTTCTCCCTTATCTCTTTTCTTCTGACTGTGTCATCTTTTCTTAGAGCACTTGTCAATGAATTTAGGGTCCACCTTGCTAATCTAAGATGATCTTGAGATCCTTAATTATAGCTGGAAAGACCACTTAAAAAAATAAGGTTACATTCACATATGCTGAGACTTTAGACTTAGAGATATCTTTTTGGGGGCACAACTCAACCCACTACAATTAATAAAGAACATTGTGTAAATGTTAATTTTCTGATTTTGATAGTTGAACTATATTGTCTAAGATGCTAATATTAGGAAATCTGGGTGTATGATTTTTACAACTTTTCAGTAAGTCTAAAATTATTTAAGAATGAAAAGTAAAAAAGAGGGAGAAAGGAAGAAAGCAAGCTAGTTCTTTCTTTCTTTATTTTTTTTAAGATTTAATTTATTTATTCATGAGAGACAGAGAGAGAAAGAGGCAGGCAGAGGGAGTAGTAGGCTCCATGCACAGAGCCTGATGTGGGACTCAATCCCAGGACTCCAGAATCACGCCCTGGGCCGAAGGCAGCTGCTAAACTGCAGAGCCACCCAGGCAGCAAGCTAGTTCTTTAAACCCCATTTCAAACTTGTTGAATCCAAATCTCCAAGGGAGGGGACAGGAAAATTTAATATTTATCAGTGCTCCAAAATACCCTTTGTAGATTCACAAATTTTAATTCCCCATTTAGAGAAAAGAAATATGACATAAAAGAAGTGTCTTTTTTTTTTTTTTTTTTTTTTTGTCCAGCATCGGTAATAGAATTGTAGATCACAATTAAGTATATAGCTTTTACAGATAAAAATGAATGATGCCTCCACCAGAGTTGGTGTGGTAGTCCTGGATTTCAAGAAGCTATTTAAGACTAAAATGTCAATGCTGCAACATATAGGAGTTTAACTCCTTATAAGTTTTCATTATCTTGGCAGTGCTGGAATTTACTTCATATTCCCTTATACAATGACTTATGTTTCCTTTGTTTTATGTCATGACCATGGACTGATTGCTTTTGAGGTAGAGTTTCAACCATTACAGAGAGAAGAGTAATTCTACTTTACTGTAGTTCCCAAATGATACATTTTTCAGCTTAGACTGCAATGCAAAGTGTTTATCTGCTTAGTTCTTTCAATAACCTGATAAACTATTACTGCAATGACTGCCCTGCAAAGTTACTAACTGGAAAGTGAAAGAGTTTAAAACTCAACCAGCTGTTTTGTGGACTTGACATCAACACAATAGCTTAACTAAAGTTTTCATTTGAATAACTGAATTTCTTCATTTTTTCTTCTTTGTGATAACTGCCTGGCAGTTCTGATATCTACAATCTAAGCTTTAGCCTACTCCATAGGTGTGTACCATTTCAGTCCATTGCTTCTTTACAATTATTTAGGAAGACCTTGTCTAGGAGAACATGTAGCACAAGAGATATGTTCATGAAGCCCTTCTCAAATCCAGAAGGAGCTTCTGCATCTGTATGCACTGATGTGGGAAAACTGACCAGAGAAAGTATGTGTATATATATATATATATATATATATATATATATATATCCATCCAGTACCACATCAAGGGATAAAGTGAAAGGAAAGAATAAAGGAATTTTGCCTGTGTGATTGCATTTTCTTCTTGGAGCATGAATTTAGTTCACAGCTCATCTTATAAGTGAGGAGAGTATGAAGTTAGAAGAGTAAAGATGAAAGGGGGTTTGGTATAAAGGAGATGGAGGAGAGCATTGAGAGTGAAAGAAACCAGGGAGAAGATGAACCTTTTGAGTTGTCCTGAGTAGTCTTACTGTGAGGTAAACTCAAGACCTCCACCTGTATATAAATCTTTGAACCCTGATTTTATTTTATTTATTTTATTTTATTTTATTTTATTTTTGATGTTTGGTTTTTTTTTTTTTTTTTAAGATTTTATTTTATTTATTCATGAGAGAGAGAGAGAGAGGCAGAAACACAGGCAGAGGGAGAAGCAGGCTCCATGCAGGGAGCCCGACATGGTACTCGATCCCCGGTCTCCCGCCCTGGGCAGAAAGCGGCACTAAACCGCTGAGCCATTGGGGCTGCCCGAACCCTGCTTTTAAATTTCAGCCATAGACTCATTACTTACCTATATATTTGACTTGTTCCATCACTCCTAATATCACAGCTTGACATGCTAGTTGTTTTGAATTGCCAGATAACAGAGTTCAATCCTGTGCTTGTATAAAATCAGCAGAAGGTTTTAGAATTCTCCTTTTGGAATTTAAATTCTAATCATGAATTCTGCAATCCGACAAAGATTATAAGTAACAGAGTATTTTACTCATACATGATATGCTGATGTTGAGCACTTCTTCCTCAGTGTTTATGAGCCCAGAGTTAGTGGTTGTCAAAGTCTTTTTCTACAAAACACAGCCTAGGATACTACTAGGAGGATGTATGGGGACATCTGGTAAGTGGTTAATTTTTTTAGTGCCCATTATAAGATGATGATGTGTATTAATGATTGAAATTAAATTATGTTAACCTGTTAACATATTGGTTATAAATGTGGGTTTCTATAAAAATGATAACTTTCAGATTTTGAATCACCTCACATTAAGGATTATTTTTAAATTTATCCATTCCTATAGCACCTCTCCCTTCTTCTGTATCTGTCTCAGTAACTTGCACATAGGAGGTCTCAAAGAAATGTTTACTTAAAAAAGTGATAATGGAATAGTTTTCAAAACTTTTAGCTACTACAAATATACAAGGCATATTTTTAGGGGAAAAGCAGGTGTGGAGGCGGAGAAAAAGCAAGGCCATTCCACCTCAAGTTTAGCCTTAGCACAAGTACAGCCATCCCAGGCCCCTGTGAATAAGAGCTGAACTTTACATTACTTCAGTTACAGGAAGAAAACAGTTTACAGCTTAATGTCCTAGAAAGCCCCATATTAGAATAAGAACAGAGCCCAAGCCAAGGGCAGGAAGCCACTATTAGAATAAGAACAGAGCTCAATGCCCTTGAAAGCCCCATATCAAAATGTAAACAGAACTTGAGAAATTCCTCCACCCCTTCTGGAGGTCCCCTAGACCAGCCTATAAAAAACTAAGCTGAAACCCACCTCGGGGTCCAAGTCCCTGCTCCGCTGTGTCGTGTATACTTGGACCCAAGCTCGAGCTTGCAAATAAACCCTCGTGCGCTTGCATCGGTGTCTGCTCCTCGGTGGTTTCTCGGATTCGCAATCTTGGGCACAACACAAGCAGGTTTCTTTTAGGTATTCATTGAGCTAAAATTAGTATAAATTTGTTACATTCCAGATATTCCTGGGAAATCAGTGATGAATGGGACAAGGGCCTTGAGCTTACAGTCAAGTTAGGGAGATAGACATAAATGCAGGGCTATCACCAACTATATGATCCTGTTTATAGGTTTCTAGTTTGCTCAATAAGTGTACTTTCCCCACTCCTTAAGATAAATGGAGGTTTCCCCAATCACTGAGCGCTCAGAATCTCGTGCCCAGATGTCCTTACAGATTTCCTAGAGTGTGGGGAGGTTTGATGGAATGAGAACCAAGTAATATCTGCTGGCATGGGGTGTGTTGGCAGCTGAGAATGAGTACACTCAGAGGAGAGGTGAGGGAAGGGAAATGGGGCATCCTCTTTGGTACAGAAGAGGATCAGATGCATAGACCGAGGATGCAGAGGGTGGGAAGCTCTCCTTGAAGATGAAAGCTGAGCTGCCCTTGGGTTTGGACTCAGTTTCAACATGGCTTCCATTGGTTCTCAGGCCTCAGGGACCCCATCATTTTCTATCTCCTTTCCTTTCACCTGCTTCCCTTTCTCCCTAGTCCTCTTGAGTCCCATGTTTCCCCCTGTATTCTGCATATATTTTCTTCCATTCTCTTCTCTCATAATAGAACTTACTGAAAAGATATACCCTAAAGTTTCTGGAGGCCAGGAATTAAATCTTCTAATGCCCCCACATAGTGAGGGGATATATTTCCTTTCATTCTACAATTGTAGCAAAAGAGGGGAAGAAAACATAACATTTCTATTTACATATTAAAACAGGTTAGCATATTAATATTTACACCCACATAACAGCCTCGTGAGCTTCAATAGAGGCATACAGAAAAATCTATAAGAACAAAGAGGACAGAGAAGTAGATGAGTGCAGCTTTCTCTCGAGAAATTATGTTGAAACTGGGCCTTGGAAGATGTGTGGTTTATCTGAGGGAGAATTTCAGGTAGAAAAAAGGAGTGCATGGAGCCATAGAGGTAAGAATTTGGGGCAGATTCGAGTTGATTTGGTAGGAGAAAGGTAGGCACTAAGGCAGGGAAGCTAGGAAGAAGCCAGCTTGTGATCAGCTGTGTAAGATATGCTAAAGATTTAAGTCTTGACCTTCCAGGCAATGGGAAACTATTACCTGAAACTCACAAAGGCACCTCTTCCTACCCTCCCTCTAAATCAGTCTTGATGTTAATAGCATTCCCCAGCCTCACAATAAATATGGGGTCGTCCTGCCAACTTGGTCTCACCCTGAGAAGCTAGTGAGCAGCTGTCATCTAGTAAATGAACCACATGTTTAGCAGGAAAAGCTCTGCCTCCTCCCATTCCTCCCATCCTGTCTAGTTAATCAATACTTGTATATCAACAGAGAGCTGAAAAAAAAGAAAGGAAGATAAATTATAGTTGTTGAATAAGACGGAGACTTCAGATTCATGGAGGCCTTCTAGGGAAAAGGAAGGTCTAATCGGCATTTCTTATCTTCCTGGCTTAGACTCGGGTGATAAATGAAAATGGATTGATGGACACAAGTGACAAAGCCTAATGCTCCCAGAGTGATGAACCCCTTCCATGTTTGTCCGCTCACTTTCCTGGAAAATGAGGAGTTGTCTTCACTTTTTCTTTGCTTTCTTTCCTCTTACTGTCTGTCAAATCATTAAAATAATTTTTAAAAAATGAAGTAAATAGTTATCACTTGTCATGCTGTGGTGGTCAAAAGAGTAAGTTTAAATTTAAAAGTAGTGTTAAGATTAAAATAATCCATTTAGAAGTAAAGCCAAAAAGATGAAAATTTATCAGGAAAGACAGAAAAACATTCAAGTTTTACCCTTTTTGGATATCACCTGAGGGCATATTTATCCTTTCAGGTCTCCACTTTATCTACACAATTTTTGTCCTGAAACTATTCTGGAAACTTGCAGTGCTGACCTGGTATATTTACTGTGGTGAAGCTTCTGTAAATCTCTTTGGATGATAGGTACAGCCAGCAATGGCCTGGGTGAATTATGTATGTGAGAGTGAAAATTAACTGCTCACTTGAAGGGCACAAATGTTGGAAGTTACCTGAGGGCATTTTGAAAATGGCAAGTGTCTGTAACTGATTTCAAAAAGGACATCTCATCTAATTAAAAGCAGTAGGCATCACATTAAATTTGCAAATCATATGCTTGGAGTTGCATTTAGAATTCTATTTGAAATTTCATTTACTTGGACATTTGAATCTGAGTGAGGTGAGAGTTGCCTCTGGACTCTATTTTTAAGGGCAGAAATCCATCCACTCCCATTGTATTAACTTCTAAACTTCTCCCCAGCCTATCCTCTCCTGCTGCTGATTTCTTTTCTCAATGATTAGAGGACTGGTGGTATCACCATTAGGATGCAGATAGGCAGGTAATTGACTAATTACCATCACTGATGGTTGTGGGTGTGGAGTCTAGGAGTAAAGAAAGAGGTATTGCGGTTTCTTTTTTCTTTTCCCTTTCTTTTCTTTTCTTTTCTTTTTTTCTTTTTCTTTTCTTTTCTTTTCCTTTTTCTTTCTTTTTTCTTTTCTTTCTTTCTTTCTTTCTTTCTTTCTTTCTTTCTTTCTTTCTTTCTTTCTTTTCTTTTGTCCTTCTCCACTTCAGGAATAACATTCATCAAACTGAGGAAACAGAGGCCTGATTCATAATTCATGTAAATAAATGATAGTTTTTTGGGCTTGGGAAGCCAAGGTTCATAGACTGCATGGATTTCTTCCTAAATAGGGTAGGAAGTTGCCCATGGGTGATTGCAGACACTGTATCTTGAGTCCTAGCATCTTAAAATCTCACATGCCGACTCATGCTTGAGATTTGGATTCAGTAATTTTGAGTTGGGGAGCCCAAAAATCTGATTTTTAAATATTCCAGGTGATTTTTAAAAATGAAATGTTATTTATTTAAGAGAATTTTAAGTAGCCACAAAAATGGATATAATTGAGGAATGAATCTTTATGCACCCATCATCTAGTTCCATTAATTATCAATATATTTCAATTCATCCATGTCTCCATAAAAATTTTTTTCCTAGATATTTTATTTTATTCTAATTTTTAATTTAATTTAATTTAATTTTTCCTAGATATTTTAAAGTAAATTCAGCCATCAGGTTATTTCATGAGTAAACATTTAAGTATACATCTCCAATAACTTTTTTGTTTCTGCATACCACTATGGCATGTCACACCCAACAAAATTAATAATTCTACGTATCAATTAATATTCATTTTCAGATTTCCCTGGTTATTTCAAAAATGCCTTTCAATAATTTCTTTGTTTAAATTTATCCAAACAAGAATCTTACATTGTAGCTGTCATAAATCTCTGTGTCATAATTCTCTTTATATTGGTCCCAATTTTCTTTTTTTTTTTAAAGATTTTATTTATCTATTCATGAGAGGCACATAGAGAGAGAGGTAGAGACATAGGCAGAGAGAGAAGCAGGCTCCATGCAGGGAGCCCGATGTGGGACTGGATCCAGGGACTCCAGGATCACACCCTGGGCCAAAGGCAGCCGCTCAACCACTGAGCCACCCAGGCGTCCCCCGCCCCCTTTTTTAAAGACCCATTTTCTTTTTTAAAGATTTTATTTATTTGAGAGAAAAAAGGGTGAAAGAGAGCACAAGCAGGGGGAGTGGTAGAGGGAGAGGGAGAAGCTGGTTCTCAGGTAGCTCAATGCCGGGCTTGATCCCAGGACCCTGGGATCATGACCTAAGCCAAAGACAGATGCTTAACTGACTAAGCCACTCAGATGCCCATTGTTTTTAAGACATAGATTTGTAGCGAGACCAGACCTTCTCTAACTTTAATGTATGTATGAATCACATCATATGAATTAGATTTGGAATATCTTCATCACCTCAAACAGAAACCCCATATACGTTAGTTGTCATCCCCTTATCTGCCTATCTTTTCCCCAGACCCAAGCAACCACTAATCTACTTTCTGTCTCTGTAGATTTCCTTGTTTTAGATATTACATATGACCGGAATTATGTAATCTTTTGTGTTGGCGTCTTTCACGTGGCATACTGTTTTCAAGGTTTATCTGTGTTGTAGCATGTATTAATACTTTATTCATTTTTATGGCTACCTCCTATTCCAATATGGCACATTTGTATAGTGCATTTTGTTTTTATATTCATCATCAATTGATGGATATTTGGGTTTTCATTTTCTGGCTATTATGAGTAACACTGCTAAAAAATTCTTGTGCAAGTTTTTGTGTCGACATATGTTTTCATTTATCTTAGAGTGGAATTACTGGTAACTCATATAGTAACTCTATATTTAATCATTTGAGGAATTGCCACACTATTTTCCAGAATGGCTGCACTATTTTTCATTCCAACTAGCAGTGTATGAGGATTCTGATTTCTCTACATCCTTGCCAAAATTTAATTTCCAGTAAAATTTTTTATTCTAGCCATCTAAGTGCATGAGAAATGGTCTCTCATTGTGCTTTTTTTTTTTGTTTTTCAAAACATTGTTATTTATTATTGAAGTGTCATTGACATAGTGTTACATTAGTTTCATGTGTACAACATAATGATTTGACAATTCTGTATATTACTTAGTGCTCACCATAAGTATAGTCCTCATCTGTTACCATGTAACATTATTACAATATTATTGATTTTATTCCCTATGCTTTACTTTTCATCTCCTTGATTTATTTACTTTATGACTGGAAGTTCATACTTCTTAATCTCCATTATCTAGTTCACCTATCTTCCCACCCATCTTCCTATCCACCTCTTCTCTGGCAACCATCAGTTTGTTCTCTATATTTAATAGTTTTTGTTGTTGTTGTTGTTTAGATTCTACATATAAGTGAAACCATATGGTATTTTTCTTTCTCTGTCATATTTCACATAGTATAATACCCACTAGGTCCATTTATAATACCTGTTGGGTCCATTCATGTCCATTCATGTTATCTCTGTATGTCTCTTTAAGGATGAGTTGAGTCTCTTGTAGGGAGCATACCCCCTAGGCAAGATCTTCTTTTTATGACTGGCTAAGTAATATTATGATGCGTATATATGCCATTTTTTTAATCCATATATTTATCAATATACACTTGGGCTGCTTCCATATTATAGCTATTGTAAATAATGCTGCAGTAAACATAGGGGTAGATATATCTTTTTGAATTAGTGTTCTCTTTTTCTTTGGGTAAATGTAGTAGAATTACTGGATCATATGATAGTTCTATTTATAACTTTTTGAGGAATCTCTGCTATTTTCCACAGTGGCTGCACCAATTTACATTCCCACTAACTGCACAAGGGCTCTCTTTTCTTTCCATCTTTATTAACACTTGTTTTTGATTTTAGTCTTTGATTTTCCTTCCTCTTCTATTTTTTGGAATAGTTGGAGAACTCTGCTTTAAATGTTTGGTAAAATATACTTGTGAAGCCATCTGGTCCTGGACTTTGGTTTTTTGGGAGTTTTGATTATTCAAATTTGATTATTCAATTTTGTTACTAGTAATCGTTCAGATTTTCTATATCTTCCTGATTCAGTTTTAGAATATTATATTTTTCTAGGAATTTATCTATTTTTTATAGGTACTCCAATAATTTTTCATAATATAATCTTATAAGGTTTTTATTTCTATGGTGTCAGTTCTTGTTTCTCCTCCTCCATTTCTGATTTTATTTATTTGAATGCTCTTCTTTTTTCTTGATGAATCTGGCTAAAGGTTTAGATTTTTTTTTTTTTAAAGATTTTATTTATTTATTCATGACAGACAGAGAGAGAGAGAGAGAGAGGCAAGACACAGGCAGAGGGAGAAGCAGGCTCCATGCAGGGAGCCTGATGTGGGACTAGATCCAGGGACTCCAGGATCACACCCTGGGCCAAAGGCAGCACTAAACCCCTTTGCCACTGGGGCTGCCCATGGCTTAGAAATTTTGTTTATCTTTTCAAAGAACTTTATCTTGGTTTCATTGATCTTTTCTATTTTGGGGGGGTCTCTTTCATTTATTTTCACCGTAATCTTTATTATTTCCTTCCTTCTACTGGTTTTGGGTTTCATTTGTTCTTTTTCTAGCTCCTTTAGGTATAAGGTCAGGTTGCTTATTTGAGATTTCTCTTATTTCTTCAGACAGACCTCTATCACTATAAACTTGTCTCTTAGAACTCCTTTTGCTGTGTCCTAAAGATTTTGGACCACTGTGTTTTCATTTTCATTAGTCTCTGTGTATTTTTGATCATTTCCTTTTGATTTCTTAACTAACCCATTGGTTTTTTAGTAACATATTTTTTAGCCTCCCTGTGTTTATTTTTTTTCAACTTTTCCCTTTTAATTGATTCAATTGATTTCTAATTTCATAACATTTTGGTTAGAAAAGATAATTTTTCAGTCTTAAATTTATTGACACTTGTTTTGTGGCCTAACATGTGTTCTGACCTTGAGAATGTTCTGCATTCACTAGAAAAGAATGTGTGTTCTGCTCTTTTAGGATGGAATGTTCTGTATATATCTGTTAGGTCCATCTGGTCCAATGTGTCATTCAAAGCCACTGTTTTCTTGTTGACTTTCTGTCAAGATAATCTACCACTGATGTAAGTAGAGGTGCTAAATTTCCCTATTATTGTCTTAATATTGATTTCTTTCTTCATGTCTGTTAATATTTGCTTTATGCATGTAGGTATTTTTGTGTTGGGTACTGAGATACTTAAAATTGTTACCTCCTCTTGTTGGATTGATTCCTTTCTCATTAATGCCATTCTTTGTCTTGCTATGGGCTTTGTATTTTGTCTGAAAGAAGTATTGCTACCTTGGCTTTTTTTTTCCTGGTTCCATTTGAATTCTATATCTTTTTCCATCCCTTAACTTTCAGTCTATATGTTTCTTTAGGGATGAATTGAGTCTCTTGTAGACAGCAGCATATATACATGGGTCTTTTTTTTTTTTTTTTTTTTTAAGCCATTCATTCATCCTTTTGTCTTTTGCCTGCAGCATTTAGTTCATTTACATTTAATTATTGATAGGTGTGTACTTCTTGTTTTATGTTCATTGTTTTCAGGTTGTTTTTTTGTTTGTTTGTTTGTTTGTTTTAGTATATGTGCTGCCAAAGCGAGCACTTCGGGTTGTTTTTTAATTCTATTTTGTTCCTTTCTTTTCTTGCTCTCTTTCTTTGTGATTTGATGGCTTTCTTTAGTGTTTGCTTGGATTCCTCTCTCTCTCTCTCTTTTGTATCTTATAGGTTTTTGATTTTTGGTTACTGTTGTGTTCATATAGGACATCCTCTATGTATAGCAGTCTATTAAGTTGATGGTCACTTAATTTATTACCATTACTATATATTTAACGTGTGAAATTTTTTCCTTTCAGAATTTTCTTACTTCTAGTTATGGCCTTTTCTTTACACTTAAAGAATTCCTTTTAACACTTTTTGTAAGGCTGGTTTAGTGGTGATGGACTTCTTTAACTTTTGTTTGTCTGGGAGAGCCTTTATCTCTTTTCTCTTCTGAATGATAACCTTTCTGGGTAGATAGAGTATTCTTGGTAGGCTTTTTTTCCCCTTTCAGTCGTTTGAATATATCATACCACTGCCTTCTGGCTTGCAAAGTTCCTGCTGAAACATCATATGATAGCTTTATGAGATTTCCCTTGTATATAACTGTTTTTTTTTTTTTTTCTTCCTGATACTTTTAAAATTCTCCTTTTAGCATTCCTTTTTTTTTTTTTTTTTTTTTTTTTTACCATTTTAATTATTATGTCTTGGTGCAGACCTCTTTGGGTTCATCTTGTTAGGGCTCTCTGTACTTTCTGACCTGGACATCTGTTTCCTTCCCCAGATTAGGGAAGTTTCAGCTACTATTTCTTTTTTAAAATATTTTATTTATGAGAGAGAGAGAGAGAGAGAGAGAGAGAGAGAGAGACGTGCGGAGACACAGACAGAGAGAGAAGCAGCCTCCCTTCAGGAAGCCCAATGTGGGACTCGATCCCGGGACTCTGGGATCATGCCCTGAGTCAAAGGCAGATGCTCAACTGCCAAGCCACCCAGGCATTCCTCAGCTATCTTTTCTTTTCTTTTCTTTTCTTTTCTTTTCTTTTCTTTTCTCTTTTCTTTTCTTTTTTCTTTTCTTTTTTCTTTTTTTTTCTTTTCTTTTCTTTCTTCTTTTTTTTTTTTTTTTCTATTATTTCTTCATAAAGCTTTTTGCCCTTTCTCTCTCTTTTCTCCTTCTGGGATCCCTGTAATGCAAATAATGTAGCTTAGTTCCCTTAACCTATTTTCATTTTTTATTATTCTTTATTCTTTTTTGCTATTCAGCTTGGCTTCTTTCCATTACTCTGTTTTCCAGATTGCCGATCCATTCATCTATATTCTTTAATCTACTGTTGATCACTTCTAGCATATTTTTCATTTCAGTTATTGAATTGTTGAGCTCTATTTATTTTTTCTATTTTCCATGTTTGTTGTATTTCTCACTGAGTTCATCCACTCTTTTCTCAGGTCTAATAAGTATTTTCACAGCCATTACTTTGAATTCTTTATCAGGCATATAGCTTACCTGTTTTATTTAGCTCTTTTACTGTGATTTTGTCTTGTTTCTTCATTTTGGTCATATTCCTCTGTCTCCTCACTTTATCTAACTTTTTCTGTTTGTTTCTATGTATTAGATAGGTCAAGTATGTCTCCTGGTCTTGAAAGTGGCCTTGTGTAGAAGAAATCCTTTGATGCCTTATAGTACCATTCCCCCCAGGTTACCAGAACCAGATGCTTTGGGGATATCACTTCTGTGGTCTCTGTTTCATGCTGTTGTGGCTTAGCTGTTATTCCATGGGCACACTGGTGGATTGGGTGGCTTTCAATCTAGCTGGTGGCAATGATCCACTTTGCCTTGTGTACTATACTGGGCAGGGTTTGCTTTCATGCTATTGAGAGGCCTAGTTGTAGTTCATGGGCTTGCTGGTGGATGGGGCTGGTACTCAACCTCCTTGTGTCTGCAAGTAGCCTCTTTGCCTCAGCCGCAGGCACGCTAAAGGTCAGGACTTGCTCCCTATGCAGTCAGCTGAGAGGCTAAGCTGCAGGAACTGTGACCCACTGGTATGGGGGTTTATTTCCCCTACTCCCCAGAGCAGGAGTCACTTTGGAATGGTGCTGGTTCTGGCTAGAGTTGCCTGCCAGGTGTGATAGGGTGAGGCTACTTTAGTAGGATGCCTCCTGAGGCCTCAGATTCAGTGAGGAAAGTCCAAAGGGGATCGTCTGGATGTAGTGTGTAGTGCTAGAAAAGTGAATGGAGGATATTAGAACTGGCTCCCTCAAGTGTCAGGCTTTTAGGCTGGGGAAAGGAAAGAAAAATGGCATCTGTCAGCACTTTGTTCCTGGAGAAGTCTCCTGCAGATCACTGTCCCCTCAGTACATGTTCTAAGATTAATCAATAAATCTCCTTTACATATACTCCAGGTACTTTTCAAACTGCTGCTTCTGTCCCATATCTTGGGCCAAGTATTTAATATGCTGGCTCTTTCATCACAGGGCCTTACTTTTTCTTTTTTTTTTTTTCTTTTTTTTAATATAAATTTATTTTTTATTGGTGTTCAATTTGCCAACATATAGCATAACATCCAGTGCTCATCCCATCAAGTGCCCCCCTCAGTGCCCGTCATCCAGTCACCCCCACCCCCCACCTACCTCCCCTTTCACCACCCCTAGTTCATTTCCCAGAGTTAGGAGTCTCTCATGTTCTATCTCCTTTTCTGATATTTTCCACTCATTTTTTCTCCTTTCCCCTTTATTCCCTTTCACTATTTTTTATATTCCCCAAATGAATGAGAACATATAATGTTTGTCCTTCTCCAATTGACTTATTTCACTCAGCATAATACCCTCCAGTTCCATCCACGTCAAAGCAAATGGTGGGTATTTGTCATTTCTAATGGCTGAGTAATATTCCATTGTATACATAAACCACATCTTCTTTATCCATTCATCTTTCGTTGGACACCGAGGCTCCTTCCACAGTTTGGCTATTGTGGACATTGCTGCTAGAAACATCGGGGTGCAGGTGTCCCAGCATTTCATTGCATCTGTATCTTTGGGGTAAATCCTCAGCAGTGGGCCTTGCTTTTTCATGGCCATCCAACTCTCTTGGAATTAAACCCTGCTGGTTTTCAAAGCCAGACACTATGGAGATTCATCTTCCCAGCATGGGTTCCCAGTGCTGGGGTACCAGGTATGGGGTCTCATTCCCTTGCTTCTTTGTGCTTGTGATGTCTTTCCCATTTATAGTTAGCCATGCCACGTGTTTGGTTCCCAACTATATCTCTGGCCCTCCCATCCTTTTATATGTGGCCTCTATGACTAGCTGTGGATGATCTGTTTTGCTAGTCTTCAGATCAGTTTTCAGAATTTGTTGCATAGATGTAGCTGTTGTCTTATGTGTTCATGGGATGAGGTGAGCTTAGGATCCTCTTATTCTTCATTTTCCAGACTGTCATTGTGGTTTTAATTTGAATTTCTCTAACTACTAATGAGATCAGGTATCTTTTCATATGTCTGTTATTCATTAGCATACCTTTCTTGTGGGTCTTTATTTTTAATATTTGGTTCTTAAGCTTCATTTATAATAGGAGGTAATAATGACTAGTTATTAATAGGATTAAATGGAATGGTACATATAAACATTTAGCTTGTATCCAGCTCTCAGTTGATGATTATAATTATTGTCATCACTTACAACATCTCTGAACCTGTTTCTTTATTTCTATTGTACTTAAGCTCTGAGATTTTTCCCTACTATACCACAGTTATAAAAGCAATTACTAGTACTTAATATTAAATCATGTTCTGTGCTATATCCTGATGAATAGAATTATTTGACTTCTGCCAACTATGTTTTTGGTATCTGAGATTGACCCTCCCCAACCTGAAGCATTAGTGAATGAAATGGAGGATATCCTGTGAATTCATTTGGAGGCACAGTGTGTAAACGTCACATTCCATTGGGTATAAGGATGGTGTTAAAGGCCTGTGACTGGAATATCACACCAAAAAGCTCAAGAGTTAAGGAAGAACAAAATCTATAGTCATAGGTATGGATGAAAAAGTAGTGCCTAGCTCAGCTAACTCTAGTAATAATAACTGTCACTTGCATAGTACTTACTATCTGTCATGCCTTGTTATAAGCTCTCTCTACATATACTTATTTAATCTCCACACAAAATTTTTGTGGAATAAATGAAATGAACAAGTACTTATTGAGTGCCTACCATGTTCCAGGTCCTGTGCTACATGCTGATGAGTCAAGTGGTGAGCCAAAAGGATAAAATTTCTACCTTCAGGGACTACAATGTAGAGAGGGAATAATTCCATCAATGAATGTAAATTACAATGAGATAGAATCCACTGGGGGACAGACAGGTGCCATTCAAATGTACCCTGGAGGGGAATTACTTTTCTGGGGAAAATAATACTTGAACTGAAAGGTGAAAGGAGTGCCTTGGTTGAGGTAGAGGAGTGAGATGCCAGAAGGATGAGCATAAGCCAATGTTATATGATAGGAGGAAGCAAGATGGTTTTGAGAAAGTAAAAGAGGGTGGCTGGAAGATAGAGAGCAAGGGAGGCATGCAGTGAAATGTTCAAGAGCCCTGGAAGTCTCGAGAAGGATTTTGGTCTTAATTTTGAGAGCAATAGGAAATGATTAAACAATTGTAATTAGGATGATAACATGACTAGATTTCTGTTACTGTGATTGCAGTGTGGAAAACAAAAGGGAAGGGGCCTGAGGGGATTTGGGGCACCAGTGTAAACAAAGACTTAAGTGTGCAAGTTGGAGAGATCCAAGTTAATAAAGCGGTTGACTCTGCTGGCATGAATCACTTTTGTAAGGCTTGGTTATTTGTCTTCCCAGTCATGCTGCAGACTGTCTTCCAGGTGCCAGCTAGCATCTGACAGGAAAACTCAATTTCCCAAACACATATACTTATGACCCACAGATAAAACCTGGAAATACTGAGCCTATTCTGAATACCATTCTATTATAAATCGTAGAATACCTGAAATACAGGTCCTCTCTCAGTACCATGTTAGTTGTAGGCATCCTGTACGACCTAACATTAAGTCCATCCAAGTCCTTTCTTGATTTCTTTTCCTATCACTTCTCTGAGCTTCTCTTGGCTTTTGTAATCTCTTTCTAGTTTGGGCTTTGCAAGGTCAGAGTTTAGTGTCTTTACTGTGGTTGGACCTCCTGCTGTCCCCAGGTAAATATACCTTCTTATGATTTTATGTTTCCAATAGCTGGGTTCTCCACCAGGAAAGTTAACAACAAAGGATAGTAGCATCCATTTCCCCTAAATGATACCCAAGAACAATAGGCATTAGATTGACTTTTATTAGACTCACTGAACATAGATATTAGCTTCTATGAATAATAATTGAATTTAAATAAGCAATTGCCACTACCATTGAGGTAGACACTTTTTTTTTGGTGGGGGGGCTGTTCTTAATACTTTAATCCAAATACCTAGAAAAGTACTTAGCATATAGTAGTTGTTCAGTAGGTTTGTTGAATGAATGACTAGATGAATGGATGGATGAGTGGATGAATGGATGAATGAGTGAGTAGATGATTGAATGGAAAACTTTCTACATGTCAAACACTGTTCTAATTGTTTAACTTGGATAATTTCATTTAATCCTTATAGCAATCCTAAAAGTTACTATCTAGCTGTAAAGCAGGTATTGTCCAACAGAAATATGATGTGAACCATGTATGGAATTTCAAATTTTATGGTAGCTACATTTTAAAAAGTAAAAAAAAAAAAAAGTGAAATTAATTTTATAGTATATTTTACTTAACTTTATACATTTAAAATAAAATTTTAACGTGTAATCAATATAAAAATATTAGTAAGATATATAACATTTTTTGGTATTAAATTTTTGAATCCCAGTATGTATTTGATATTTACAGAACATTGTTACTCAGAATAACCACATTTCTAGTGATCAATAGCCACATGTAGCTGCTGGTACCATATTGGCCAACAGAGCTCTAGAAAGTAGGATGGTTATTATGCCCAAAGTCCTGAGTTATCAAGTGGCATACCTGGAATTCGAATCTGGGCCGCTGGGTTCTAGAACTATGGTCTTAATCACGTGCATATTGTCTTTAATAAGTTACATTTTAAGGCATACTTAAAAAAACACCTAGATGTAATTAGGCAGTGTATTATCCTTAATTATTATCACATTTCGGTCAATATAACCTGTGATTATCTGAGGCATGAATAGAAGATATTTTCTGTCAAATTTCTTCTTAAAGACAGTTTCTTTGGGGATTGCTGCCTGATCCAGACTTCAGGCCAGGTTGTTATTAAAATCCTTCCAAGGGGATGCCACAGGCATTGTTTCTTTCTGTGATAGGTACAAATGGTACAAACTGTCTGTTCACCTTGCTTAGACTGTTATAAGAAAAGGAAAACATGGCCTTCAGCTTGCCTGGTCCTGACCACTGGATCCCTCCTAGGTTCTTCTCGGCTCCCTATTTCCTATATATTATGATCCAATTAGAAAGGAAGAAAACTACATAGTTTCCCTGATGAGTGCCTTTTCCACCAGAAAGAAGTCTTTTCCTATAACTTTGAATATAGAGTTGTATCATTTCTATATTTAAACTGAATAATTCTGGGACACCTGGGTGGCTCAGTTGGTTAAGAGGCTGCCTTTGAGCCCCATATTGGACTCCCAGCTCAGTGGGAAGTTTGCTTCTCCCTCTCCACCGCTTGTGCTGTCTCTCATGTGTGCTGTGTCTTAAATTAAATAAATAAATAAATATAATAAATAAATAGATAGATAAATAAATAAATAAATAAATAAATAAATAAATAAAATCTTTAAAACATAAACTTAATAATTCCTTGTGAACTATTACAACCATGGTTATAATATTTTTTTAATATAAAGGCTGCTTTTGAAAAGGGAGAATCTTTTTTTTTGTCTGTTACAAATTAGTGATTATATTTTAAGATAGATAGATAGTAGATAGATTAGATATAGGAAGTAATTTATTGTTTCTACCATTTATCACTTGGTCATTGTTTGGCTTTCTGTTGCTGTGAAACCACACCAAACTTTAGAGGCTTAAAACATTGATTTTATTTAGTTCATGATTTTGTGGGAATCATGGAATTTTGGAATGGCTTAACTGGGCATTTCATCTCATGACTGGGGAAAGATCTGCTTCCTGGACAGCTTCTTCACCCACATGTCTGGTACTTCTTAGCTTCTTTTTCTTCCTACATGGCATCTCACTTCCAAGGTCTCTCCAATATAGTTTGGGCTTCATGGAAGAGTGGTTTCATGGTGATTGCTATTCTTACATGGTGACTGGCTTCTAAGAGGTAGGAAGCAGAAGATGTCAGGAAGCTAAGGGTTATGGTTGGAACTGGCATAGTATCATTTCTGTCATATTCTGTTGTTAAGCTAGTCAACAGGCCCAGCCAGATTTAAGAGTGTAGAGAAATAGATTCCACCTCTTGATGAGGATACGTTAAGGTCATGTTGATAAGTATAAGAGCATGTGGGATGGGATATATTGTAGTAATTTTAGAAAATACAGTCCACCAGGTATATGCCATTTTTTATAATATCCATTTATCTCATATCTTTTCTGTCATTGAGAGTTATAAGCATCTTCTTATACCCTCTTCTCTCCTTTTCTATAGAGGCCAACAACCCCATAATAAACACTTACTAATTAATGTTGATTTGCTGAGAGAGCATCCCAAAATAAATCAATAATTGAAATTTTAGGGAAGTAAATGAATACCTATTTATACATTAAATGGAAACTAGTTGTAGCCAAATGGTTTAGTTGTCCAAATATGTTTTGTGATTTTCCTTACTGTGCCTGTTCTCATTACTTCCCACCTTTCTCATTTCAAGGCTCATATTATAGCCATCTCCTCCATGAGATCTTTTTCAGTTAATTCAGCCTGTTGTATTCTATCCATTATCTCTACTCTAGCCATTTGTGTTGATTATGAAGATATTTTTCTCAGCTCCACACCAACCTTTCTGTATCCTGCTTTGTGATACTGAGGCTGGCATCCTACAAACTAGATTTCTTTTATAGCTGATCTTCTTTCAGATTCCACCAATAGGACACAATACAGGGAGACTGGAAGATAAGAGTGGGATGGTATGGACTTGCTTCTTTCTGTTTGCTTACTCTAAACTTGCCTGGTCCTCAGCAATGGTTGTTATTCTGAAAGCAGTAGCTAGTTCTAGTTTCCAGCTCAGCTACCTATACTGTGGCCCCTCAGAGGACCAGTTCCATTTGGACAGTATCTTTCCTTGGGAATCTCTATCATAGCTCCACCAGGCCATCCCTCTGAGTTCCTATTTACCAGCACTGGCAGATAGTGCCCCACCCCCCTCATCTAGAGGTCTGGGTCTCCAGTTGATTGGTCCTCTCCTCCAAGTTCCTAGGTCTTATATCTGATATCCCAACTGCTTCCTTTTATTCCTCAGTCCTAGGAATGGTAGCTGTCCTGTAGTTACTAGCTCTGTATTTCATCAGCATTCCCTTTTTGTTTTAACCATCCTCTAACACAAATCTCTTATATTAACTTCTCACTGTTGAAATACCTAGAGTGTTCTCTGTGTGCCTGACTGGACCCTGACTGGTATACCATACATAATCCTGATTTGATAATTGTTTGCTGCTTCGTGGCATGTTCTATGCCTGCCCTAAGCTACTGATTTCATTTTTTAAAGATTTATTTATTTGAGAGAGAGAGAGAGAAAGAGAAAGAGAGAGAGAGAGATCATGGGAAGAGGGGCAGAGAGAGAGAGGGAGAAGCAGACCCTATTGAGTGCAGAGCCTGATGGCAGGGTCCATCCCAGGGACCCTGAGATCATGACCTGAGCTGCAATCAAGAGTCAGATGCTTAACTGACTGAGCTGTCCAGGCACCTTTGTTGCTTACATATTTAATTATTATTTTTCCCATATTCTGCTTCTCTACTTTAAATTTTAAACCAACTTGAGACAAGATACCTTGCTTCTTTGTGTTTTATGTGACATTTTATATGATGTTTTGTATTTATTGTTCCTGGATCATAGTGTGTAATAAATGTTTATCAATTTTTTGAATGGATTTGGCACTCAAAGAAAGCTGATGTTTATAGCAGCAATGGCCACGATAGCCAAACTGTGGAAGGAACCTCGGTGTCCAACGAAAGATGAATGGATAAAGAAGCTGTGGTTTATGTATACAATGGAATATTACTCAGCTATTAGAAATGACAAATACCCACCATTTGCTTCAACATGGATGGAACTGGAGGGTATTATGCTGAGTGAAGTAAGCCAGTCGGAGAAGGACAAACATTATATGTTCTCATTCATTTGGGGAATATAAATAATAGTGAAAGGGAATATAAGGGAAGGGGGAAGAAATGTGTGGGAAATATCAGAAAGGGAGACAGAACGTAAAGACTGCTAACTCTGGGAAACGAACTAGGGGTGTTGGAAGGGGAGGAGGTTGGGGGGTGGGAGTGAATGGGTGACGGGCACTGGGGGTTATTCTGTATGTTAGTAAATTGAACACCAATAAAAAATAAATAAATAAATAAAAAAAAAGAAAGAAAGCTGATGTGGAATTAAAATCTTTCCTGATCAGGAAAAGATTTTAGGTCAGGGCAACACTTGATTGCTCATGGGGATGGAGATGTTTTCCTCCTTAACTGTCATTAATTATGAGCTGATGGTGAATGGGACAGTTACAGGATGCTTATCCCAGGGATAGTTTGGGAGGTCACAATCTGTGTCAGCTGAAATCCTTTAAACCAATATTTGAAAATTTGAAGTAATTTTCTTTTCAAGTTGAAGCAATCCTGGTTGATGATGGACTCCTTGGTCCTGGAGTCCCATGTTTTATTTGTTCAGGTTAGTTTTAAAAGTAGTTTGTCTTGAGTACACATTATACTCAGGTTGTGAAATGTGAAATTATTTAAGTAAATTAATTTATTTAAATCTGGACTACTAAAGTGGATGTGGGGTGTGGGATGATTTTTATTTTGACATTTGTGACATTGTCCTTATTTGACCTTACCAATTTTTTTTAAATTTATTTTTTATTGGTGTTCAATTTACTAACATACAGAATAACCCCCAGTGCCCGTCACCCATTCACTCCCACCTCCCGCCCTTCTCCCCTTCCACCACCCTAGTTCGTTTCCCAGAGTTAGCAGTCTTTACGTTCTGTCTCCCTTTTTGATATTTCCCACACATTTCTTCTCCCTTCCCTTATATTCCCTTTCACTATTATTTATATTCCCCAAATGAATGAGAACATATAATGTTTTTCCTTCTCCGACTGACTTACTTCACTCAGCATAATACCCTCCAGTTCCATCCACGTTGAAGCAAATGGTGGGTATTTGTCATTTCTAATAGCTGAGTAATATTCCATTGTATACATAAACCACAGCTTCTTTATCCATTCATCTTTCGTTGGACACCGAGGCTCCTTCCACAGTTTGGCTATTGTGGCCATTGCTGCTATAAACATCGGGGTGCAGGTGTCCCGGCGTTTCATTGCATTTGTATCTTTGGGGTAAATCCCCAAAAGTGCAATTGCTGGGTCGTAGGGCAGGTCTATTTTTAACTGTTTGAGGAACCTCCACACAGTTTTCCAGAGTGGCTGCACCAGTTCACATTCCCACCAACAGTGTAAGAGGGTTCCCTTTTCTCCACATCCTCTCCAACATTTGTTGTTTCCTGCCTTGTTAATTTTCCCCATTCTCACTGGTGTGAGGTGGTATCTCATTGTGGTTTTGATTTGTATTTCCCTGATGGCAAGTGATGCAGAGCATTTTCTCATATGCATGTTGGCCATGTCTATGTCTTCCTCTGTGAGATTTCTGTTCATGTCTTTTGCCCATTTCATGATTGGATTGTTTGTTTCTTTGCTGTTGAGTTTAATAAGTTCTTTATTGATCTTGGAAACTAGCCCTTTATCTGATATGTCATTTGCAAATATCTTCTCCCATTCTGTAGGTTGTCTTTGAGTTTTGTTGACTGTATCCTTTGCTGTGCAAAAGCTTCTTATCTTGATGAAGTCCCAATAGTTCATTTTTGCTTTTGTTTCTTTTGCCTTCGTGGATGTATCTTGCAAGAAGTTACTATGGCCGAGTTCAAAAAGGGTGTTGCCTGTGTTCTTCTCTAGGATTTTGATGGAATCTTGTCTCACATTTAAATCTTTCATCCATTTTGAGTTTATCTTTGTGTCTGGTGCAAGAGAGTGGTCTAGTTTCATTCTTCTGCATGTGGATGTCCAATTTTCCCAGCACCATTTATTGAAGAGACTGTCTTTCTTCCAATGGATAGTCTTTCCTCCTTTATCGAATATTAGTTGACCATAAAGTTCAGGGTCCACTTCTGGATTCTCTATTCTGTTCCATTGATCTATGTGTCTGTTTTTGTGCCAGTACCACACTGTCTTGATGACCACAGCTTTGTAGTACAACCTGAAATCTGGCATTGTGATGCCCCCAGATATGGTTTTCTTTTTTAAAATTCCCCTGGCTATTCGGGGTCTTTTCTGATTCCACACAAATCTTAAAATAATTTGTTCTAACTCTCTGAAGAAAGTCCATGGTATTTTGATAGGGATTGCATTAAACGTGTAAATTGCCCTGGGTAACATTGACATTTTCACAATATTAATTCTGCCAATCCATGAGCATGGAATATTTTTCCATCTCTTTGTGTCTTCCTCAATTTCTTTCAGAAGTGTTCTATAGTTTTGAGGGTATAGATCCTTTACATCTTTGGTTAGGTTTATTCCTAGGTATCTTATGCTTTTGGGTGCAATTGTAAATGGGATTGACTCCTTAATTTCTCTTTCTTTAGTCTCATTGTTAGTGTATAGAAATGCCACTGATTTCTGGGCATTGATTTTGTATCCTGTCACGCTACCGAATTGCTGTATGAGTTCTAGCAATCTTGGGGTGGAGACTTTTGGGTTTTCTATGTAGAGTATCATGTCATCGGCGAAGAGGGAGAGTTTGACTTCTTCTTTGCCAATGTGAATGCCTTTAATGTCTTTTTGTTGTCTGATTGCTGAGGCTAGGACTTCCAGTACTATGTTGAATAGCAGTGGTGAGAGTGGACATCCCTGTCTTGTTCCTGATCTTAGGGGAAAGGCTCCCAGTGCTTCCCCATTGAGAATGATATTTGCTGTGGGCTTTTCATAGATGGCTTTTAAGATGTCGAGGAATGTTCCCTCTATCCCTACACTCTGAAGAGTTTTTATCAGGAATGGATGCTGTATTTTGTCAAATGCTTTCTCTGCATCTAATGAGAGGATCATATGGTTCTTGGTTTTTCTCTTGCTGATATGATGAATCACATTGATTGTTTTACGGGTGTTGAACCAGCCTTGTGTCCCAGGGATAAATCCTACTTGGTCATGGTGAATAATTTTCTTAATGTATTGTTGGATCCTATTGGCCAGTATCTTGTTGAGAATTTTTGCATCCATGTTCATCAGGGATATTGGTCTGTAATTCTCCTTTTTGGTGGGGTCTTTGTCTGGTTTTGGAATTAAGGTGATGATGGCCTCATAGAACGAATTTGGAAGTACTCCATCTCTTTCTATCTTTCCAAACAGCTTTAGGAGAATAGGTATGGTTTCTTCTTTAAACGTTTGATAGAATTCCCCTGGGAAGCCATCTGGCCCTGGACTCTTGTGTCTTGGGAGGTTTTTGATGACTGCTTCAATTTCCTCCCTGGTTATTGGCCTGTTCAGATTTTCTATTTCTTCCTGTTCCAGTTTTGGTAGTTTGTGGCTTTCCAGGAATGCGTCCATTTCTTCTAGATTGCCTAATTTATTGGCGTATAGCTGTTCATAATATGTTTTTAAAATCGTTTGTATTTCCTTGGTGTTGGTAGTGATCTCTCCTTTCTCATTCATGATTTTATTAATTTGAGTCTTCTCTCTCTTCTTTTTAATAAGGCTGGCTAATGGTTTATCTATTTTATTAATTCTTTCAAAGAACCAACTCCTGGTTCTGTTGATCTGTTCCACAGTTCTTCTGGTCTCGATTTCGTTGAGTTCTGCTCGAATCTTTATTAACTCCCTTCTTCTCTTGGGTGTAGGATCTATTTGCTGTTTTTTCTCTAGCTCCTTTATGTGTAAGGTTAGCTTTTGTATTTGAGTTCTTTCCAGTTTTTGAATGGATGCTTGTATTGCGATGTATTTCCCCCTTAGGACTGCTTTTGCTGCATCCCAAAGATTTTGGATGGTTGTATCTTCATTCTCATTAGTTTCCATGAATCTTTTTAATTCTTCCTTAATTTCCTGGTTGACCCTTTCATCTTTTAGCAGGATGGTCCTTAACCTCCACGTGTTTGAGGTCCTTCCAAACTTCTTGTTGTGATTTAGTTCTAATTTCAAGGCAAAAAATATGGAACGCTTCACGAATTTGCGTGTCATCCTTGCGCAGGGGCCATGCTAATCTTCTCTGTATCGTTCCAATTTTAGTATATGTGCTGCCGAAGCGAGCACTGACCTTACCAATTTAGGGAAAAAACTCTTTAGAGTTGTATTTAGTGGTCTTTTAAGACAACATGTGATTCAACTTTTATTTACTTTCTTCTTGGTCAAATATGTTGATTAATCTGACTTTTGGTTACTAGAGAGAAGTCATTTGAATTAACCTTTCTCTCTCTCTTTTTTAAAAAAATCTCAATTCATTCCTGTCTGGACATATGTGTCATTTGAAGAAGGATTAATGACCACAGTTACATCAACACTGATTGTAAGCCAGACACCTGATGAGGAGCTTCTCCTCTGAGTATCAGAGTAAGCAGATAAAATGAAAAACTCTAACCTCCATGGCTTTCTTGGTATTAAAAAGTATAAATTTAATCATCCATTTCTTTATTTTGGCACTACTAAGAATCATGTTTTGTTTGTTTCATTTTGTTTTAATTACATTTTAACTTGAGGGACTATGTCCGTGAAATGAAGTTGATTACCAATAGTCATTATCCAATTTTATGCAGTTGACTACAAACCATCCTAGCACCTCTTCTGTTTGCCTGGAAAGCCAATTCATTTTTTTGTGTTCATAAATAATTTCTGTGCTTTAATAATGTTTGGTGCTTCTGGTTTTAGGGTGTGATTTAAAATAAATCTAATTTATTAAAAATTTAGGGTACTTTCACAGTTGTTTGTGAATCAGGAATTAGTGTTTCCATGGAGGGATAAATCAAGGCATGGAAGGAAAGCCCATGGGCTATTTTAAAGTTAAGAAGAGATGCCTTTATAGCTTTCAAAACTGTTTGAAAATTAAATGTTTGATTTATAAGGGCTATGTACACACAGGGCTCAAATTATTTATGTATCATTTGGAAAATGTAAAATGCTTAATGTTCTGACATTATGTGATAATTGCTATTCTAATATATAGTGTCTACTAAATCTTTTTGGGAGCTGGTGAGGGTGGCATTGATATACAGGAGCACATGCTTCATGTGCTAGTAAATCATTCTTCCATTGAATTAAGGCTGAGGAAAGAGCATAGAGTGGAACTTAAAGTGATATTACAGTATCTGGTGCTGTTCTAATCAAGAAGTATATAGCAGTGCTAGTGAAAAATGGGCAGAAACACACAAAAATCCACTAAGGAGAAAATGCAATCAGAAATTTATCACTGATGCTTTTGGCAAAGTTTCCAAGAATCATGGTCATCACTAGGTAGCTGCTTTTCAAGGTCGATGCTGCCTTAATTCTATCTTTTGCATTGGTACTCCCCTGAAAACATGCATTAAAATCTGCTCCTTGTGAGTATTTGTTAATTAATGAATTAGATCCCTCTGGCTCTGTCAGTAGCCAGGTAGGTGAACTTGGGTAAGTGGCTTTACTCTCTAAGCTTATATTTCCATAATTATAATAGCTACCTTATGGAATTAGCATGAATAAATGAGATAATTCATGTCAAGCACCTGGCACAGGACATGGCACAAAGTAATCACTTGATATTGATGCTATCAGTATTCACCTTCTGCAGATACCTACCCATAATTATTCTGACAAAAAGTGAAAGGATATATTATAAAAGAGATTAGGGAAAGAATTATGGAGAGACTACAGAATTGGTGACTTTATCCCCGTGCTGCCAGTATTTGCAAATGGAACTCCCCAAGTAAACATAAGGGTGTAACGGGCCTAAACCTAATGTATATAAAAAAATAGTCAGCTAATTACAATTCTTTTTGAGTTATGGAAAGGAGCTCCAGCTGCACATTTCTGTATACTCTGGCCTGTACGAATATTTGTCCATGACAGTTTAGAGCTCAGTACACAGGAGAAGGGGAGTTCCCCTTAGCTACAGTTACTCTCTTTTCTTTTAATCAGAAATCAGAGTCAGGCAGTTTATCCCAATTGAGGAAAGTGATGCATAGATATGTATTGGATGTGTAGGGATAAAGAGAAATAGGGAACAAATAAGACTAGGCACTCTATGTCAATTCAATATTAGGATGGTAAATTCATTAAGCATTTTCAAGAGTTAACCCTGTGAAGAATGTTTATAATCACCAATACAGGAGAAAACCCAAAGATAGGAAAAAATCATGGACCTTCTTCTTGTAGATCTTACCACCTAATTTTTAGAAGTTCTCAGGGGTTCTAGAAATGAGAACATCTCTTTCTCTCTCGTCTTCCCCCTCCCTGACCCCACACATAAACACATAGGTGGAATGACCCATACCTCTGTATGGGGAAGGTGGTGACATTATTCATACCCATCTGGATTTCTTTGGGCTCTTTACCTTTTCCTTGTCCTTTGGTATCAGGATTATTGAAGGCTCAACTTGTTATTCTTTCAGCTGGTGCTAGGGAGAGAGAGAGAGAGAGAAAGAGGGAGAGAGATACTTTAGACTTCATTGGAACTAAGGTTATTAGCAAATTTTCTGAATTAGAGGTTCTCAAACCTTTTTATCCTTAGGACCCATTTACACTCTTAAAATTATTTTTATATGTATATATATTTTTTAAATAAATTTTTTATTGGTGTTCAATTTGTCAACATACAGAATAACACCAAGTGCTCAACCCGTCAAGTGCCCACCTCAGTGCCCATCACCCAGCCACCCCATTCCCCCACTCGCCTCCCCTTCCACTACCCCTTGTTCATTTCCCAGATTAGGAGTCTCTCATATTTTGTCTCTTTCTGATTTTTCCCACTCATTTTCTCTCCTTTCCACTATAATCCCTTTCACTATTTATTATATTCCCCGTATGAGTGAAACCATATAATGATTGTCCTTCTCTGATTGTCTTACTTCACTCAGCACAACACCCTCTAGTTCCATCCACATTGAAACAAATAGTGGGTATTCGTTGTTTCTAATGGCTGAGTAATATTCCATTGTATATATAGACCACATCTTCTTTATCCATTCCTCTTTCAATGGACACTGAGGCTCCTTCCACAGTTTGGCTATTGTGGACATTGCTGCTGTAAACATTGGGGTGTGGGTGTCCTGCCATTTCACTGAATCTGTATCTTTGGGGTAAATCCCCAGTAGTGCAATTGCTAGGTCATAGGGTAGCTCTATTTTTAACTCTTTGAGGAACCTCCACACAGTTTTCTGGAGTGGCTGCACCAATTCACATTCCCACCAACAGTGCAAGAGGGTTCCCCTTTCTCCACATCCTCTCCATTTGTGGTTTCCTGTCTTGTTGATTTTCCCCTTTCTCACGGGTGTGAGGTGGTATCTCATTGTGGTTTTGATTTGTATTTCCCTGATGGCAAGTGACGCAGAGCATTTTTTCATGTGCTTGTTGGCCATGTCTATGTCTTCTTTGGTGAAATTTCTGTTCATGTCTTTTGCCCATTTCATGATTGGATTGTTTGTTTCTTTGCTGTTGAGTTTGATAAGTTCTTTATAGATCTTGGAAACTAGCCCTTTATCTGATACGGCATTTGCAAATATCTTCTCCCATTCTGTAGGTTGTCTTTCCGTAGGACTGTTTCTTTTGCTGTGCAGAAGCTTCTTATCCCGATTAAGTCCCAACAGTTCATTTTTGCTTTTGTTTCCCTTGACTTCATAGATATATCTTGCAAGAAGTTGCTGTGGCCAAGTTCAAAAAGAGTGTTGCCTATGTTCTCTTTTAGGATTTTGATGGATTCTTGTCTCCCATTTAGAACTTTCATCCATTTTGAGTTTTTGTATGGTTTAAGAGAATGGTCTAGTTCCATTCTTCTGCATATGGATGTCCAAATTTCCCAGGACCATTTATTGAAGAGACTGTCCTTTTTCCAGTGGATAGTCTTTTCCTGCTTTGTCAAATATTAGTTGACCATGGAGTTGAGGGCCCATTTCTGGGTTCTCTCTTCTGTTCCATTGATCTATATGTCTGTTTTTCTGCCAGTACCACACTGTCTTGATGACTACAGTTTTGTAGTACAATCTGAAATCTGGCATTGTGATTTCCCCCGGCTCTGGTTTTCTTTTTCAATATTCCTCTGGCTATTTGGGGTCTTTTCTGATTCCACACAAATCTTAAGATGAATTATTCCAACTCTCTGAAGAAAGTCCATGGTATTTTGATAGGGATTGCATTGAATGTATAAATTGCCCTGGGTACCATTGACATTTTCACAATATTAATTCTTCCAATCCATGAGCATGGAATATTTTTCCATCTCTTTGTGTCTTTCTCAATTTCTTTCAGAAGTGTTCTGTAGTTTTTAGGGTATAGATCCTTTACCCCTTTGGTTAGGTTTCTTCCTGGGTATCTTATTGTAAATGGGATTGGGTGCAATTGTAAATGGGATTGACTCCTTAATTTATCTTTCTTCAGTTTCATTGTTAGTGTAGAGAAATGCCACTGATTTCTGGGCATTGATTTTTGTATCCTGCCACATTGCCGAATTGCTGTATGAATTCTAGCAATCTTGGGGTGGAGTCTTTCAGGTTTTTTTTATTTTATTTATTTTATTTATTTTTATTTTTATTTTATTTTTTTACTTTTTTTTTCTTTCAGGTTTTTTACATACAGTATCATGTCATCTACAAAGAAGGAGAGTTTGACTTCTTTGCCAATTCGAATGCCTTTTATTTCTTTTTGTTGTCTGATTGCTGAGGCTAGGACTTCTAGTACTATGTTAAATAGCAGTGGTGAGAGTGGACATCCCTGTCGTGTTCCTGATCTTAGAGGAATGGCTCTTAGTTTTTCCCCACTGAGAATGATATTTGCTGTGGGCTTTTCGTAGATGGCTTTTAAGATGCTGAGGAATGTTCCCTCTATCCCTACACTCTGAAGAGATTTGGTCAGGAATGGATGCTATATTTTGTCAAATGCTTTCTCTGCATCTATTGAGAGGATCATATGGTTCTTGTTTTTTCTCTTGTTGATATGACCTATCATGTTGATTCTTTTACGAGTGTTGAACCAACCTTGTATCCTGGGGATAAATCCCACTTGGTCATGGTGAATAATCTTCTTAATATATTGTTAGATCCTATTGGCTAGTAACTTGTTGAGAATTTTTGCATCTGTGTTCATCAGGGGTATTGTTCTATAATTCTCCTTTTTGGTGGGGTCTTTGGTTTTGGAATTAAGTTATGCTGGCCTCATAAAATGAGTTTGGAAGTATTCCATCTCTTTCTATCTTTCATAACAGCTTTAGTTGAATAGGTATTATTTCTTCTTTAAACGTTTGATAGAATTCCCCTGGCAGGCCACCCGGTCCTGGACTTTTGTGTCTTGGGAGATTTTTGATGACTGCTTCAATTTCCTCGTTGGTTATTGGCCTGTTCAAGTTTTCTATTTCTTTGTGTTCCAGTTTTGGTAATCTCTGGTTTTCCAGAAATACATCCATTTCTTCTAGATTGCCTAATTTATTGGTGGATAGCTGCTTATAATATGTTTTTAAAATCCTTTGTATTTCCTTGGTATTCGTTTTGATCTCTCCTCTTTCATTCATGATTTTATTAATTTGAATCTTTTTTTTTTCTTTTTAATAAGGCTGGCTAATGGTTTATCTATCTTATTGATTCTTTCAAAGAACCAACTCCTGGTTTGTTGATCTGTTCCACAGTTCTTCTGGTCTCTATTTCATTGAGTTCTGCTCAAATCTTTTTTATCTTCTTCTGCTTATTGTAGGCTTTATTTGCTATCCTTTCTCCAGCTTTTTTGGTGTGGGGTTAGCTTGTGTATTTGAGTTTTTTCCAATTTTTTGAGCGATGCTTTTATTGTGACGTATTTCCCTCTTAGGACTGCTTTTGCTGTATACCAAGATTTTGAACAGTTGTATCTTCATTTTCATTAGCTTCTGTGAATCTTTTTAATTCTTCTCTAATCTCCAGGTTGACCCTTTCCTCTTTTAGCAGGATGGTCTTTAACCTCCACGTGTTTGAATTTCTTCCAAATTTCTTCTTGTGACTGAGTTCTAGTTTCAAAGCATTGTGGTCTGAAAATATGCGGGGACAATCCCAATCTTTAGGTATCGGTTGAGACCTGATTTTTTTTTTTTGAGACCTTATTTGTGACCCAGTATGTGGTCTATTCTGGAGAAAGTTCCATGTGCACTTGAGAGGAATGTGTATTCAGTTGCATTTGGAAGGAAAATTCTGTATATATCTACACTCTGAAAAATTATTGAGGGTGCCATAGAGCTTTTGTTTATTTGTTGTATCTATTGAGATTTACCTTCTTAGAAATTAAAATATTTATTAATTCACTTAAATTAGCACAAATAAATTCATTACCTATTACAAAAATAAAATTTTAATTAAAAAATCACATTTTTCATAACCAAATAAGAGTAACATTGTTCTAATTTTTTTCCCAACTCTCTTTAATATCTGGCTTAATAGAAGGCAGTTGTATTCTCAGATTGGCTTCTAAACTCAGAATACAGTCTTACACATTAAATTAGTTCTAGAATGCTCTAATGTACAATTGTGAAAGAATGTGAGTACAAAAGACATTATTTGTCAATCAATCTTAGTATTGATTTAAAAATAGTTTCAGCCTCACTGACCCTGGTGTTGAAGGCTGGAAACATACTCCTTAAGCTAATTTTAAATGAAGGAAGAAGGGGGTTATAGTTTGAGGACCATCAGAGAGCTGGCAGGCAGTGTCAGGGACTGGAAGTTAGGGCCATGGTTCTACAATTAGAGCCCTGATACTACCACTGACTTACTAGCCATGCTACCTTGGAGAACTTATTTATGCCTCAGTTTTTCCATCTTTAAAATAACATCCTTAATAGGATTTGCCTCTAATGGCTGTTGTGAAGCTCAGTGAGATAATGTAGGCAAAGTGTTTAGCTAACAATAAGTGTTTAATATTCGCTTTGTTTCTTTGGTTTTTATTACTATTAAGGTGCCAATCCATTATGAACCTCAGTTTCCTCGTCTGCCAAATGAGACCTGTCTGGATGGTCATGAAGGTCTTACCCAGCTTTAACATTCTGTGATTTTGCTCCAAAGTCTTCCTTTCCCACATTAGAGATGGGTATAGGGTGAAGGTATATACAATTTTAAGAAAAGCACTTAATTTTTTTTTGATTTTGATAATTAACCATTCTCCCATCCCCTTTTCCCCCTGACATAAATCTATTAAAAACTTTCAAAGGCTTTAAGAATAAAACTTGGTGAAAAAAAATTGTTGTTTCCTTGAGAAAAATTAAATTTAGCCCTTTCAGTTGGAGTCAATATAGATATCAGAGCAAAAAGAAATTTGAAAGTTTGTTTCCAGGTCCCATGGTGGTTTCAGGTCCAAGTTATAATAAAGTTTATCTCATGTCTAAATTTAATTGAAAGGTAAATGAAACTATTTTGAGAGATGTTGCTGACTCCTCAGTTTATGAAATACACAGAGTAGGTAATGACCTTTTAAATGGAAAAGGAACATAAGGACCCTGGATTCATAGAGCAGGGATAGAAGAGAAAAAAACAGAGATGAAAAAAACATATTGAAAGGCAAACGTTAGACCTGCAGTTTGATTGAGGACCCAGATCAAAATAAATCAATACAAATGCTTTGGTGTATTTTTTTCTCCATTTTCACTTAAGTAGTAGTCTCTAATACAATGACAAGCAGGCACAAAGCATATTAGAAAGGAAATAAGACAAATGGTCTCAGCAGTAATAGGAAGTGTAGCACATGTTGCATGCTTAGTTTAAATATACTGGAGCCTTGTTACAAGAGTCCTGTGGGAAGACATGAGGATTTGCATATAAAGACTTTATTGCAAGGGGATCCTTTGAGGAAATCTTGAGAACACCATAGCTAAAACACTATTGCTTGTCATGGCTCTCAGGGACAGTATAATAGCAAGGCTTGACTTTGGTGTGGAAATGTGCTAGGATCCAAATCATAGAAACTTATATTGATAACAAGAAATAATATCATGATGACAAACATAATGGGATAATGCTAAAATCATACATTTAGAAATGACTATCAGGATAGCAACTTTAGAGATTGTAGATAGCTATTTACCTGATATGAAATCATATTGGTAATTTTGATACTACTGACATTACTAGAGTGGTACTTAATGTCAACTTTTCCATCAAAAGCTGTTTGACACAATAATGAAAAACATAAGGTCTTGCAGGGTAAGGAATGAGCTCAGATTGAACCAGCAAACCATTTCTGACAGAGATGTGTTTGTGCTCAAAATAAAAGGATAATAACTATAATTAGATAAAATAAGAACTCTTTTACTTGTAATCACTGAAAAAATGAATAATATTTTTCATCTTTTAAAAAATATGTAGATATGAAAGAGCCAAATCTGTTATTTTGCCCTTTGCAACCTGCAATGATTATCTCTTGACCTTATCCTATATGGAACTAGAAGTTAGCCACTTGCAATTTGTTTTTTTGTTTTTTTTTTTTTAATTTTTATTTATTTATGATAGGCACACAGTGAGAGAGAGAGAGGCAGAGACACAGGCAGAGGGAGAAGCAGGCTCCATGCACCGGGAGCCTGACGTGGGATTTGATCCTGGGTCTCCAGGATCGCGCCCTGGGCCAAAGGCAGGCGCTAAACCACTGCGCCACCCAGGGATCCCCACCACTTGCAATTTGTTTCCTTGTCAAAGCTGTTATCTGCCTGAGTCTCTCATCTATCCCCAAAAGTATATGGAAAGAGTGCTGATGGCAGAGGGTCACAAGTACACCCCATGGGTCCCTCTTTTTGTGTTAAGCAAATATATTCCCAATTCTGCCCCCACACAACTCTCCTAAACTGGAGACACTCAACTCTGACCTATCCTTTTCAGAGAGCTGGGAAGTGGTTTTGTGGTTACATGGTGCTATGACAGGTATGAGACACTGATAGCTGTGTCTGGGAGAAGGCGTCCAGACAAGGGCCCATCAAAATGGCAAGAGGGAATGAATAGCAAGAGAAGTAACATCTTTTCTCTCCAGAGGACTCAGTGAATTGACCAGTGGGAAGACAGACCTCTATTGATGCAATTAGAAGGTGCCTAGCATCCTTTTGGACACACTTTTGGTGCTTGAGCATCCTTTTGGTGCTTAAAAAATAGTTTGATTGAAGCCCTCAGTCAAGTACACTGAGCAGGACACATATATGTAATATATTTCTTTGATGATTAATTCAGAGAAAAGACTACAAACTGGTTTCTTTTCTTTATTTATACAGTAGGCAATCTGCTTCGGAAAGTATGACATTTAAATTCCAGTTCTGTCTGTCCTTTGTGATAACTGGCACTTTAGCAAAACTCTACTGAAATAGGAAGGGTGGTATGTTCACTTTCTTAAAACTGCTGGAGAGAACTTAGAGAGGAGTGTCCTATATTGACTTCAGTATGGATTTGTGGAAGTATCTCAACTTCTCTGTTATTTTTCATATTTCAAAATTAGATGCTTTCCTATGGGAGATATTTCCAGTGCTTAGCTCACTTATATCTAGTTCTTTTCACCATTTGGGTATGTGAAAGGTTTGCATTTTCCAACTTGTTTTGCAGTTCAGTAGGACCATGAAACCAATATTGGCCAACGAGTCATGGGTAGAAGTAAAGTGTGTCATTTCTAATCAGAACATTTCATTAATAGTGGAAGACCTCTAGCATTCTTTTGCCTGTGTTGCTGCAACTAGGAATGTTCCAGATGGAGCTTCCATAATCCTGGGTACTAGTGAGAAGCTATAGAACAGAGCTCCTTCCCCACCTTCACCTGTGCCGTCGTCAGTGCCAGCTGGATATATAATGTGAGCAAAGAATAAAGTTTTGTTTCAAATCTCTAGGATATAAATATCAGTTGTCACCATAGTATAACTTAATCTGATTGATACATGCCAATTGCTTGATTCTTCAACTAAAGGATTATTTCATTAGTTTTTAATTTTTTTTTTGATAGGCCCCTGGTTCTTAGGCTTTAGAATGCATCAGAATCACATCCTGCTTGTTTGATTTGCAGATTCCTGGGCCTTACTTCCAGAGGGTCAGACCTGATATGTCTCCCTAAATTCTAGGAATCTGCTTTTTAAAACTAACAAACAAACAAAACGCAGGGTTTTTAAATTATTCTGATTCAGGAGGGAGGACCACACTTCAAGAAATGTTGTAAATCTGTATCATGCTATAAAGACTCTAGCTGTTATTTCTCAAGTTCTCCTACTCAAATATGTTCAGATATTAGTAAAAGGTTAAAGGCATTTAGGGTAGGAATAAGCATAACGAGTATAAAGTTCACCAGCTCTCTTTTAAGGCTGCATGAAGTAAAGATAAAGTGAAGACACAGGAGTAGTGATTAATAGATCCAAATACTTTCTTTTTTTTTTTAATAAAATAATTTTTTATTGGTGTTCAAATACTTTCTAAATGAGAATTCTAAAGATTGTAAATCATTTGAAAATTGAAGTGATGACCTGGAAAACAAGTCAAAATTAAGAAATATAAAGTAAGAAATGGATTTGAAGAAGGGAAAATAGAAAGCATTGAGATAACTCCCTCGTAGTTGATTTGGGAGGGAGATGGAGAGTAGGAGCCAGAGGGATGTTAGACTCTATATTAAAGGGCCAGAGAAGGAGAAGGTTGTGTTTAGCTCCACTTGTGGGCTTTGTTCTGTATCTAGAATTCTGAGATTGACTCAATGTCTTGATATAGTACTGTCATTTACTAAGGTTGTGGGTTTCTATGGCTCTCCTGTATATATGCACAATGCATGTGTTAATAAACTTCTGTTTATTTTCTTCTTGTTGATGTATCTTTTGTCAGTCTAACTTACAGAGCTCTAAGATGGGATTTTTTCCTTTCCCTAAAACAAGATGTCCTATTTTTTTGTGCCATAATTTTAATGATTTTTTATGTACTTGAGAGAGAGAGCATGAGCAGGGTGAGAGGCAGAGGGAAAAGCAGACACACTGCTGAGCAGATAGTCTGATGCTGTGTGGGGCTGGATCCCAAGACCCAGGGATCATGACCTGAGCTGAAGGCAGATGCTTAACCAACTGAGCCACTCAACTGAGCCCTTTAATCTCAATGATTTTTAACCCATATAATTTAGAAGGAAAATTTTTGTTTCAAGAGAGAAAAAAACAAGTTAACCTAGAATATGCAGAAAAAAAAAGTGATTGCACAGATGTGTCGTGTGTGCATGCATGTTTAAATGTCATATACTTAAAGTCCAGGGGTATTTGAGTTCAGGTATGACTAGAGTTATATACTCAGTGCTGAAGAATCTGTTTTCCTTAGTCCTGCTTTCTTCTCGGTTGTTTTTCTCCATTAGATTCTCCTTAAGTGATGGTAAATATTCTCTTGACTTGCGTTCTTCTAGATTAGCAAAATCAGTGGAAGGAGAGTACCAATTTCTCTGGAATTCTAGCAGAAGTCTTGGGCTGATGTCTGTTAGCTCTGACTGGCCTATTTTGAGTCCTATTCCATCCTTGAATCAGTTACTGTGAACAGTCAGGTGGATTATGCTAACTGACCAGGTCTTGGCTATGTACCCACTCCTCAGTATTGAAGGTGGGGTGAATTTCACCTGAACCATATGAAAAAAGACTAGGGAAGGGAGTGGTTCCCCAAAGGAAAATCAGAATATTCTTACCAGAAAAGGGAAAAATAGAAGACAAAACTCCAAACTGTCCACAGCAGAAGGTATACTAAAATCTCCTGCTTAAGAGTGAAATTTGAGGTTTTTAGGTTCTAATAAATAGCCAAGAGAGGATAAGAATTGGATTTACTTCTTTCTCACCACTTTATTAACCAGTCCATATAGGAAGTGAAAAAAAAAATGCAGTTCTCAGGAGTAACATCCTTTATTTGACCTGATTTAGGAATCCTGAGAGAATTTGCATAATAGGATTAATGTTGCTTCTTATTACATAGGCTGAAGCTCTTCAGGATTTCTATTATAAACTTCTACTTTACTCTAATATCTATAGGGAAGGAAAACTTTTTGCTTATTCCCTGCTAGGTTTTTTGGTTGATCTAATACTTAAATTGACATGAGACAGAGTAACAGGAGAAAATTTAATTTTGAATGTATGAGTTCATAAAAATATGACACTCAAGTAAGTAGCTTAGAAAGGCAACTTTTATACTTTTTAAAGAAACAATTATTTGTGAAGAATTGACCAAGAGATTTGGATTTGGAGTAACAAATTAATGAAAAAGTAACAAGATTTGTTTATGCAGCCTTCTCGGCCCTGAATTCCTTATCTTTAGCAATAAAGATAACTTCTATCCTTCAGGTACAGGGACAGTACCCTTCACATGGGAATATATTTCCTGCTTTTGGGAGGCAAAAGAAGGTCAGAGTGTCTTTCTTGCACCAGGTGTTTAAGTAACTTGAATTAAAAATGATCAACGTGCCAAAGTGGCATATTCTGACGTGACATATTTTGCTTCTCCTCATATCCAAACTTGTCACTTTTTGCCAATGAGACATAAATTGTCCTACGCAGAGTTCATCATGTATTTCATTTTTTTTTATGTCATGCAAGATTCTTCACTGTTTTTTATAATTAAAGGCAGCTTTCATTGTTTCATTATTGTTTTTAAAGATGTAATTTACCATTATATTGAGGAAATTCCACTGAAAATAAAAACTCTACGGAAATTTTCTTTGACAGAATCTTTTACAGTCTTAAGTGTAATATTAATAAAGTGGGCTCTGGTTAAACCCCAGCCCCCACTGAATGAATTGGGTGACCTTGGGTGAGTTACTTAGCCTCAAGTGTAAAATGGAGTAAGATGAGAACCTGTCTCCTAGAGTTGCATGAGGATTAAAAAAGTGAATGCATGTAAAGACCTTAGACTAGTGTCTGGCATATTGTTAGAATTTGATAGATATTAATTATTCTAACCTTTTAGATGTAGATGACCTGAATTGTTAATTCCTTTCACACAATTCTTTGATAATTTTATGTGCAGGTTTTGGAACTGCTGGTTTGAGATTTGCAACCTAAATATTTCTTACCCCATTCTTTATAAAAAATTCCACACTGGGATGAAGTTTGAAGTGAAACAAATTCTAACTTCCAAATGGTTATAGTTATCATGAAAAAGAAAAATAACCAAAAAATTGTTTTTTAAAAAAAGCAGTTAACTCTTCATTATTGACAAAAATAAAAAACCAGGCATTTAAACACATAAGCAATTGGAGAAACTGATTAACGTACTTAAGATACAAAATATTCAGAAGCATGTGGGTGATGTAGTTTGTTCAGTTTTGGACTCTTGGTTTTGGCTGGGTTCATGATCCTCTGGGTCCTGGGATCCAGCCCTGCTTTGCGCTCCATGCTCAGCTTGGAATCTGCTTGATTTTCTCTCTCGTTCTGCTTCTCCCCAACCCTACACATTCTCTCCCTCTCTTTCAAATGAATACATTAATCTTTAAAAAGAAAGATACAAAACTTTCAAAGGTATACATATTGTAAACTTCTCATGTAAATAATTACTCTCAAGGGGGAAGAGATGAAGGAGGAAAAAGAGTAGGAGAGACTATATGCCAGATTGGGGCCTGGTTAATTGTATGTTGATCTCTTCTTCATCTCAGATTCTACTCTTTGGTGTTTCTGATCCCAGGTTTGTGATCTGATGACTTCTTCGTATCTTCCTTTTCTGGCTTCATGATGCTGAACTGCTTCTGAATCTGATTTGCTCTGACATAACACTTCAGGCATGTACCCCAAAGTGGATGTTTCAACCTAGGATCCAGTCCTGCTGAAACAAGGAGCACATTTGGTGAGTTCAGAGAAGGAAAAAAAATTCCTTTTTGAGTTGTTTAACTAAATTGAGCTTTCAGTCCAAGAGAGTGGTAGGCCTGATATTTCCATTAGCAAATAATTTCAATAGACCAGTGAAAATATTGCAGTTTAAGAATTCATCTGATATCAGCACAGCATCACAATTAATAAGACCATCCTTCAGTTGGTTAGTTTAGTCAAAATATCACTTGTACTGAGTTTTTAACTAAATTGGCCCATGTGGTATTTGCTTTTATCTTTTTTCCTACAAGGTTTTATGCTTGAAATTTGTGGATTTTACCAAGAGAAGTATTTGATATCTTGGCATCAATGACCAGGTTTCTACCAGATCTGTATAAAAGTAGAGCACAACCCAAATAATTTATTAAAGTAAAACAAAATTATTAATGGGTCTCTAACTTTTTATGTGGAAAAGCGATTTATAATATAAGTCAAAATTTAAAGAATGTCTAATGTAATGGGCTTTGCCATCTATTCTTGCTTACTTTACCCTGATTTTCCCAATTGGCTTTAAAAAGAAAGCTTTTAAAAGTCATTTTTAAGTTTTTTTGTTTTAAAATTATAAAAGTGATAAATGTGGAACACCATGAAGCTATTAGAAGCAACAGACAAGATTTGCACATAATATGACATATCTTAATGTAGTTCTGAATGAAAACAATAAAAATGAAATGAAATATCATAATACCACTTATGTAATTTAAAATACATATATAAAAGCAACAATACATTTTACTACATAGAACAAGGATTTCCTATGGGAAAGGAATGGAAGTAAAAAGATTAAAAAACAAGCAGATAAGAAAGAGGCCTTGTAAGAACAAATAATGACAATGTACATGCTCCTATAGACCAGTAAAAAAAAAAAATAAGTGTAATAAATACTTACTATAAAAGGAAAATACAAACTTAATCCATTAATTTGGTTCTATAAAGTAATCACCGTTGACATTTATCTATTCATTTACAGCCTTTTCCTTTTTCTTTTTTCAAGAGAAAAATCTCTAAGGCTTTCTATATGGTTTTCTGAGGATAAAAAGATATAGACACATTCATAGCAATTTGAAATTTGTACTTAACTATTACCTCTTTTCAGGTAACATACAAGCTGCTTTACTGTTTTATCTGTTTTCACCCCCTCCTAATTTACCATTTTCCCCCTTCTTTCTGTCTTCATGGAGAACATCTGAGTTGAAATGTTCAGGGATGGTTGAATCTTAAGAGAAGGGCCTAGATGATGATAATGATATGAGTGGTATCAGTTTTTAAATGCCATTCATTTAAGTGAGAGAAAGACAAATACCAAATGATTTCACTCAGATGTGGAATTTAAGATACAAAACAAAAGAAACCAAATACAACAAGACGAATAAAAAAAACAAAACAGACTCTTAAATACAAATAATAAACTGATGGTTGCCAGAGGGGAGGTAGGTTGGGGGATGGGTGAAATAGATAAAAGTGATTAAGAAATACAAATTTCCAGTTATAAGATAAATAATGGAGATGGAAAGTATAGCATATGGAATATAGTCAATAAGGTTGTAATAATGTTTGGTGACAGATGGTGGCTACACTTATTCTGTTGAACACTGGGTAATGTATAGAATAATTTTCTCTTTTTTTAGTAAAGTTGACATTAGTTTCAGGTATGTAAAGTAGTAATTGGACAAGTTTATACATTATGCTAAGCTTATCATAGGTGTAGCTACTGTCTGTCACCATATGTCGACATTACAATATCACTGACTCTGCTTTTTAGTCCCATGAATTATTCATTCTGTAACTGGGAGCCTGTATATTCTACTCCCTTTCACCCATTTTGCATGCATACATAAACATACACACACACCATTTCTTCCTTATCCTTTTTTTTTAAAGATGTTATTTATTTATTCATGAGAGATACAGAGAGACAGAGACACAGGCAGAGGGAGAAGCAGGCTCCGTGTAGGGAGCCTGATGTGGGATTTGATCCTGGGACCCCAGGATCATGCCCTGGGCCAAAGGCAAGTGCCAAACTGCTGAGCCACCCAGGGATTCCCCCCTTCCTTATCCTTTTATCTGTTATTGACCATTTAGGTTGCTTTCCTATGTAGGTTATTGAAAAATAAATATGCACTCCTATGTTTACTGTAGCATTCTTTTCGAATTAGTGCTTGCATTTTCTTTGGGTAAATACCCAATAGTGAAATTACTGGATCATATGTTATTTCTATTTTTAATTTTTTGAGGAACCTCCATACTGTTTTTCACAGCAGCTGCACCAATTTACATTCCTACCAACAGTGGATGAGGGTTCCTTTCTCCCCACATCTTCACCAAAACTTGTTATTTGTGTGTGTGTGTGTGTGTGTGTGTGTGTGTGTTTAATTTTAGCCGTCTGACTGGTAATATCTCATTGTGGTTTTTATTTGCATTTTCCTGAGGTAAGGAGTGATGTTGAGCATCTTTTCCCATGTGTCTGTTGGCCATAATTATGTCTTCTTTGGAAAAATGACTATTCAGGTCCTCTGACCATTTTAAATTGGATACTATTTTGGTGTTGAGTTGTAGAAGTTCTTTATATATTTTAGGTATTAACCCCTTATCAGATATATCATTTGCAAATATCTTCTCCTATTCAGTAGATTACATTTTTGTTTTGTTGATGGTTTCCTTCACTGTGCAAAAGCTTTTTATTTTGGGGTAGCCCCAATGGTTTATTTTTGCTTTGCTTTCTCTTGCCTTAGGAGATACATAGAAAAATGTTGCTACAATTGATGTCAGAGAGATTACTACCTATGCTCTCTTTTAAGAATTTTATGGTTTCAGTTCTCATACTTAAGTATTTAATCCATTTTGAGTTTATTTTTGTGTATGGCATTAAAAACTGGTTCAGTTTCATTCTTTTACATGTACCTGTCCAGTTTTCCAAGTACCATTTATTGAAGAAACTGTTCTTTTCCCTTTTTTCTTTTTTTTTGTATATATTTTTTTATTGGAGTTCGATTTGCCAACATATGACACCCAGTGCTCATCCTGTTTTTTTTCCATTGTATATTCTTCCCTCCTTTGTCATAGATTAATTGACCATATAATTGTGAATGTATTTCTCTCTCTCTGTTCCATTGATCTATGTATCTATTTTTGTGTTAGTACTATACTGTTTTGAATTACTTCATTTTATAGTTTATCTTGAAATCTGGGATTGTGATACCTCCAGTTTTGTTTTTCTTCTCAATATTGCTTTGGCCATTTCAGGTCTTTTGTGGTCCCATACAAATTTTAGGACTATTTGTTATACTTTTGTGAAAAATACTATTGGTATTTTGATAGGGATTGCCTTAAATCTGCTGATTACTTTGGGTAATATGGACGTTTTAACAATACAAATTCTTCTAATCCATGAGCACGGAATTTTTGTTTGTGTCATCTTCAGTTACTTCCATCAGTGTAATTTATTCTTTTTGGTGCAATTTTAAATGATGCTTTTTAATTATCATTCTGCTGATTCATTATTACAGTATAGAAATGCTATGATTTCTGGTATGATTTTTTATTCTGCCACTTTGCTGAATTCATTTTACTTCTGGTAGATCTTTGGTGGAGTCTCTAGCATTTTTCATGTATATTATAAAGTCATCTGCAATTAGTGACAATTTAACTTCTTTACCAATATGGATGCCTCTTCTTTTTCTTGTCTCCTGTGGCTGGACCTCCAATACTGTGTTGAATAAAAGTGGCAAGAGGGGACTCCCTTCTCTTGTTCTTGATCTTAGAGGAAAAGCTCTCTCTCTCTCTCTCTCTCTTTTTTTTTTTTTCAATTAAGTAAGACTTAGCTGGGTTTTTCATATGTGGACTTTATTATGTCGAAGTATGTTCCCTCAAAGCCTAGTTTGTTGAGAGTTTTTATCATGAATAGATGCTGAATTTTGTCAAATGATTTTTCTTCATATATTGAGATATGATTTTTATCTTTCCTTTATGTTGATGTATGATGCTGATTGATTTGCAAGTATTGAACCATCCATGTATCTCTGGAGTAAATTTCACAGGATCATGGAGAAGGACCCTTTTAACATATAGTTGAAGGTGGTTTGATAATATTTTGTTGAGGATTTTGGACTGGTATTCATCAGGGATATTGGTCTGTAGTTTTCTTTTTTTTTTTTGTGGTATCTTTCTGTGGTTTTGGTATTATGGTAATGTTGGCTTTGTAGAATATATTTGGAAACTTTTATTCTATGTTTTGGAATAGTTTGAAGAGTATGGGTGATGAGCCCTGAGGGAGGCACTTGATGGGATGAGCACTGGGTGTTATACTGTATGTTGGCAAATCGAACTTCAAATCGAACTTAAATATTATATAATATTTAATGTATATATTTTTTAAAAAGACAGACACTCCATAAAGAAGAGTGTAGGTATTAACTCTTCTTTCAGTGTTTGGTAGAATTCATTTGTGAATCCATCTGGTCTTGGACTGTTAATTTTTGGTAGTTTTTTGATTACCAGTTTTATTACTAGTAATCTGTCTGTTCCGATTTTCTATTTCTTCCTGATTCAGTTTTGGAAGATTGTATGTTTCTAGGAATTTAATTCATTTCTTCCAGGTTGCCTAATTTGTTGGTATATAAATTTTCATCATATTATCTTATAATCTTTTGTATTTCTATGGTGTCAGTTGTTACTTCTCTCTCATTTCTGGTTTTATTTAATTGAATTTTTTATTTTTCTTTGTTCTTTTTTTTTTCTTCTTGATGATCCAGCTGTATATATAGGAATTTAGTTTTAGTTTATCTTTATTTTTTTTAAGATTTTATTTATTTATTCATGAGAGACAGAGAGACAGATGCAAATGTGAGAGAGAGTCAGAGACACAGGCAGAGGGAGAAACAGGCTCCATGCAGGGAGCCTGATGTGGGACTCGATCCTGGGACTCCAGGATCACACCCTGGGCCAAAAGCAGGCACTAAACTGCTGAGCCACCCAGGGATCCCCTTAGTTTATCTTTTCAAAGAATGAGCTCTTGTTGTCATTGGTGTTTTTTCTGTTTTTTTTTTTTTTTTTTTTTTTGTCTCTCTGTTTTTTATTTTGCTCTGAACTTTATTATTCCATTTTTCTACTCATCTGGGGCCTTGTTAGTTTTTTTCTAGTTCCTTTAGGTGTAAGTTTGGAGTGCTTATTTGAGCTTTTTATTGATTCTTGGAATAAGCCTATATTGCTATATATTTCGCCCAGAACTGCTTTTGGTGCTTCCCAAAGATTGTAGACCATTGTGCTTTCATTTTCTTTTGTCTCCGTGTATGTTTTGACCTTTTTTGATTGCTTCATTGATCCATTGGTTGTTTAGTATCATTGGTTTAGCCTCCACTTGCTTGTGTTTTTTGCAGTTTTTTTCTTGTAACATTTTTAGTTTTATACCATTGAAATCAGATAAGATGCATGGTAAAGATTTCAATATTCTTAAGTTTATTGAGACCTGTTTTATGACCTAATGTGATCTATTCTGGAGAATGTTCCATGTGCACTTAAAAGGAATGTGTATCCTGTTGGTTTTGGATGGCATCTTCTATACATGTGTTAGATCCATCTGGTTCAGTGTGTCATTCAAAGATACAGCATTCAAAGAGACTTGATTCTCTGCGTGGATGATCTATCTCTGCCTGGTGTTAAAGTCCCCTTCTATTATTGTATTACCATCAGTTTCTCCTTGTTTGTTAATATTTACTTTATGTATTTAGTTGCTCCAGTGTTGGATGTATAGATATTTATAATTGTTATATCCTCTTATTGGATTGATCTCTCTCTCATTATGTAATTCCCTTCTCTGTCTCTTTGTCACAGCTTTTGTTTTAAAATATATTTTGGCTTTTAAAAAAAATGCCATTTGCATGGTAAATGTTTTTCCATTCTTTCCCTTTTACTTTGTATGTGTCTTTGGGGCTGAAGTGGGTCTGTGGTAGGCAGCATATAGACAGGTCTTTTATTTAATTTTAATCCATTCTGCCACTCTGTCTCTGATTTAAGCATTTGGTCTATTTACATTTAAAGTAATTTTGAGATGTATGTACTTATTGCCATTTTGTTATTTGTTCTCTGGTTGTTTTTATAGTTCTTCTTTTGCTCACTCTTTGTGATTGATGAGTTTCTGTCATGCTATATTTGCCTTTCTTTCTCTTTATTTATTGTGTGTGTGTGTGTGTGTGTGTGTGTGTGTGTATCTATTATAGGTTTGGGATTTGTGGTTACCATGAAGTTCACCTATAACATTCTAAGTATATAGGAATCTATATTAATTTGATGGTCGTATAAGTTCAGACATATTCTAAAGGGAAAAAAATAAGTTATCCTTTTTTTTACTTCCTCTTCCATGTTTTATGTTGTCATATTTTACATCTTTTTATTTCATGATTTTCTTATAACCATTTATGGCCATTTCTTTTCCATTTAAAGAAGTCCCTTTAGCAATACTTGTACAGCTAGTTTAGTGGTGATAAACTTCTTTGTCTTTTGTTTGTCTGAGAAACTCTTTATCTCTCCTTTAAATCTGAATGATAGCCGTGGTGAGTAGAATATTCTTGGTTGTGGGTTTTTTCTTTTCAGCACTTTGAAATATAATACCACTCTCTCTTTTGTCCTGAAAAGTTTCTGCTGAAAAATCAGCTGATAGCCTTATAGTTTTCCCCTTGTGGTAACTTTTGCTTCTCTCCTGCTGCTCTTAAAATCATTTTTGTAATCTTTAACCTTTAACATTTTATTATTATGTATATTGGTATGGACTTCCTTGGGTTCATCTTGTTAGGAACTCTGTGTGCTTCTTAGATGCAGATATCTCTTTCCTTCTCTAGGTTAGGGAAGTTTTCAGCTATTATTTAAGTTTGCTACCCCCTTTCTTTCTCTCTTCTTCTTATGGGATCCCCATAATTCAAATGTTTGTTTGCTTGATTTGTTCAAGAGATCCATTAATCTATCTTCGTTTTAAAAATTATTTTCTCTTTTTGTTGTTCAGCTTGGGTGTTTTCCATTACCCTGTCTTCCAGATTGCTGATTTGTTCTTTTGCATCCTCTGTTCTGTTGATTTCCTCTAAGGTGTTTTTTTTATTGCAGTTAATGTATTATTTAATTCCGTTTGGTTAACTTTTATGTTTTCTAACTTTTTAGTGAAGGTCTCACTGAGTTCTTTAGCTCTTCTCTCTAGCTTGGTGAGTATCTTTATGATCATTGCTTTAAGTTATCACATACATTGCTTATCTCCCTTTCAATTCATTCTTTTTATGAGTTTTTTTTTTTTTTCATTTCTTTTGGAGCATATTCCTCTGTCTCCCCATTTTCTTGACTTTCTGTGTTTGAATGGATTAGACAGAACAGCTACTTCTCTTAACATTGAAGGAATGGTTTTGTGTATGGTCATCCCTTATGTAGGCTGTGTGGTTGGTGAATTTTGTTGGCTGGAGCTGTGGCTGATATGGGTTAGAGGTCCTGGGGCTTTCCATGTAGCTAGTTCCCTGTCAGGACAGCTAAAGATGAAGTGGATGCAGGCTGGGGTACCCCGGGGTTCTGTGTATTGAGGGTATCCTTACAGGAAGCTAAAGCTGAAATAGGTGCAAACTGGGGTGTCCTGGGGCACTCTGTGAAAGGGGACTTTGGTGGGGAAGCCGGAGCTGATGTGTTATATGGGCTGGGAGAGCCATAAGCTTTATGTGCATAGGGTGCCCTGGCAGGATAGCTGAAACTAAAGTATGTACATGTCAGGGGATACTGGGGCCCTATACCCAGAGGCCATCTTGACAAAATAGCTGAATTTGAAGTGTATATACACCAGGGTATTTCAGGACTCTCCACATAGAGGGTGCCCTGGAGGGACAGATGAAGTTCAAGGTGAGAGGTCTTGGGGTGATCTGGGTAGAAGGCTCCCTGGCAGGATAACTGAAGCTGAAGTGGTTGTAAGCCACATTGTCCTGGGGTTCTCCATAGGGAAGATAGCTGGTGGACACTTGGAGCTGAATTGGGTGCATCCTGTGGTGTCCCAAGGTATTTGTTCTATGCGGGGGATTCCCTGACTAGATGACTAGAGTGTAGGCCAGTGCTCATGAGAGTGCTCTGGGGTGTTCCACACAGGTGATGCCCTGATACTGTGTCTAAAGCCAATGTAGGCGTAGGCCTGGGGTTCTTGGTGTGCTCTACACAGGGGCACCCTGGCAGAGTGGCTAGATCTGAAGTAGATCAGCCAAGAGGTTTTGGAGTACTTTGCATTGTAGGTGCCCCAGTGAGCTATGTGAGGCCAAAACAGTACTGGAATGTTCTGAAGAGTGCTTTGCACCTATGTCAACTTGACATGAAGGCTGCGGCTATAAAAGTATAGACCAGGGGTATCCTGGGGTGCACTACCTTGTGGTCACCTTTGTGAGATGGTTGGGGCTGGCATGGGCTAGGAGCCCAGGACTCACTGAGGCAGCAGGCCAGTGAAGGCACCCAGATTGTAGATTAGTTTGTGCTTTCAAGGTGTAGGGGTAGTATAGACCATGTCTGTCAGTTCCTACCATTCCTAGAGTGTTCCAGTAGCTCCCCTTACTATTTGGTGGAGTTCTAGGGTTCTTTTATATGCCAGTTGTTTTTTTTAAACAGTGGCCTTTTGAATAAAAAAAGGAGAAAAAAATGAAAGCATAAAAGAAAACATAAGAAAAAGAAGAAAAGAGGGGGGAAAAAGAAAGAAAGAAAGAAAATAAAAGAAAAAAACTCCAAGGTTTATTTTCTATGCCCTAGAGTGACTGGGGCTGGTGTGGGCTTGGGAACCCGGGGGTTGCTGAAGTGGCAAACTGGTTATAGGGACACAACTGTGCTCCCATCTGTGCTTTTAGGGTGAAGAGGAAACCTTTTCACTTTTTTTGGTAAGATTTGTTTATTTCTTTTGGGCGTTTGTGGGTGGGTGGAGGGGCAGAAGAAGAGGGAGATAGAGAATCTAAAGCAGATTCCCTGCTGAGCATCCCTTCCCAGATGCAGGACTTGATCCCATGACCCTAAGATCCTGACTTGAGTCAAAGTCAAGCGTGGGATGTTTAACTGACTGAACCACCCAGGCATCCCACCATTTCACTCTTTAATGCCTCTGACCCAAAGAGCATTTCTGCAGTTCCTTGGCTCTATTAACCACGTCTTTCTGTGCCTTGGTGCTTCCAGGGCTGGTATGGGCCTGTGGACCGAGGGTTTGCTGGGAGATCAAGCCAGTTATGATGTCCAAACCTTGTTCCAGTCTGGGCTCTTAAGGTGTAGGGGGAATATAAACTGGGCTCTCCAGTCCCTCTGACCCAGAGAGGATTCCACTATTCTTCCCACCACTGCTATGTGGTGGAATTCTAGTGTGGTCTCTTTTATATGCTGGTTGCTCTTTACACTGTGGCTCTTTCTCTGTACCCAAGGGCAGAAGAGTCTGTTTCTGGTCCCTCAGTTCTTCCCCACTGTTGTCTGTAGCATTGGGGGGTTGGAGTTTCCTTTGTTACCATGTCTTTGTCTCTCTTGGTGTTCTCTTTTGCCAGTCTTTCTGTCTTTTGTTGTGCAGAAGCTGTTCAGTAAGCCCTCAGTTCTTCAGGAGGAATTGTTCTATATATAGATGTGTAATTTGGTGTGTTCCATCAAGTGAAATCAGGGTCTTTCTACATTAACCCCTTGGACCAGAATCAAATGCATAGAAATGTTGAATCATTATGTCACACATCTGAAGCTAATATAACAGTGTATGTTAATTATAATTTAATTTAAAAATATCTTCCATAATTCCATATATAAAAAAATATCATTCATTTAGCACATAGTTATTAAGCACTCAATTTATTGATTGAAACAATTAATTCTATAGTTATTGAGAGCCAATTATGTACCAAGCACTGACTTACTAGAGGGGATTAGGAAAGGATTAACAGTCTTATAATTGGCTAATTCTTTCTAATTATTTACTGTATGATTCCCAGGTGTTTAGTCCTCTAACTTGCAGTTCTTAAGGTAACTTGCAATTTTTAAAGGTAAAATAAAAGTGTGTATGAATAAAGTGAATATGAAACAAGTCTTATTGCTGGGAAGGAGTCTTTGCTTGTGGAGGAATTGCCTTCTGAACTCCAAAATACTTCAATCTACAGGTGGGCTATAAGAATTCTCTTAAGAAGACTATGTAAACTTTTAGCTTTGCTTAAACTATGAGGAAAGGGTTAAGTAAGAAAAAAACTAACCTGTATACAAGATTGTGAGGGAATGTTTTAAACTACTTAGGGACACTTGTGTGTGTCCTTTAATTATTACTTTTTTACTTTGTGAAAATATACATAACATAAAAATTATCATTTTAAGCATTTTCAGTGTATAGTTCATTGCTGACATTGACATTATTTATTTATTTTTATTTTTATTTATTTATGATAGTCACAGAGAGAGAGAGAGAGAGAGAGGCAGAGACACAGGCAGAGGGAGAAGCAGGCTCCATGTACTGGGAGCCCGACGTGGGACTCAATCCTGGGTCTCCAGGATCGTGCCCTGGGCCAAAGGCAGGCGCCAAACCGCTGCGCCACCCAGGGATCCCTGACATTGACATTATTGACCATACATGACCATCATGATCATCCTCCATCTCTAGAACTTTCTCATCTTCTCAAATAAATTTCATACTCATTAAACAAAATCTTCCCATTCCTCCCTCCACCTAATCCTTGGCAATCATCATGCTATTATTTGTATTTATGAATTTGACTATCCTCATGCTATAGATAGAAGTTTTTTCTTCACAAAGTTCATATAACAAAGCCTAATTCCCAGTGTGATGTACTGGGAAGTGGGGCCATTGGGAGGTAAATTAGATCAAGAAGGTGGAGCCCTCATGAGTGGGATCAGTGCCCTTATAAAAGAGACCCCTAAGGGGGTATCTGGGTGGCTCAATTGGTTAAGCATCTGCCTTGTGCTTAGGTCATGATCCCAGAGTCCCAGGACTGAGCCCTGCATTGTGTTCCCTGCTCAGTGGGGAGTCTGCTTCTTCCTCTGACTCTCCCCCTTCTTGTGTTCTTTCCCTCTCACTCACTCACTCTCTCTCAAAAAAATTAAAAAAAAAAATAGAGAGAGAGATGAGCCCTGTGGGTATGGTAAAAAGCTGTCTATGAACTAGGAAGTAAGATCTCACTAGCTGCCAAATCCACTAGTATCTTGATCTTGGATTTTCCAGCCTTCACAGCTGTGAAAAATAAATGTTTACAGTTTATAAGTAGTCTATGGTATTTTATTATAGTAGCCTGAACTGGCAAAGATATCTAGGTACTTCATATAAATGGGATTATACAATATTTGTCTCTTTGTGACTGGCTTATTTCACTTAGCATCATGTCTTCAAGGTTCATTTGCGTTGTGACGTGTGTTAGAATTTCCTTTTTTTTTTTTTTAGGGCTGTATAACATTTTGTTGTGATGTATGTACATTTTATTTATTTTTTCATCTATCAATGGACATTTAGTTGCTCCTACCTTTTGGCTATTGTAAGTAATGTTGCCGTGAACATGGGTGTTCAAATATCCGTTTGAGTGTCTGCATTCTGTTTTTTTGGGTAAACATCCAGAAGTGGAATTGCTCGATCATATGGTAATTCTGTGTTTAATCTTTTGCATAACCACCACATTTTTCACAGTGGCTGTGTATTTTACATTCCCATCAGCAATGCACAAGGTTCTAATTTCTCCTTGCCAACACTTGTTATTTATTTTTTGTCATTATTTTTGATAATAACTATTTTAATGGGTGTGCAGTGGTATCTTGTTTTGGTTTTGATTTGTATTTTCCAAATGATCAGTGATATTGAACATTTTTTCACGTGCTTATTGGCCATTTGTATATTTCTTTGGAAAAACATCTATTCAAGTCCTTTGTTCACTTTTAAATCAGTTTGTTTGGTTTTTTTGTTGTTGAGTTGTAGAGGTTTCTTGTTTATTCAAGATATGAATCCCTTATCAGATATGATTTGAAATACTTTCTCTCATTCTGTGGGTTGCTATTTCATTTGCACATCTTTCAAGCGTCTTTAATACAGCTTAGAAGCATGTATTTACATGGAAGTATTCAACATTCATTGAGGCACAGAGGCAGGAGAAAAGAAACTTTGCCTTGCACATTTCTCATAATCAAGTTGGTGGAAGAGAATAACAAACATGTAATTAGAAAACAGTGTAATAAGGAACAACCAGGGCTAAAAGAGCACAGAGAAAAGAGCTCTGCTGCATTAAGTGTGAAGTGTTTATATCTACTCATTAAAGATGTTCCTCGAAAAACCTCCACTAGGGTTTTCATCCAACCTAGGGTATCAACAAATGCCCATATATGGATGGCCTATCAGAAGGTGAGAACCCAATTTCCATTTCTAGACTGAATTTTTTTCCCCTGGATGTCTTGCAGGTATGTCATAATCTTGTTCTGGCCAGTCTGTATATTTAAAAATAAAATGTGTGAATTTTATTTTATCAAAAAGTGTAATGATTCACCTTTAATCAAATTCTGATTAAATTTATTTTCTTTAAAAAAATCACTGAACTTTCACTTTCAAGGTCATTTTTGTACCTAGATGATGCCTAGATAATACAGAATAAATAAAAAGAAGTAATATTCAGTTCACTTTGTCACTGTCATATTTTTAAAGTTTGATTGAATATGAAACATTATTCATAATGATATTTAGAATTTCACCAGGAAGGTTAGAATAAATTACTTACAACTTCAAGTGATCGCTTTCAATATTCTAGAAAGATTTTGATAGAGTAAATATGTTAGTATTTTAAAAACTGGCAAGAGCTGTTGATCATAATGAAAGCAATATATGTGACTCCACTCTAAAGCTAGACTAAATTTTTAATCTTATCTTTAATTTATTTTAGTCATTGAACATTCATTTTACTTATCTATTTAATAATTGATTTTGGATAGCATTATCCTTCCAAGGAGACCAAAACAGAGCAGATAAGTCAGATTTTTCCAGTGTATAAGTGCTTTCCTATGAATATATTAGATGTTCAGAATCTATACAAATACCTTCTGTAGGGCTGCTTATTATTCATAGATGATAAAAATGACTAACAGTTATGTGTTTTTTATAGTTTATAAAGCACTTTGTTACATATATTATCTCATTTTGTCCTCATAGAAGATTTGTGAAATAGGCATTATTATCATCATTTCTACATTATAAGTGAGGAAATAAAGGCAGGGAGAGTTTAAGCAACTTGCTCAAGGTTACGGGACAAGGGCTTGTCTCTAACCCAAGCCTGCTAACTACAGATTGTGTTCCCTTTCCATCAGTTGTCACATCTCCTCTCATGTCTTTTGGTACATGAGTTTGCTTTTCTTTAAAGTTTTCTGGTGCCATTACCTGAACAAAATCACTTGTGAGAGCCTTCAAAGTTGTCTCACGTGGAGAAGTTGAGCCTTGTCATTCACAGGAGAGATTTGGTGATTATTGTGGAAGGAGTGAATTCTTAATCTATCAGATGAATTACTTAATTTCGAGTTTGTAGTCCCATGTTGCCAAATGTTTTCTAATAGAAAGGTTTAATCAATCAGGATAATATATTCCTTTTTCAGTCAAGATTTTCTTACACCATCATCTTTCGTATGAAGGCTGCTTCTAAATTCCCAGAGACTTCTCAGAGACTTTTCAGAGTCAGGGCATCTAGGACAAGTGGAGGAAGCATTAGGTCTGTGAGTTTCATTTGTCCAGGCTGGCATCTGCTGGCCCATCTGGTCCCTGAACATCATTTCTTTCTGCCAGCATCTGCTGAGACTTCTGAGCTCCCAGCTGGCTTCTAGTAATCAGCCTCCTTTGGCATCTGCTGTGGTGTCCTTCTTGTTCTTAGAACAAGGTTCTTCAGAGCTGATTGCTTTTGGTGCTGTATCTTCCTGGCTTTTGGCCACAAGGGGCAAAGGTCTTCTGCTCCTTCAGTCTTGCTCAGAAGCTGTGAACCCTTGTGTGCTCTCTGCAGACATAGCAACGCAACTGTTCACCAGCCCTGCAGTGCAGGGGAGCTTCTCTACAAGCCTTGCTCCACCCCAAAGTGCACCTGGAAAAGATATTGCCTTACCTATTATTTCCTCCCCTCTCTCCACTATAGGCCACATCTATGGGTGGGCAGTATGAGGGGCTTTTCCAAGGAATACTCACCATTGGCCATATATCTTGCTTCCCTAAGACTCACTATTCCATTCTCTAGTCCAAAGATTTATTTTTTCCTATGTGATTTCCTTGAATGTTCAACTCAATTTGTTACTTAAGTGTTAAGTACTAATTACTTATTTACTAAATTACTTAATGAATAATTTTCTTTTATCCCCATGCTCTATTCCTTCTTTACTTATGGACAACTATTTCAACCTATATAATGTATATTTTTGTTTGTATATCTTCTTAAAAATGCATATTGTTTTAAGTGCATTCATTTAATTTACACGAATTACTATTATTTATATTATAATACATAGTAATAACAATAGCATTATAAATAATATTATTAAAATATTACCCTTTATCTGTTTTGTCCTCATAGTAGGTAGGTACTGATGGGGGACTGGCACAAGGAGACTGTATACATTCTTTTGTGAACATTGGAAATGTTTTTGCTTATTTGGATAGTTTACTCTTCTTTAAACAGATGTTGAGGACTTCACATTAGCTGGACAATGGTGGAAAAACAAATGCAGCCAACTTTTAACAACTTCTAGTCTTGAGTGTCATGTTGAAGCTCTGTGAGAAAAGATGCATGTCCTGCCTCAAATCTCATTTCCAGAGGTGAAAGCGAAGCCAGGAAAGTGTTAATTAGTTAGGTTGAGAAAATATTCCGTCACTGAAGTATCTGCAGAACCCATTGCTATAGAGCCCCTGTGAGTTAGTTGGTGTCAGAGCTGCTGCTACTGCCGAGAAAGGAAGTCAGCTAGTTATGGAAAGACTTAGTCCTGGCTTATGTGAAAGAAAAATATTCTAGGAATCAGCAAGAAATTTAAAAACGCATATTGTAGGGTGAATGGGTGACGGGCACTGAGGGGGGCACTTGACGGGATGAGCACTGGGTGTTATTCTGTATGTTGGCAAATTGAACACCAATAAAAAATAATTTTTTTATTAAAAAAAGGAAAAAAAATAAAAACGCATATTGTAGATCAAAATTTTTTACCATACTCAAGCTTTATAAGTACTAAGCCTCAAACCTCAAATCCTTGCACTTCTGGGTTGAGTGTATTCTTTCTGCTGCTATAAGTAACACTTCAAAGCCACAAGTGAGTGTGGGGCTATTTAAGTATTATGATAATTAACCATTTTAGTCTCATTTTCTGGTTGCCAATACCATGGGGGTCAACATATGGCTCTTCTGTCTCTGTTAATATTAACCTTCAGCACAAGGATAGCCAGACCAGAGAGGCAGAGAAGACAAATTTCTGTAAAATCCAAACATGTACATATGCATAGCCTTATAAGACAGAGGGATGGGATTGGAACAGGGTCAGTCCATATGGGGTGGAGTGATGAAGATGTGGTGAAAAGAGGCAAGAATTGCCATTGCTTCATCGGAAATAAGTCTAGCTTTAGTCCTCGAATCTTGGAAATATTTTTTTTCATTATTTCTAATGCTTGCTTCCTGAGTCTGAGTACTTCCATGCCACCAGATCCTCTGTGCCCCTCCCAGCATTTTGTGTGCCTGCATTCAGGAAGCATTCAAAACCACATGTAGATCATGCCTTATAAAAATTGTATTATTCCTTCTCTCCTTCCAGGAGGTTTTACATTGTTATTAGGAAATGGGGATGCAGAGCCCTTGGTCTGTGATGATTTGATTTGCATAAAACTCAATCACTTAGATATTTCTGAGATATTATGCTCTGGTAAAAAAAAAAATATATATATATATAGTCTGTATTTGGGAGTGCAGGGTGGTTCCTGTAATATGTTTCTGAATTTCTTGAGAAATTCAATTGCAAGGCCATCTGGTTCAGGGGTTTATGTCCTTGTCTTGAGATAATTGCATTATCTATACATCAGCAGTGATATTCTCCTTAGCTAACTGAGTCATCTCACAATTTCTGAAAATATTTTGATTTGATCTTTACTTTTGATTAAAGGACTAGAACAACGGAATCCTAGTGGATGGTCACAAAAACATTGAATATAGTATTTTTCTTGCTTAACTTTTTAAAGTAGAGCTAAGGTGGATTTCTTTTGTTTTTTGTTGTTTCTTCCCTTCCCCAGTTAAATCTTTTAGAAAATTTTACTAGGACATAGCAGAAATGCAAACTGGTAAACATTGACTGTAGGTAAAGTACTCATTAAAAAAAAATTATAAATGAGTGTAGTGATAGGAAAAGGCTAGAAGAATATAAGGGGGTTTGCAATTCAGGCATTCAATGAATCATGCCTAAAAGACAGAGAAACAACGTATGTATGTATACTGGGGTAACAGAATGAATCACAGTGGACAGACCTGGATGAAGGAAGAAAAATTACTTAAAGGTTAAGACAATAAGGGTACAGACAGGGAGCAGAGTGAAAATGAGGAGAGGTTAATATGAGAAGTTTGAGCCTAAAACACGAGAGAAAAACACCTTCCGATTATAATATAATGAAAATTTGAATTCAGTGTTTGTAATTAAAAACATTAATTCGACAAAAGGGACAAAAAAAGGAAGCAAGTTGAGAAGGAAATCAACCAGAGGAGAATAAGTCATCTGTGATGGTCTATTCATCTTTTTATTGGAAACACTGCTATGAACATGGTTGATGTGAAAACCAGTAACCTAGAGTCTAATGCCATTGTATCCAATTAGCAGTTTTTTAGTCATCATAAGGAAAACCTAAAGTGTAAATGAAATTGATCCAAAATAGCCTGGAATGATCAACTGAATAGGAAACTGAATGAGAAATCTGACTGGTTGAAATGAAAAAGCAGGTACCTTATCTGTTTCTCTAAAGAAGTTTCAAATTTGAAGAAAGTCCATGGTATTTTTTTTTTTTTTTTTTTAAGTCCATGGTATTTTGATAGGGATTGCATTATATGTGTAAATTGCCCTGGGTAACGTTGACATTTTCACAATATTAATTCTTCCAATTCATGAGCAGGGAATATTTTTCCATCTCTTTGCGTCTTCCTCAATTACTTTCAGAAGTGTTCTATAGTTTTTAGGGTATAGATCCCTTATCTCTTTGGAGGTTTATTCCTAGGTATCTTATGCTTTGTGGTGCAATTGTAAATGGGATTGACTCCTTAATTTCTCTTTCTTTAGTTTCATTGTTAGTGTATAGAAATGCCACTGATTTCTGGGCATTGATTTTGTATCCTGTCACATTGCCGAATTGCTGTATGAGTTCTAGCAATCTTGGGGTGGAGTCTTTGGGTTTTCTATGTAGAATATCATGTCATCTGCAAAGAGGGAGAGTTTGACTTCTTCTTTGCCAGTTTGAATGCCTTTTATTTCTTTTTGTTGCCTGATTGATGAGGCTAGGACTTCTAGTACTTTGTTGAATAGCAGTGGTGAGAGTGGACATCCCTGTCGTGTTCCTGATCTTAGGGGAAACATTTTCAGTTTTTCCCCATTGAGAATGGTATTTGCTGTGGGCTTTTCATAGATGCCTTTTAAGATGTTGAGGAAGGAAGTCCTAGCCTCAGCAATCAGACAACAAAAAGACATTAAAGGCATTCACATTGGCAAAGAAGAAGTCAAACTCTCCCTCTTCGCCGATGACATGATACTCTACATAGAAAACCCAAAAGTCTCCACCCCAAGATTGCTAGAACTCATACAGCAATTCGGTAGCGTGGCAGGATACAAAATCAATGCCCAGAAGTCAGTGGCATTTCTATACACTAACAATGAGACTGAAGAAAGAGAAATTAAGGAGTCAATCCCATTTACAATTGCACCCAAAAGCATAAGATACCTAGGAATAAACCTAACCAAAGATGTAAAGGATCTATACCCTCAAAACTATAGAACACTTCTGAAAGAAATTGAGGAAGATACAAAGAGATGGAAAAATATTCCATGCTCATGGATTGGCAGAATTAATATTGTGAAAATGTCAATGTTACCCAGGGCAATATACACGTTTAATGCAATCCCTATCAAAATACCATGGACTTTCTTCAGAGAGTTAGAACAAATTATTTTAAGATTTGTGTGGAATCAGAAAAGACCCCGAATAGCCAGGGGAATTTTAAAAAAGAAAACCATATCTGGTGGCATCACAATGCCAGACTTCAGGTTGTACTACAAAGCTGTGGTCATCAAGACAGTGTGGTCCTGGCACAAAAACAGACACATAGATCAATGGAACAGAATAGAGAATCCAGAAGTGGACCCTGAACTTTATGGTCAACTAATATTCGATAAAGGAGGAAAGACTATCCATTGGAAGAAAGACAGTCTCTTCAATAAATGGTGCTGGGAAAATTGGACATCCACATGCAGAAGAATGAAACTAGAACCCTCTCTTGCACCAGACACAAAGATAAACTCAAAATGGATGAAAGATTTAAATGTGAGACAAGATTCCATCAAAATCCTAGAGAAGAACACAGGCAACACCCTTTTTGAACTCGGCCATAGTAACTTCTTGCAAGATACATCCACGAAGGCAAAAGAAACAAAAGCAAAAATGAACTATTGGGACTTCATCAAGATAAGAAGCTTTTGCACAGCAAAGGATACAGTCAACAAAACTCAAAGACAACCTACAGAATGGGAGAAGATATTTGCAAATGACATATCAGATAAAGGGCTAGTTTCCAAGATCAATAAAGAACTTATTAAACTCAACAGCAAAGAAACAAACAATCCAATCATGAAATGGGCAAAAGACATGAACAGAAATCTCACAGAGGAAGACATAGACATGGCCAACATGCATATGAGAAAATGCTCTGCATCACTTGCCATCAGGGAAATACAAATCAAAACCACAATGAGATACCACCTCACACCAGTGAGAATGGGGAAAATTAACAAGGCAGGAAACAAATGTTGGAGAGGATGTGGAGAAAAGGGAACCCTCATACACTGTTGGTGGGAATGTGAACTGGTGCAGCCACTCTGGAAAACTGTGTGGAGGTTCCTCAAGGAGTTAAAAATATACCTGCCCTACGACCCAGCAATTGCACTGTTGGGGATTTACCCCAAAGATACAAATGCCATGAAACGCCGGGACACCTGCGCCCCGATGTTTATAGCAGCAATGGCCACGATAGCCAAACTGTGGAAGGAGCCTCGGTGTCCAACGAAAGATGAATGGATAAAGAAGATGTGGTTTATGTATACAATGGAATATTACTCAGCTATTAGAAATGACAAATACCCACCATTTGCTTCAACATGGATGGAACTGGAGGGTATTATGCTGAGTGAAGCAAGTCAGTCGGAGAAGGACAAACATTATATGTTCTCATTCATTTGGGGAATATAAATAATAGTGAAAGGGAATATAAGGGAAGGGAGAAGAAATGTGTGGGAAATATCAGAAAGGGAGACAGAATGTAAAGACTGCTAACTCTGGGAAACGAACTAGGGGTGGTAGAAGGGGAGGAGGGCGGGGGGTGGGAGTGAATGGGTGATGGGCACTGGGGGTTATTCTGTATGTTAGTAAATTGAACACCAATAAAACATAAATTAAAAAAAAAAAAAAGGACGTTGAATGTTCCCTCTATCCCTCCACTCTGAAGAGTTTTGATCAGGAATGGATGCTGTATTTTGTCAAATGCTTTCTCTGCATCTATTGAGAGGATCATATGGTTCTTGTCTTTTCTCTTATTGATGTGATCTATCACATTGATTGCTTTACGAGTGTTGAACCAGCCTTGCATCCCAGGGATAAATCCCACATGGTCAATGTGAATAATCTTAATGTATTGTTGGATCCTATTAGCTAGTATTTTGATGAGAATTTTTGCATCTGTGTTCATCAGGGATATTGTTCTATAATTCTCCTTTTTGGTGGGGTCTTTGTCTGGTTTTGGAATTAAGGTGATGCTGGCCTCATAAAATGAGTTTGGAAGTATCCTGTCCCTTTCTATCTTTCAGAACTGCTTATAGAATAGGTATTGTTTCTTCTTTAAATGGTTGATAGAATTCCTCTGGGAAGCCATCAGAGAGTTGGAACAAATAATCATAAGATTTGTGTGGAATCAGAAAAAAACCCGAATAGCCAGGGGAATATTGAAAAAGAAAACCAGAGCCGGGGGAATCACAATGCCGAATTTCAGGTTGTACAACAAAGCTGTGGTCATCAAGACAGTGTGGTACTGGCACAAAAACAGACATATAGATCAATGGAACAGAAGAGAGAACCCAGAAATGGGCCCTCAACTCCATGGTCAACTAATATTCGACAAAGCCGGAAAGACTATCCGCTGGAAAAAGGACAGTCTCTTCAATAAATGGTGCTGGGAAATTTGGACAGTCACATGCAGAAGAATGAAACTAGACCATTCTCTTACATCATACACAAAGATAAACTCAAAATGGATGAAAGATCTAAATCAGAGACAAGAATCCATCAAAATCCTAAAGGAGAACATCGGCAACACCCTTCTTGAAGTTGGCCACAGCAACTTCTTGCAAGATACATCCATTAAGGCAAGAGAAACAAAAGCAAGAATGAACTATTGGGACTTAATCAGGATAAAAAGCTTCTGCACAGCAAAAGAAACAGTCAACAAATCTAAAAAGACAACCTACAGAATGGGAGAAGATATTTGCAAATGACGTATCAGATAAAGGGCTAGTATCCAAGATCTATAAAGAACTTCTTAAACTTGACAGCAAAGAAACAAACAATCCAATCATGAAATGGGCAGAAGACATGAACAGAAATTTCATCAAAGAAGACATGGCCAACAAGCACATGAGAAAATGCTCTGCATCACTTGCCATCAGGGAAATACAAATCAAAACCCCAATGAGATACCACCTCATACCCGTGAGAATGGTGAAAATCAACAAGACAGGAAACCACAAATGTTGGAGAGGATGCAGAGAAAGGGGAACCCTCTTGCACTGTTGGTGGGAATGTGAACTGGTACAGCCACTCCGGAAATTGTGTGGAGGTTCCTCAAGGAGTTAAAAATAGACCTGCCCTACGACCCAGCAATTGCACTGTTGGGGATTTACCCCAAAGATACAGATGCAATGAAACGCTGGGACACCTACACTCCGATGTTTCTAGCAGCAATGGCCACAATAGCTGAACTGTGGAAGGAGCCTCGGTGTCCATCGAAAGATGAATGGATAAAGAAGATGTGGTCTATGTATACAATGGAATATTAGGCATTAGAAATGACAAATACCCACCATTTGCTTCGACGTGGATGGAACTAGGGTATTATGCTGAGTGAAGTAAGTCAATCTGAGAAGGACGAACATTATACGGTCTCATTCATTCGCAGAATATAAGAAATTGTAAAAGAGATTATAGGGGAAAGGAGAGAAAATGAGTGGGAAATATCAGAGAGAGAGATAAAACATGAGAGACACCTAACTCTGGGAAACGAGCAAGGGGTAGTGGAAGCGGAGGCGGGCAGGGCTTGGGGTAACTGGGTGATGAGCACTGAGGGGGGCACTTGATGGGATGAGCACTGGGTGTTATGCTATATGTTGGCAAATCGAACTCCAATAAAAAATATACAAAAAAAGTTTCAAATTTGGCATGAGAGATATGAGTGATATCTGGATAAGTTGTTTTAGTAATGTTTTTGAGTCCTGTTCTCCCACACAATTTCAAAGAGTTTTACTTCTCACTCCTCCTCCGCTACCCTTCCATTTTGACTTTTACGTTTTGCAAACGTTTTCCATAAATATAAATTTTTTAGCATTTCTTTTTTTTCTAGGATTTTATGTTATTGACAAACTAGCACATGCGGGCAAATATATAGGTCTAATCTTGCAGCGTTGTTTGTAATAGCAAAAGAAAGAAACATGTCGGGATCCCTGGGTGGCGCAGCGGTTTGGCGCCTGCCTTTGGCCCAAGGCGCGATCCTGGAGACCCAGGATCGAATCCCACGTCGGGCTCCCGGTGCATGGAGCGTGCTTCTCCCTCTGCCTATGTCTCTGCCTCTCTCTCTCTCTCTCTCTCTCTCTCTCTGACTATCATAAATAAATAAAAAAAAATTAAAAAAAAAAAAAGACAGAAACATGTCCATCTACCTGAGTAAAAGGACAATATTTAGAAAATTATTACTGTGTTTTTCTCTTTCTTCTTTTTGAATGCATGAGCATGGGCAGTTAGTCCAAGAAGCTCATCAGCCTAGGAAGGGAGAGTTCAGTTTCTGACTTGCAAAGCTGGATCATACAGCAAGGTAGGAAGCCAGGCAATTGTCTGAAGAGGATTTTGCAGATATCACTATTTCTCTCCTTTGACATAGGAAGCAACCAGAGATGATCCTCCTGCCTTTGACAGCAAAGTGATAGGGCTTTCCCCCCCATATCTTTAATGATAGAAGGAGCAAGTGAAATCAGAGAAATTCCTGACCATTTTCTACCCTGGGAGATTTGGGGAAGAAGAGAAAAGGGAAGGAAGTCAGTGGAATAAAAAATATGTATCCTAGTGCTCCCCCTTTCTGATTTTTGTGATGGGGAGTGGAACATTCTGTAAGAGAGTTTGACCCTGAGGTAAAAGAGTTCTCTGCTTCCACATCCAGGGTAGGATCTAGAGAGATCTCTGGGCCATGCCCTCATGCACCTGGCTAAGGCCACGTAACTTTGATATCACATCTTCAAATTCTACGTGGTTCCAGAAAACAGGGCCAAAAGAACTGAAGTTTTTTTTTTTTTTGTTTTGTTTTTAAGAATCTCTTAGTGAAAGCAAACAGGGTTTGGTGCTATTATTCTTATCTAAAAGCATTGGCCTTGTGGCAATGAAGCTGAACTTGGATAACTGACCACCTATGTGAAATTTCAGAAAGTAACAGCAATGCTCCAATCCTTATTAGTGACTGCCAAGAGCCTTTACCTATAATTAAAAGGATTGTCAAAGAGATATAGATAAAGTACTTTTCTTTGTCACTTGGGATGGGGTGGGGTGTACAGTAGTGATTCCAAAACATTTAGATTGTTAATCCTTTTTCTCAGCTTCCTTTTGACCTGAGGCAGTTGCCCTTAGCCAGGACTCCTCCCTACTGCAGTAGGCTGCACTGACATTGCTCTGTGTCAGGGGAATGAAGATAAGTCACCATTTAGAACATTCCAGTTATTTAGAGCATCACCATTCTGAGTAACTAAAAGGTTTACACTTAGAAATAAATGATGGTTTATCTTCTTTTTTTTTTTTTTTTCTGCTGTGGGCTGGTATCGGCACACAGGCCCAACAGCAGCTGCTCTCCAAATGCCTGTACCCAGGAGTCTTTGAGAGCTGGGCTCAGTGCCCAAAAAAGTACAAGCACGAAAAATGAAAATACACACCGAAGAACATTGGGTAGAAAACAACCCTAGCTTGGAATTAATGAGCCCCAGAAGATCCCATTCTTATCAGGAAAATTTCATGTCTACTGTGTCTAGAGGTCAATTTTGTTTTAAAATAAAATTCTGATTCATTTCAAGGAGGGCTTAGAGATATTTCTGATATGCATAGTATTTCTGAGCCTAGTGGCAAATTCTGATTCAATATTCCTTGTCTTTTTTTTTTCTCATTAATCAAGTTCTGGAAACAAGAAAAACACCTATCTCCCTCCTGTCACCCTGAGTTAAAATAGAAGCTTAATATATATATACATATATATATATTCTATAATGTATATATTATATATGTTTTAAAGTAACACTTTATTGACAAATAGATGGAGATTCTATTTGCAGATTTCCCATTATCTGGTTCTGTGATGTTGAGCAAGTCACTTAATCTCTATGGCCTTCAGTTTCCTCACTGGAGAAGTGGGCATAGGCTTTGATGAATTTGCTCCAAGGTACATTCTAGCTCTAAGAACCTCTGAATTCAGGCATGTACCCCACTCCCCCTTTCTGTGACCTTCTCCACCCTCTAAGATGCTGTTTTATCTTTCCAGACATTCAGTAATTTTAGGCTTGGGGCCTGCCCAGACCCCTGCCTTTTATGACCCCTGCCATAGTTTTTTATGTTCCCTCTCATCTCCCATCCCACCTTATCTCAGTTGGCTTAAGAAGCCAGCAAGCATCTAATGTGGAAGACTACTGATAGCATTAGCACTTAACTATTTCTGTTCCTTCACTGCAGTTTTTGCCATGGTCACCAGCTGTAATCCTTTGTTTTTGTGGCTATGTGCTTGATTAATGCCTGCCTCCCTCATAGATAGTAAGCCTCATGTGGGCAGACAGCATGTGCCTTTGGCTTGCCCTGGCCTGACATTCTTAGTACCCAGCCCAGTGTCTGGTACACAATTGTTTTCCAATATATATTTGTTTGAATAAATGAACGTTTATTCATTTATTCCTGTTCAGGCAGTGCCTCAGAACTCACATTTAGCAGGTAGCATAAGGTGGACCTTATTGGAATCCTTGTTTGTTTATGTAGGTCCATCCTATCTAAAGTAGCTACCAGCTTCTCTCCCTTCCATCTACCTCCCATCAACTTTCTCTATTCTTTTATCCTACCTTATTTTATTACTATCACTTAATGCAACCTGAGTTTATTTATTCCTTGCTTTATTATCTATCTCTTCTACTGTAATGTAAGATTTGTAAGGACTAGGACCATCTTCACCTTATTCAAGGTTGTAACTTTAGCACCTAGAATAGCAGCACATAGGAAGCTTTTAATAAATGTTTTTTGGCTAAAAAAAAATGAAAAATGACTTATTATTTGTAGCTCATTTAAATGACATGGACTTCCTCTAGTTCTTTTTTTTTTCTTCTTTTATTTTAGTTCAATATAAATTACAGACCTCTGCCTCTCAGTGTCCCAGACTATTACCAGGTACTGTCCTTTATCCTGCTGTCAAGAGCATATTGGCTTGTCATATTTTTGCCATTTCCCCTACAAGGCCCGGAGCAGAAGCCATGTTCTTGCATGACATAGTTCAGAATAGAGCATCATCTTCTTAACTTGCTCTACCCTCTTTGTCTTTATTGTAAATTTTCCACAACTCCGAAAACAAAAAGAACAAGAGACTTGGACAGAGTGTACTAACTCCTCAATCTAATAATGTTTCCTTCACTAGGCAGGCAGGCATGCGTGGTACCCAGGCCTCTCTGGTGAATGAGAAACATCTGCCCTAACTAAGCCTGATGTCTTGCAAAACACTCAAGGCTCCTATTGGCTTTGAGCACAGTACCCAGGGTACCTTCTCTGCCTGCTGTTGCTGCTGCCTATTTGGTAGTTGCTTTTTCCTTTCTTTGTGCCCCTGGGTGTGTGTTTTTTGTTGTTATCTACAGAACCTCTGAGCTTTCTTATTGTAAAAGCCAAAAGAGGAATTGCAATAACAGATGTTTTTGTTTTGCTGTATAGAGGAGAATTAACGACTTCCTTGTTCAATAAAGGACATTTTCACACTGTTAAATATCTTGCTTAATTATGTTTTAAAATCAAAGGTGTCTCTGTTGGGGCAGGGGGTGAGGCACTGGAGATGGGGCAGGGCAGTGGAACATTTGAAATCTTTTCTAAAGGAAAGACTTCCTGGCTTCTAAAGATACCATAAACATATTTTTTATGCTTCTTATAAATTCTTACGTTTGTCTGTGTAGCAGGCACAAACGAACTTGAATTTAGCCCAAAGTAGCTAAGTAGTTGACCTATGCTGCTCCCTAAAGTTTGAAAAAAGTCCTAAACATTGAACAAATAAGAGAATAGATTAGGAAAAAGAAAATGCTTACATTGTAAACTGTTTCTCTACATACTCTCTAAAGAGTTTGATAGAATTAGGAGTCATGAAGCACTGACTGCTTTTCTTATTAAGTTGGCCTTTAGTACCAGCTTTCTAGGGTTAAAGTAAGCTTTAGTTTGGGAAAACATTCCATTTAAAAAGTATCGTGAATTTTCATGAATGCTTAACTTTCTTCAAATGGGTTATTTTTCTTAATAATACAGTGAATATTGGGAGCAGTTTCTTACTAATTTGATGTGGATTTCATGAAAAAGGCATTGTTTCTGTATACAATGTACTAACTCCTTAAAGAAAAAAAAACTATTGTTTAACCTGTTTACTTACTTGCTTTGTATTGGAATAGCACCATATAAATTATTCCTACGAAGGAATTGCTGTTTTATATGACTTCATTGTTAGCCTTCTCCTTCAGATTTCTTCTATAGCTAATTTAGCAAAACTGCATTTAAATCAGTCCCCGATGAGAGGACCTGGAGTTCACATTTTTGCTTTTAATAGACACATTAGTCTTCCTACATGGTAAGATTTCATAAATGGCTTCTTATTCTTTTCTTGGGAGATAGCTATTATATATCACTCAGTGCATTTCTGGTCTTACCTTAGGGAATTTACAGGGGTTGTCATTGCTTTGGCTTCAGCTGAAACATAAGATGTTTTAAATTAGATCTTGTATTTGTGTTCAGGATTGTTAAAGCTCTTCGTGTATATTTTAACAAGAATCGTGTAAAGGTTATGTTGGCTAAGCTAATTTGAATAAGCAAATAATACTTTAATATTTAGTTATTTGAAGGTTGCATTATCCCCACCCCCAGTAAGGAGACTACTGGCAAGATTATTTACATATTGGCATTGGGGCATAAAAGCTATGGAAAGCCATGAGTAGGGTATTATCCTGCTAGGTGAGAAGCTATGGTAGATTTTTAAACATTACACAGTGTAATTCATGTTCATATTAGAAATACAGATAATGCAAATTAACAAAAATGAGAAAAAAAAGATCATTCATAGTGCTTCCATCCAGAAATAACTTAAAATGTTGTGTATATCCTTTTGATACTTTTTAAAAATATTCATTTTTTTAAACACAAAAATGGAATCCTCTCATTAGTTAGTAAAGGGTGCCCAACTAAAAATGTGTATCTTTTATCTATTGCTTGATAAATTCCCTTACTTTATGTCACATATTATACATAGTATTTACAAAGAGAAAATAATGTGGCCACCACCCTAGGTCACTAGTTCCCCAAGTGACTGGTTTGAGATGAATTGGAAAAGCATATGGAAACCCCACAGAGCCTTCAAAAAGAGCAATATCATGTGAAAGCTGCATCAGTGAAGCCTTTAGTTAAAATCAAAGCAAAAAATCCTGATTATGCATGTTCAGTAGACACAAAGCAGGACTAGAACATTTGCATAAAGAATCATACCCAAAATGGTGGAATGGGCATTACATTTTACCTATTTACTTGCCATTTGTCAAAAACTAGAAAGGGTCTGATATTTGATCCTATTTTCAGGATAATAAGTTAGCCTACTATAGCTTTATGGATGCAGCCATAAGAAACAAATTACCCAGATCTGAGGCAAAGGACTTTATTACTCATGGCACAGTAAGAAGCATGAGCTTCATGTTCATGTCAGTTTCCCTTGTCCCTGTAGTCTCATGACATGACACAGAGAGACCTATAAGTGGGTGTCCCCTATAAAAGTCGGGCATATTTTTTGGTTTATACAAAATGAATGTCCCATAAAACTATGCCCCAGTCCCCTTCTCTATATACATCTTCACACAGATAGGAATTTTCCTTACCCTAATAAAATTTTCTGCCCTAGTAGAGTTTTCCCTTTAAAAAAATATTGTTACGAAGCAGTTGCTGTATTTCTAAAGAGCCACCAGTTTTGAAGGACAGCTTACCTAAATATCAGTGAATGCAAACAAAACTAGGCAAGTTCTTTCCCTATTAAAAAGGAATGTGCTATGTATCTGGGCCTCCTGCAGAGTTTAGGGGCCTATTTTGGGCCTCGCATGGGGAAAATCAGTGATTAGGTTACTGCTTAACGGGATACTAGATCATTAAGTCTCAGAGGAGACCTGGGTATTTTACATTTTAGGCTAACTGCTCCTTTTACGACTTCAGATGTCATCTAATTTGGAGAATAAACACCTTTGTAATTAGCCTAGAGACATGGAAAGGTATTTGAGGTTTGCACCTTTGTTATCAGCATTGGCTCTGCCAGCCACAGTAACTTTGAAAACTCTGAAGGGAGAGCCTGTATATATTTAGAAAACTCCATTTAGGGCATCCAGTAATTAGTATTAATTTTCATCCTGGGTGTTCAATTAATATAATTAATATAGTACATTGTGACTTGATCTGAGGATATGAATTACAGTGTTTCTTATTTCACAATGTGAATTTGGGAGGTACATTTGGGTAGGGTTTGGAAGGTATTATTTCAAGCTTGGGGATATCTATGAGTTTGACTGGATTCCACTTGCCTTGTTGGTGAGAGAATCTTTAAAAAGTTGCTAATAATCTCCAGTCCTAACCTAACCTTCTTTCCCAACCTTATTGTTCATTATTTCCATTAGAAGGATTTGCTCAGCCAGGCTGCTTTCTCTCTGGCAACAGAGAGTCAGTCAGTCAGTCAGTCATTCTCACCTTCATGACTTTGCCCATAACTTCTTCATGGAGGTATTTCCTAATAAAGCCCAGTGAAGTCCCGATTCTTCGTAAACCTCTCTATATTCACGTTCCCTCCTCTTAGATCCAAAAGCATCTGTTCTCTCTACTATTTCTTTCATTCATTCATTCATTCATTCATTCATTCCACAGATATTTTAAATCTTTTGCATCCAGGAACAAGACAGGTGCTAGTTCTATTTCTAGTTTGAAGTTTATTTTCTAGTAGGAAAGATGGACTCTAAAAAATAATTATAGAATTAATTATTATTGTTATAATTCTGAAAAGGAGAAAGATTGGATGTAAGGCGATTCTACTCATCTGGCACTTGTTTGATACTATCTTTAGAGAAAGAAGATAGGCACTAGGCACATACTATCTCATTCCAACCTGCCAACAGCCTTATGCATGAGATGATGTTATCATTTTTCATAAGAGGAGCCAGCGGCTAGCCAAAGTAAAGGAATGTTGTCTTGTTAATAAATATTAGAAATTTGACTATTACTTTTCAGAGCCTGTGTACCTATTTGTTATTGTTGTTATTTGTTGTTGTAGGTGAGTTTCTTAACTCTCTCAATTAGAGATTGAAATTTGAAGACAGGAACTTCACCTTGTGCCTTGTTTAATGTGCTGCCTTACTAGTAAGATCTCAGTGGCCAATGGGCTATCTGACTGGATTGAATTATGAAATGAAATAATCATTTTATAGGAACTTGAGGAATTTAGGGGCTAATATAAGAAAAAGATATGACCACAGAAGGTATTTAAGGGATGATCTAGGACAATAAAGGACACCAACTTTATTGGTGCTTGTACAGGATTGCAGGAGAAGGAAAGTCCTCATATCCAGAGGCTTATGGTGAGGGGATGAGGGCATCTAGAAGGTGAGGAGGACAAATGAATTCTTGGGGAGAAGGGAATTAGGAGGGATTTAACATCTACATGATGTCCATCAACAGCACAGTTTGGGGAATCTCTGGGTCAGAGAGTTCTTTAGATCAGAGAGCAGTTGTTTGTTGCCTGTAGTTACAAGGCCCTGTCCTAACACTAGGTAACATCTATTGGATTGAAGTTTTGTGGGGTATGCAAAGCAGATAGGCTCTGAATGGCTAAAAATTTGCTAGTTTGGGCTAATTTTAAATAACTGAAAGTGTTAAAGTTTAAGTTTGGCGCTGGCGAAACTTTAGCTAATGGACCTCAGACTGGAGTGAAGAAATAAATAGCCTAGTAGCCAAACACAGAGACCATCTTAAGCTCATTTATATAAAGTAGTGAAATGTGGCCCACATATTCTTCTGAAACTCAAACTTAGGCTAATTTGGTGGATGCTTTTGTGAGAGGAGTTACTTATTCCTGCTGTTGATTGCCAACAGCACTAAAAATTGTATTTTTGTAAGCGTACTTACCTAAGAAAAGGCTTTGGGAGTTATGAGCTCTGCTCATTTCTTTTCTTGCTGTCTTTTATGATTATTTACTGGAGATTAAATGAAGGAGGAAGTGGGATAATTGTGGGCACTCAAGGAACCATCTGCTCTTGTTGGGAGTGGTCGGTGCAGTCCTGATGGGTAACTGTGGGTGGTCTTGCCTTTTTGGTGGGCAGAGTACTGGAACAAGGTTTGATTGTAAAAGATTAATCTTCAGGTTGTTATTTATTTTATTTCTTGGCTTCTGCATACTTCTCTCTATATCAGTAGCTTGAGTAGGATAATGCACTTGTCTTTAAAACTATAACCTTCTATCCTTGCAAACTATTCTTTCTCAGTCTGCCTTCTAGAAGGTTAAGGTATTCTGACTTTGACAGCTGCATATTACTCCATCATGTTATTGATGGTGCATTAAGGAATCTTTCCAATTTTTATCTTGTGTTTCTTCTGAGAGACATTAAAACCCAAGAAAAGACAATAGTGAAGCATTAATTATTTATCACTCTGTGTTGAAATGGTCATTGGTTCTATAAACAAAGCATTAAGTGAGTGCTGATCATTTCAGTCTTATTCCTCATTCCTCTAAGAATAACTAAAGATCTCTATCTACCCCTCAAAAAAGTTAGACTGAAGAATTTAATTTGTGTGAACTTGCTAAACTACTGATAAACAAATATTTCTTTATTTTAGAGGAAGTGGACTTAATCCTATTGCTGAACAAGAACTAAAATGCTCATGACATGAAGGTTAATTAATTTTTATGTCATTAGTATTTAGAATACTCAGTAGATTTTACTTATGACCATTTTCCAGTAAATCAAAATGGTATTGATTGGCCATCACTTCATACACTATTCATTTTGGAAAAAAGGACTAGACTAGTTCTTTGGAAAGGATTTGAGGTGATGTGGTAGTCATGTGGCTTAAATAGGCAACGATGTCTTTTCTCTCAAATTTACTGTATTGTACTCATTAATTATATTTCATTTTCTTCTCATTCAGCCCAAACCTTTCTATTCATTTGCCTTTTCCTCATTTTTCTCTCCTTTTCTCTTTTTTCCCGCTCCTTTTCATATTAACTTCCTTCCTCCTTGTATCATCTGTGCTGAAATTCATGTACCTAATCCCAGAGTTAGTAGTTCAACATATAAGGGAAGAGAATGGTCAATCCTTGTCCTATCAATTTATCAAAGTGATAGAGGTGGAGGCTACTGGGGGAGGAGGAATGGGAATGGAGGTAATGGGAAGGATTAAGAGCTACTGTATTTCTTTTGCCTTTTCTAAACAAAGGGCTCATTGTGGTAGATTACAGAAAAATCAAAATGCCTGAGTTTTTCTTTCATTACATAACAAAGATTCTCATAGACTTTTACACAGGAGCAGGGTGAGATCATCAAAGATGAGTGAGATTGAGAAAGGAAGAGAGCATTGTAGGCTGGACCTCTAAAGACTGTGAATAACTGATGTAGGTAGAGCAGAGAAAATCACCAAAGGCAACCTAGGAGATGAGAAGCACACCAGGAGAGCATGAGGTAGTGGAAACCAACCAAAGGGAGTACTGGGAGTACAAGGGCTGCTGAGCCATCAAACATTCTGAGCTTAGCAATGCCTTCATTCCATTAGCTACATGGAAGTCTTTGGTGATTTTGCTAAGAAAGTTCAGAGATATAAAGAGCAGAAGACTGATTGGAGTGTATTGAGAATGAGACAGCTGGTGTGGTCATTTATACTCATTTCCCTTTCCTCTCCAACACATAGATATTTCAGGAGATATCTTATAATGGCTTTCGAGGATGTCTGCCAGCAGCCAGGTGGAGGAATGGATTGGGAAAGCTTTTCAGGACCTTCGGTATGTGTGGACTCAGCCTGGGCAGAAACTTTTCAACCAATTATGACTTCAGCTGAGCTCTGGGATCTGATAGCAACATAGTCTACTGATTTTGACTTAAATTCCTATATTTATCTGTGGGCTAAAATGTCTTCAAAAAGGATGAGACTGTGAGTCAACATTGAATTCAAGCATTGTTAGACACCAGAACTTGTTTATGCTGACAGTGACATTAAAGACTGTGGAAATGGCCAAATATCTAATTCTAGGTTGCAGATTTTCAAAGCTAGGAGTTTAGGAGAGACGATTTGTGCTCCTGGACACCTATTTGTTAAACACATCTGGCTAACTTTCAAGGAAAGCTGTTTAGCACTACAGTAAATAGACTTTTTAAAACGAAATTAAAATAATATACCTTATTCATATAATGGCACTCTTATTTTGAGCCTAGGTTTTTCCATCTAGAGATTCTGAATTACTTTTAGGCATTTTCTTACAGTTATATTTAGCCTTAGGAAGACATACTAATTTTAATAAGCTAAGCCCAAGACTTTGATTTCTTTATCACATATAAGATTTAGCGTATAGTTTTTCCCATAAAGTAGTCTTTCCAATACAATGATGAACTTTACTGGCTAATATTTGTTAAAGATTTTTTAATATTTACTTTTTAATTCAGGTATAACTTACGTTTAGCAAAGGACACAAATCTTATATGTATAGCTGACAATTTATACATATGCATATACATGTATAACCACACTCAGATCAAAATATAGAACATTTTTGTACCCCAGAAGTCTCCCCACAAAGTAATTGCTATTCTGACTTTTACCACCATAGATTAATTGTGGCTATGTAAATTTAGGAGTACTGTGGCTTCCAGTTTTGCACGTAAGAAGCTTAGAAATTGCCACTTTATCCTAACATTATGTAAAAAGCTGAACAGACTAAAAAATAACAACTCTTATAGGATCTGTAAGAGAAGCGAGGTCAGAGGGAAACTAATGCCCTAAGATTGAGAAATAGACAGGGGAATGCAAGAAATTATGTTTTCTAAAGCAGACACTCAGGAGACTGCAGTGGGACCAGTGCTGGGGTAGAAAAACCTAAGCTATAATGGACAAATTATTAGGTACTCAGTGTGGACAACTCAGAGTTAAAAACTCCAGAGAGGGCCATAAATAGGGGTCCTTCACAATAATCCGAGTTTTATATCCAGCTCCATCAGGTTCTTACAGTGAAGAAAAAAATCCCTTTATGCTTCTAGCAGGGGAGGGGAAGAGGAACTATTTTGAAATATTTCAGAGCATTCTGTTCTTAACAAAACCTGACCTCTATAGAAACTATTTTACTGGGGCCTAACCTTCTAGATTGTTATCAGAGCCTAATTAACCTGGGTGTAGGAAAATACTGAACTCTAGCCCATTATAGTCATCTTGTCCCACCTAAGGGGGAAAATAAATCTGAAGAACATAGTTCACACTCCTATACTAGTTCATAGTATAGGCTGACTAAGAGATTGAGACCTAATCATACAGCTATAGAACACTTCTCCCCTAACACCTCACAAACACATTACTAAAGTTTATTTATAATGGTTTCTTTTGCCTAGTACACCATATCTGGCTATTAAAAGAACTACAAGCATACCAAAAGACAAAAAGCACAGTTTGAAGAGGCAGAACAAGCATCAGAACTAGATATGGCTAGGGATGTTGGAATTATCAGACTGGGAATTTAAAACAACTATGATTAATATGCTAGGGCTCTAATGGAACATATAAGAACAGACAGACAATGTAAGCAGAGATATGGAAATCTTAGGAAAGAACCAAAAGGAAATGCTATAGATAAAAACCACTGTAACAGAAATGAAAACTGACTTTGATGGAATTATTATGTAACTGGATATAATTGAGGAAAAAAGATCTCTGAACTTAAGGATATTTCAGTAGAAACAAAGCAAAATAATAAAGGCAACAACAACAGCAAAACAAGCAAACAAGCGAAAAAAAAAAGGAACAGAATATTCAAGGACTGTGGGACAACTACAAAAGACGTAATGTATTAAAACATATAAAATGGGAATATCAGAAGGAGAAGAAAGAGAAAAAGGATCAGAAGAAATATTTGAAACAATAATGACTGAGAATTTCTCCAAATAAATGTCAGATACCAAACCAGACTCAGAAAGCTCCAAGAGAACCAAGCTCAATGAGCACCAAATACATTCCCTGAAAACTATACTTAGACATATCATTTTCAAAATACAGAAAATTAAAGATAAAAAATCCTGAAAGGGATGCCTTGGTGACCCAGTGGTTGAGCATCTGCATTTGGCTCCAGGGCATGATACCAGGATCCAGGATTGAGTCCTACATCGGTCTCCTGCATGGAGCCTGCTTCTCCCTCTGCCTGTGCCTCCGCCTCTCTCTCTCTGTGTCTCTCATGAATAAATAAATAAAATCTTTTTTAAAAAAATACTGAAAAAAGCCAGAAGAGGAAAAAATCCCTTACTTACAGAGGGAAAAAAAAAGATAAGAATTACATCCAACTTCTCAGAAAACATTCAAGCAAGAAGATAGTGAGTGAAATATTTAAAATATTAAGGGAAAAAAATCACCAATCTAGACCTCTGCAGGCCTAAAAGAAATAAAGACTTGCTTAGACAAACAAAAATTAAGATTTGTTGCCAGTAGCCCTGTCTTATAAGAAATATTTCCTTCAGAGGGAAGGAAAATGATAAAGGTTAATAACCCTGATAATAACCCTGATCTACATGAAGAAAGAAACAACATTGAGGAAGGAAAGTAAAATAAATTTTGTTTTTCTTATTTTTTTCTTAATTCATCTAATGATAACAGGGTAACAGTTGGGAACAGTTGGGAATAATAATAAAATGTATTTGATTATGTATTTATATATATCTTCTGTATCTATAAATGCATATGTATGCTTACATGTAAGTTAAATGATGATAATGATACAGAAAGGGAGGGAGAAATTAAGATTATTATTATTATTTTAAAGATTTTATTTATTTATTTGAGACAGAGCAAGAGAAAGAAAAGGCAGATGAAAAGGGAGAAGCAGACTCTCTGCTGAGCAGGGAGCCCAAGGTGGGACTTGATCCCAGAACCCTGGGACCATGACCTGAGCCAAAGGTAGACACTTAACTGACCGAGGCACCTAGGCATCCGAGATTATTTTTTTATTATTATTATTCTAGTGTATACTATCTGTGAAGTGGAACAGTGGAAATTTTTTTAAAGGGAAATTTATAGCATTCAATGAATATATTACAAAAAAATCTAAAATCAATGATCTGAGTTTCCTTAGAAATCTTGGAAAAGTAGAAAAATAAGAGTAAATTAAATCCAAAGTGAACAAAAAACAATGAAGGAAACAATTGACTAAAAAGCAGCCTACAGAATGGTAGGAAATAATTGCAAATGATCTATCTGATAAGGGTTGGTACCTAAATTAAATAAAGAATAATAATCCAATTAAAATTGGGTACAAGGCGTGATAAACATTTTTTTCTAAAGAAGACATACAGATGGCCAACAGACAATGGAAAGATGCTAAACATCACTGATTATCAGGGAAATACAAATCAAAACTACACTGAGATATCACCTCACACCTGTCAGAATGGCTAAAATCGACAACACAAGAAACAGTAGATGTTGCCAAGGATGTGGCAAAAGAGGAACCCTCTTGCACCATTAAGAACGCAAACTAATGCATCCTCTGTGGAAAACAGTATGCAGGTTCCTCAAAAAGTTAAAAATACTCCTTGGTTGACTACTTCATAGTTTCACTTCTTTAAGATGTCCATACTATAGCTTCTTTTTCCTTCCCTACCTCCTCTGCTCACTCAGTCACTTATAGCTGGAAGGCAAAGACAAGAAGGGTCTATGTTTAGAGAGTCTAAGGGGTTGCTTCAACTGTAGACAGTAGAATTTGCCTGCCTTTAATTTCTTTGGTGCCTGATATCACTGCAATGAAGTGTCCTTTCGATTGAATGAGTTGTGTCTAGAGAGCAGCAGTATCAGGTTATTAGTATAAAGCAGCCTATTTGGATTCTTTCATGTAGAGCAGCCAGGTAACAGGCTTTGATAGGGAAGAAGTAATGGAAAATTGAGCAAATGCAGTCTGGAAGGAAAGTGTTTCATAAAGAGGAGAGAAGCTGAGTGTGGAGCTGGACAATAGCTGACTCTAGGCTACCCCTTCTCCTAGTCAGGTCTCCTGGGCTCCCATTTCTGATGATGCTGCCACAGGTCACCCTTCTCATGATCTTGCCTCTCTGTCTCCCCTTAGGCACAAGCCCCTTCTGTTTTTTTGTGTTTTTTTTTTTTTTTAATCTTACAGTAGGTCCATGAGCTCTCCAATGCCCCAGTCCCCTGTGGTCAGCTACTCAGGGTTGTAATGGCTCAGCACTACGGACCATGACCATGAAGATTGTGGCTGGTGACTTGTGATGTTTCTATCCACAACATCTGTCAGAACCACTGGTGTGGAGAGATGGCTGGGATGCTTCTGTCACAGTGTGAAGTGATTTGAGATGATTTTCTTGCTCTTCAGCTAAAGGGATCTATCTTGTTTATAGAAGGTGCCTTAGGACTCTTTCTTTTTTAAAAAATATTTTATTTAAATTCAATTTGCCAACATATAGTATAACATCTAGTGCTCATCTCATCATGTGCCCTCCTTAGTGCCTTCGTACTCTTTCTTATCCAAGTTTTGTCTTACGGTATCTGGAGAAATGTAACTCATGTCTGGCTTACATCATTGGACATTTTGAGACAGTTCAACTTTATGGCTGTCCTTGGCCAGGTAAAGGGTTGGGAAAATTCAGAATACATCGCTGCTTACTGTTATCCGCATTCCACTCATTTTCTTTAGCATTTTTATTTTAGTGATCTCATATTAAAACCAAATGTAACCTGGAGGTGAGAAATGGATATCTCAAAATGGTGTCCAACAGTCTAGAACCCTGCATGTGAGAGGAAAGAGAAGGGGCTATTCAGCGTCCTCAGTACTCTCCTTGCTTGATTATGAAACATAAACACCTCAAGTATTACTCTTTATGGTCAAATATATATATTCTCTTTCTTGTTCCTGAAAACTCATGAGAGTTGTGTATGATACCTTGAATAGTAGTCACAATAGTCTTATTCTAAAGAGTCAGAATACCAAGGGTTTAGACGTGGGCTATAGAATCATAGTACCTGGGTTCAAGTTGGTAGGTAGGTAGGGCCTCCTCAGAATGCTAGGGCCTGAATAATGAAAAAGGGCATATATGCACAGATATGGGGGGAGAGCATCCTAAATAGAAGAATACTGCAAGTGCAGATATTGTGAATGAGCATGTCATATTTGAGAAAGAAAAAAAGTATGGAGTATAAATGGATCACAGTGAATGGGGAGAAAATAGCTGGAGAAACAGGTGGAGACAGCTTATGTACGGCCTTGTAAGCTAGTTTAGAGCATTTGGATTTTACTGTAAATGCAATAAAAAAATTCCTGGAGAGTTTTAAGCAAGGAACAATTGTAATTTGATTTGGGTATTTTAGATCACAATCAGTCTAGATGGATTAGGGATGAATAAGAGCAGAATGGGAGGACCAGTTAAAAACCATTGTAATAGTCTAGGGTAAGAGAAGAGTGTGTCTTGGACCAGAGTGGTGAGGTGACGGAGTTAAGTGGAACAGTTTGGATATATTTTGAGTGTGGGTCCACAGAGTTATTCATAGGTTGAATGTGAGAGAAGATGGAGAAGGAGGATCAGTGAAAACTCTAACATTTTGGCTTGAGCAATGACTGGGTGGGTGCTAGTTATGACAGAGAAAACAAAATTTTGGGGAGAGAAGAGACTATGGGTACAATGTTTGGAAATTAAGAGTTCAGCTTTGGTAATAACTGTGTGACATAGAACATTAAACACCTAAGTGGAAATGTCATGTAGGCAGTCGGATATAGGATTTGGTACTCAGCGAAGATATCAAGACTGGTGATATTTGGAAGTCATTGGTATGTAGGTGGCATTTACAGCCTCAGGAATGGATGTGATCTTGGGTATAGAGGGGGAGAAGAAAGGAGGGCTGAGATCTGAGCTCCAGCAATTTAGAGGTCAAGCAATAGAGAAGAAAACTGGGAGCACTCAGCCAGAGAGGAAAATAAAGTACTTTTCCCAGAGCTTGGCACGTAGTAATAGTAGGTACTATTTCAACCACTACTACTGCCACTGTTTTTATAGAGCTAAAATATATAAAATCTCTAATTTCACTTTTCCCTGTAGACATTATCTTTGATTATACAGTGCCAGCATTTCATGCATGTTCTTTAATTTTCTTATTTGCCTTCACAGTTGAAGACACAGGCAACTGGCTTGAGTCCAGTAAGCTTCCAATTGAGTCTAAAGATTCACTGTTTTTAGCACACCTAGTGATTTCCAATTTTATACCAATTATATTAACTTTATGAGAACTGTACTCCCTATCACTAGTATTGGCACTTTCATTTCTACATTTCCCACTCATTTTATAAGCCAGAAAAGACAAAATGCAATAAAATATTTGCATAATTGCACAAATTGCTATACAAAGATGGTGACTGCCAAAATGGAACTGGTTGCAAGCAGGCAGTGCCATAGTGCGATAGATCTAAATATTTACTACTCAGTTGAGGTATGAAAATATGCATATGAAGACAGTTTTGTGGGGGCCTATATGTTATCGACAAATGCATTTTTCTTCCAGAAGTCACATATATAAAAGACAAGACACAGTTGCATTTATATGTTCATCACCAAGTGGACCAACTTCCTTTCATATACCTCTTTAGCCCCTTTTCTTCATAGAAGACAAGGATCAAAAAATTTGGCCTCCATATGTAGCACTGGTGCTTGACGCAGTAATCAATAGCTCAAAATATCATTTGGTTGAATAGTCCTCTTGTTTAATAAGGAGTTAGAGATTGGCTAACAAAAGACATCACAGATGGGAAGCAACAGACTTAAAGGGAGCTATGCCAGCCACTAATTACTAAGACATACTTGGAGAGCATTGGTACTTGTCTTAACCCACAAATGAGAACTTCCACTGCTTCAGACTTCCTTCCATTCCAACAGCGTTTAAAGCACGGTTTAAAGTCAAATTCTTTAGCAATTGGCTTGGCTTCCCAAATGTCAGGCCCATTTTAACTTTAAAAAAAGAATCTTTCTTATGCCATAAGAGATTAAAGAATTTTAATTTCTGTAAGAATCCCCACCCCCTGCACCCCATTACATATCTGCAAACAGTAGCTGCTTACTGATTTTAATCAGTGCATATTTTCTTTTGGACTCTTTATGTTGCTAAAAAGAAAAAAAAAAAAGCCCTCAAGTTTACTTTTGTGACCCACTTCTGAAGGTTGATCATTGATAAGGGTTATCCCATTTTACAAAATTTGCTGGATATTGCAGTATTTATTTATATCTGGAGTGAAGAGATAACAGCACAAAAACTCTTTTTAAAAAGTTTAAAAATATGTATCACATATATACATTTAAAGCACAGAAATAAAGTGAGCATTCATAAACTCATTTCCTGTTTAGGAAGGGGAACTTGACCAATGCTACTGATGTTTCCATGTATCGTTGCCCCTTTCCTTCTTTTTTTGCTAGCTATGTCATCTTTACATTGTCAGAGCATGCAGTACTTTCATACATTTTTGTTTTTGTTTTTGTTTTGCTTATCATCATTTTTTTTCTAAAGATTTATTTATTTAAGGGAGAGAGAGCAAAAGCATGCAGAGTGGCGGGGATCAGGGCAGGGGTGGAAGGAGAGAGAATCCCCAATGAGTGGGGAGCCCGACTCAAGGCTTGATCTCATCACCCAGAGATCATGACCTGAGCTGAACCCAAGAGTCCATCACTCAAGTGCCTGAGCCACGCAGGCACCCCTGTCCTATCATCATCTTTTAACCTTAATTCTGTAGTTAAATGTGTTCAGTGCTCAATCCATTTTTTATATGCTGAAGCTTGTTCAATAATTTATTTGAAGCTCATTTTCCAGTAGAATACTCAGGAAAAGCTTACAGAATCAGTATGTCTGAGTATTTGTGTATTCATAATTATTTGGCTGAGGCATTCATTCTTTAAAGATGGGTATAAAATCCTTGGCTTATAGTTTCTTAGAATATCTTTTAGAATGTTGTTCAATTGTTCTCACTAGAAAATTTTGCTTTGAGAAGTCTGATGTCAGTTTTATTTTCTGCTTCTCATAAGTGACCTGGTCTTTTGTTTGGATGTCCAAATAACGTTTTCCTTTTCTTTAAAATCTAGTAGTTTTCCTAGAATATATCTTTTTTTTTTTTTTTTTTTTTTTTTAATTTATTTTTTTATTGGTGTTCAATTTACTAACATACAGAATAACACCCAGTGCCCGTCACCCATTCACTCCCACCCCCCGCCCTCCTCCCCTTCTACCACCCCTAGTTCGTTTCCCAGAGTTAGCAGTCTTTATGTTCTGTCTCCCTTTCTGATATTTCCCACACATTTCTTCTCCCTTCCCTTATTTTCCCTTTCACTATTATTTATATTCCCCAAATGAATGAGAACATATAATGTTTGTCCTTCTCTGACTGACTTACTTCACTCAGCATAATACCCTCCAGTTCCATCCACGTTGAAGCAAATGGTGGGTATTTGTCATTTCTAATAGCTGAGTAATATTCCATTGTATACATAAACCACATCTTCTTTATCCATTCATCTTTCGTTGGACACCGAGGCTCCTTCCACAGTTTGGCTATCGTGGCCATTGCTGCTAGAAACATCGGGGTGCAGGTGTCCCGGCGTTTCATTGCATTTGTATCTTTGGGGTAAATCCCCAACAGTGCAATTGCTGGGTCGTAGGGCAGGTATATTTTTAACTGTTTGAGGAACCTCCACACAGTTTTCCAGAGTGGCTGCACCAGTTCACATTCCCACCAACAGTGTAAGAGGGTTCCCTTTTCTCCGCATCCTCTCCAACATTTGTTGTTTCCTGCCTTGTTAATTTTCCCCATTCTCACTGGTGTGAGGTGGTATCTCATTGTAGTTTTCATTTGTATTTCCCTGATGGCAAGTGATGCAGAGCATTTTCTCATATGCATGTTGGCCATGTCTATGTCTTCCTCTGTGAGATTTCTGTTCATGTCTTTTGCCCATTTCATGATTGGATTGTTTGTTTCTTTGGTGTTGAGTTTAATAAGTTCTTTATAGATCTTGGAAACTAGCCCTTTATCTGATATGTCATTTGCAAATATCTTCTCCCATTCTGTAGGTTGTCTTTGAGTTTTGTTGACTGTATCCTTTGCTGTGCAAAAGCTTCTTATCTTGATGAAGTCCCAATAGTTCATTTTTGCTTTTGTTTCTTTTGCCTTCGTGGATGTATCTTGCAAGAAGTTACTATGGCCGAGTTCAAAAAGGGTGTTGCCTGTGTTCTTCTCTAGGATTTTGATGGAATCTTGTCTCACATTTAGATCTTTCATCCATTTTGAGTTTATCTTTGTGTATGGTGAAAGAGAGTGGTCTAGTTTCATTCTTCTGCATGTGGATGTCCAATTTTCCCAGCACCATTTATTGAAGAGACTGTCTTTCTTCCAATGGATAGTCTTTCCTCCTTTATCGAATATTAGTTGCCCATAAAGTTCAGGGTCCACTTCTGGATTCTCTATTCTGTTCCACTGATCTATGTGTCTGTTTTTGTGCCAGTACCACACTGTCTTGATGACCACAGCTTTGTAGTACAACCTGAAATCTGGCATTGTGATGCCCCCAGATATGGTTTTCTTTTTTAAAATTCCCCTGGCTATTCGGGGTCTTTTCTGATTCCACACAAATCTTAAAATAATTTGTTCTAACTCTCTGAAGAAAGTCCATGGTATTTTGATGGGGATTGCATTAAACGTGTATATTGCCCTGGGTAACATTGACATTTTCACAATATTAATTCTGCCAATCCATGAGCATGGAATATTTTTCCATCTCTTTGTGTCTTCCTCAATTTCTTTCAGAAGTGTTCTATAGTTTTGAGGGTATAGATCCTTTACATCTTTGGTGAGGTTTATTCCTAGGTATCTTATGCTTTTGGGTGCAATTGTAAATGGGATTGACTCCTTAATTTCTCTTTCTTCAGTCTCATTGTTAGTGTATAGAAATGCCACTGACTTCTGGGCATTGATTTTGTATCCTGCCACGCTACCGAATTGCTGTATGAGTTCTAGCAATCTTGGGGTGGAGACTTTTGGGTTTTCTATGTAGAGTATCATGTCATCGGCGAAGAGGGAGAGTTTGACTTCTTCTTTGCCAATTTGAATGCCTTTAATGTCTTTTTGTTGTCTGATTGCTGAGGCTAGGACTTCCAGTACTATGTTGAATAGCAGTGGTGAGAGTGGACATCCCTGTCTTGTTCCTGATCTTAGGGGAAAGGCTCCCAGTGCTTCCCCATTGAGAATGATATTTGCTGTGGGCTTTTCGTAGATGGCTTTTAAGATGTCGAGGAATGTTCCCTCTATCCCTACACTCTGAAGAGTTTTGATCAGGAATGGATGCTGTATTTTGTCAAATGCTTTCTCTGCATCCAATGAGAGGATCATATGGTTCTTGGTTTTTCTCTTGCTGATATGATGAATCACATTGATTGTTTTACGGGTGTTGAACCAGCCTTGTGTCCCAGGGATAAATCCTACTTGGTCATGGTGAATAATTTTCTTAATGTACTGTTGGATCCTATTGGCCAGTATCTTGTTGAGAATTTTTGCATCCATGTTCATCAGGGATATTGGTCTGTAATTCTCCTTTTTGGCGGGGTCTTTGTCTGGCTTTGGAATTAAGGTGATGCTGGCTTCATAGAACGAATTTGGAAGTACTCCATCTCTTTCTATCTTTCCAAACAGCTTTAGGAGAATAGGTATGATTTCTTCTTTAAACGTTTGATAAAATTCTCCTGGGAAGCCATCTGGCCCTGGACTCTTGTGTCTTGGGAGGTTTTTGATGACTGCTTCAATTTCCTCCCTGGTTATTGGCCTGTTCAGGTTTTCTATTTCTTCCTGTTCCAGTTTTGGTAGTTTGTGGCTTTCCAGGAATGCGTCCATTTCTTCTAGATTGCTTAATTTATTGGCGTATAGCTGTTCATAATATGTTTTTAAAATCGTTTGTATTTCCTTGGTGTTGGTAGTGATCTCTCCTTTCTCATTCATGATTTTATTAATTTGAGTCTTCTCTCTCTTCTTTTTAATAAGGCTGGCTAATGGTTTATCTATCTTATTAATTCTTTCAAAGAACCAACTCCTGGTTCTGTTGATCTGTTCCACAGTTCTTCTGGTCTCGATTTCGTTGAGTTCTGCTCGAATCTTTATTAACTCCCTTCTTCTCTTGGGTGTAGGATCTATTTGCTGTTTTTTCTCTAGCTCCTTTATGTGTAAGGTTAGCTTTTGTATTTGAGTTCTTTCCAGTTTTTGAATGGATGCTTGTATTGCGATGTATTTCCCCCTTAGGACTGCTTTTGCTGCATCCCAAAGATTTTGAACGGTTGTATCTTCATTCTCATTAGTTTCCATGAATCTTTTTAATTCTTCCTTAATTTCCTGGTTGACCCTTTTATCTTTTAGCAGGATGGTCCTTAACCTCCATGTGTTTGAGGTCCTTCCAAACTTCTTGTTGTGATTTAGTTCTAATTTCAAGGCATTATGGTCCGAGAATATGCAGGGGACAATCCCAATCTTTTGGTATCGGTTCAGACCTGATTTGTGACCCAATATGTGGTCTATTCTGGAGAAAGTTCCATGTGCGCTTGAGAAGAATGTGTATTCAGTTGAGTTTGGATGTAAAGTTCTGTAGATATCTGTGAAATCCATCTGGTCCAGTGTATCATTTAAAGCTCTCGTTTCTTTGGAGATGTTTTGCTTAGAAGACCTATCGAGTATAGAAAGAGCTAGATTGAAGTCACCAAGTATAAGTGTATTATTATCTAAGTATTTCTTCACTTTGGTTAATAATTGATTTATATATTTGGCAGCTCCCACATTCGGAGCATATATATTGAGGATTGTTAAGTCCTCTTGTTGAATAGATCCTTTAAGTATGATATAGTGTCCCTCTTCATCTCTCACTACAGTCTTTGGGGTAAATTTTAGTTTATCTGATATAAGGATGGCTACCCCTGCTTTCTTTTGAGGACCATTCGAATGGTAAATGGTTCTCCAACCTTTTATTTTCAGGCTGTAGGTGTCCTTCTGTCTAAAATGAGTCTCTTGTAGACAGCAAATAGATGGGTCCTGCTTTTTTATCCAGTCTGAAACCCTGCGCCTTTTGATGGGGTCATTAAGCCCGTTCACATTCAGAGTTACTATTGAGAGATATGAGTTTAGTGTCATCATGATATCTATTCAGTCTTTGTTTTTGTGGACTGTTCCACTGAACTTCTTCTTAAAGGGGAATTTTAAGAGTCCCCCTTAAAATTTCTTGCAGAGCTGGTTTGGAGGTCACATATTCTTTTAGTTGCTGCCTGTCTTGGAAGCTCTTTATCTCTCCTTCCATTTTGAATGAGAGCCTTGCTGGATAAAGTATTCTTGGTTGCATGTTCTTCTCCTTTAGGACCCTGAATATATCCTGCCAGCCCTTTCTGGCCTGCCAGGTCTCTGTGGAGAGGTCTGCTGTTACCCTAATACTCCTCCCCATAAAAGTCAGGGATTTCTTGTCTCTTGCTGCTTTAAGGATCTTCTCCTTATCTTTGGAATTTGCAAGCTTCACAATTAAATGTCGAGGTGTTGAACGGTTTTTATTGATTTTAGGGGGGGATCTCTCTATTTCCTGGATCTGAATGCCTGTTTCCCTTCCCAGATTAGGAAAGTTTTCAGCTAGAATTTGTTCAAATACATATTCTGGCCCTCTGTCCCTTTCGGCGCCCTCGGGAACCCCAATTAAACGTAGGTTTTTCTTCCTCAGGCTGTCGTTTATTTCCCTTAATCTATCTTCATGGTCTTTTAATTGTTTGTCTCTTTTTTCCTCAGTTTCCCTCTTTGCTATCAACTTGTCTTCTATGTCACTCACTCGTTCTTCCACCTCGTTAACCCTCGTCGTTAGGACTTCTAGTTTGGATTGCATCTCATTCAATTGATTTTTAATTTCTGCCTGATTAGCTCTAAATTCTGCAGTCATGAAGTCTCTTGAGTCCTTTATACTTTTTTCTAGAGCCACCAGTAGCTGTATAATAGTGCTTCTGAATTGGCTTTCTGACATTGAATTGTAATCCAGATTTTGTAACTCTGTGGGAGAGAGGACTGTTTCTGATTCTTTCTTTTGAGGTGAGGTTTTCCTTCTAGTCATTTTGCTCAGTGCAGAGTGGCCAAAAGCAAGTTGTATTGGGAAAAAGAGAAAAAGAGAGGAGAGAAAGAAGGAAAGAAAAGAGAAAGAGAAAAAAAAAGGGAAGAAAAGAAAAAAAAACGAGAAAAAAAAAAAAGAAGAAAAAGAGAAAGAAAAAGAAAGGAGAAAAAAAGGGGGTGGGGGAAGGAAACAAATCAAAAAGCAAAACAAAACAAAAACAAAAACAAAAACAAAAAAAAAAAAAAAAAAAAAAAAAAGAACCAAAGGGGAGTATCTTCTGATTCTGTGTACTTTAAGTCCCTTGGCTTCTCCTGGAAGTTGTCCGTCTAGCTGGTGTTCTGGGGGAGGGGCCTGTTGTGCTGATTTTCAGGTGTTAGCAGTTGGGGGAGCTGCTGTGCCCCTGCCTGGTGCAGGGCTCAGTGGGGGTTGTTTACCCCGTGAGGCCGCAGGAGGAACAGCCCCAGTGGCGGGGCAGCTCTGGAGCCCTGGATTCAGCTCCAGCAGGAACTCCGTCTGCAGGGCCTGGAGGCTCCGGGGCGGGGCCGCTGATCTGCTCCGCTGGGGCAGGAGCGTCCTCGCTGTCCTGGGCCCTCCCGGCCTCTGCCTGTCCCGGGGGAGGCCGGATCCTGGGCTGTGTCCCGGCGCCCTGTGCTCCGGAGCCTGCGCTGGTGGATTCGCGCTCCCGGGCCGCGCAGCCCCCTCCGCGGAGCCGCCGCCCGAGCCCCTCCGAGCTGCTCCTGGAACCGCGCAGCCCCCTCCGCACGGAGCCTCTTCCTCTGCCCGAGCCCCTCCGAGCTGCTCCCGGGGCCGCGCAGCCCCCTCCGCGGAGCCGCCGCCCGAGCCCCTCCAGCTGCTCCGGTCCCGCCGGGTCCCGCCGTGCGCGCTGCAGCCCTTAGGGAGCTCGGCGCACTCTCCTGGGCGCACAGGTGCTCTGTTAGTGTCCCCGGGAGCCCGAGGGCATCCCCGCCCTCCTGGGTCCTGCTCCAGCCTCCCTGCGAGCCCCTTTCCCCCGGGAAGGTCGGTGCAGCTCCTGCGTCTCCGGGACGGGGCTCTCCTGTCCTGGGGACACTCGCCCCGGCCTCAGCCCGGCTCCTCGCGGGGCCCCTCCCCCTTGGAGGCCTTTGTTTCTTTACTTCTTTTTCCCCGTCTTCCTACCTTGATAGAAGCGCGAACTCTTCTCACTGTAGCATTCCAGCTGGTCTCTCTTTAAATCTCAGGCCGAATTCATAGATTTTCAGGATAATTTGAAGGTTTTCTAGGTAGTTTGGTGGAGACTGGTGATTTGGAGACCCTACTCTTCCGCCATCTTGCTCCTCCCTCCTCCTAGAATATATCTTGATGTTAACTATTGTGGGATAATTTCCTTGAGTACATGGTATGTTTTGAATCAAGATTTAAGTCTTTTTTTATTTTAGGCATGTTCTTTTAAATTAAAATTTTTTCCCTGTTTTATTTGCTTTAATTTTCTTTTTCTTGGGGGGGGGCGCATTTATGCATATTAGAGCATTTTTTGCCTGTCATTTCTTTCTCTTGGATCTTATTGCTTTCTGTATTTTCATTGTGATTTTCTTTATGTTTTCCTCTTATTATATATTTAGCTCCCCAAATTTCCATGGGTTTGTTCTGAACAAAAGATTCTTAACAGCCATATTTTGGTTTCAAAAGAAAGAAAGTTTTATTATTACTATAGAAACCCAGTAGTAACAGAAGAGGAAAGGAATCTACACATAGATAAAGGTAATAGTAGGCAATAATTGAGAATAAGGCAAAGTAACATCAAATCAGGGTACTTGTAACATCCAGCCTTATTAGCTGGAGAAGCCCCGTGGAAACAGTTAGGCCAAAGTCCCAAGTAAGAAGCCTGAACACAGCATCTTTCCCTTAAGTGAGACTTTCAATTGACCAATTGGGTCATATTTATAGGGGAAATAACAGGGTTTGAAATTAAACATTTGTTCGCCTATATCCAGTTTGGAGCAAGCTACATTTTAAAAAAATTATTTATTCATGAGAGACACACAGAGAGAGGCAGAGACATAGGCAGAGGGAGAAGCAGGCTCCCTGTACGGAGCCTGATGCAGGACTCGATCCCAAGACCCCAGGATCACTCCCTGAGCCAAAGGCAGACACTCAACCACTGAGCCACCCAGGTGTCCTGCAAGCTGCATTTCTATGTTATCATGTCTTTATATTTTCAAAGAGCCTGGACGGAGTGTGTCTGCCTCTCTCCTCAGATTCCATTCCAGGCGGCCAGACCAGCCTCCCCAAACTATTTCCTTCCAAAGTAAAGGATAGATTAAAAAAGCACAGGATCTTTCCAAGGTTTTTTGTTTTTGTTTTTGTTTTAACCTTTTGACCCCCTCTTCATGCGTTATTCTTCCAGTTCCACTCTGCCTGTAGCAACTACCAATCTTGTTCTGTGTCTGTGAGCTTGGTTTTGAGATCTCTTTTTCTCAATGTGTGTGTGTATATACACATATTTTTAATTTTTTTTAGATTCCACATATAAGACATTATGTGATATTTGTCTTTCTCTGTCTCACTTATTTCACTTAGTGTAATGCCCTCAAGGCCCATCCATGTTGTCACATATGGCAAGATTTCATTCTTTTAAATTTTTTTTTCATTCTTTTCTTATGACTGAATAATATTCCATTGTGTATATATACCACAATTTGTTTATCCATTCATCTGTCAATGGATACTTAAATTGTTTCAATATCCTGTCTCTCTGATTAATGCTTTAATGAACATAGGGGTGCCGTTATCTTTTTTGAGTTACTGTTTTTGTTTTTGGATAAATTCCCAGAAGTGGAAATGCTGGATCATATGATAGTTCTATTTTTAATTTTTTACAGAACCACCATGCTAGAGGTTTTCCATAGTGACTGAACCACTTTGTATTCCTACCAGCAATATATAGGGTTCCCTTTTCTTCATGTCCTTGCCATTTCTTTCTTTCTTTTTTATCTATTTGATGCTAACTAACAGTTTTGACAGGTATGAGTTGATAGTTCATTGTGGTTTTGATTTAAATTTCCCTGATGATTAATGATGTTGAGCATCATTTCATGTACTCTTGACCATCTGTATGTTTTGTTTTGTTTTGCTTTTTTTTTTTTTTTTTTGGAAAAAATATCTATTTAGAACTGCTGCCCATTTTTAAATGGGATTATTTGTATTTTTGCCATTGAGTTGTACAAGTCCTTCATATACTTGAAGTAATAACTCTTTATCAGATATATGATTTACAAATATTTTCTCCCATGAAATAGATTGCCTTTTCATTTTGTCAGTAGTGTCTTTTACTGTGCCAAAGCTTTTTAGTTTGTTGTAATCCCCCTTATTATTTTGATTTTGTTACTTTTACTGTTACTGTCAGAATTAAAAAAGTTCATTGCCAGGACCTAAGTCAAGGAGCTCACCACCCATGTTTTCTTCTAGGAATTTTATAGTTTCAGGTCTTATGTTCAAGTCTTGAATCCATTTTGAGTTGGTATTTGCAGATGATGTAAGATAGTGGTCCAGTTTCATTCTTAAGTATATGGCTGTCCATTTTTCCCAACACCACTTGTTAAAGAGACTATCCTTTTCCTAATGTGTGTTCTTGCCTTCTATGTTATAAATTAATTGATCATATATGTGTGGGTTTATTATTCTAGATTCTCTGTTCTGTTCCATTGATCTATGTATGTGTATTCTGTCAATACCATACTATTTTAATTGGTAGCTTTGTAACTGAGCTTCAAATCACAGAATGTGTTGCATCCAGCTTTTTTATTCTTTGTCAAGATTGCTTTGGCTATTTGGGTTTTTTGTGGTTCCATACAAATTTTAGGATTTCTGGTTGTACTTCTGTGAGAAATGCAGTTGGAATTTTGATAGGGATCACATTCAATCTGTAGATTGCTTTGGGTACTATGGAAATCTTGACAATATTAATTCTTCCAATCCATGAGCACAGAATATCTTTCCATTTATTTTTGTATTCAATTTTTTCCCTTAATGTCTTGTAGTTTTTAGCATATAGGTCTTTCACTGGATTGGTTAAATTTATTCCTAGGTATTTTATTATTTTTGGTGCAATTGTTTTTTTTAAATTAAATTAAATTTAATTTAAATTTATTTATTAAAGAGAGAGCATGTGTGAGCAGGGCGGAAGAGCAGAGGGGGAGTGAGAAAGAGAGAATCTCCAGCAGACTCTGTACTAAGCTCAGAACCTGACTCAAGGCTTGATTTCACAACCCCAAGATCATGACCTGAGCTAAACCCAAGAAGAGTCCAAGGCTAACTGATTGAACCACCCAGATGCCCCTATTTTTATGCAATCATATAAATCATATTAAAGATTTTAAATATATATATATTTTTTAAAGATTTTATTTATTTATTCATGAGAGATAGAGACACAGGCAGAGGGAGATGCAGGCTCCCATAAGGACCCCAATTTGGGACTTGATCCCAGACTCTGGGATCACACCCTGAGCTGATGGCAGATGTTCAACCACAGAGCCATTCAGGCATCCCTTTTGATGCAATTATAAATGGAATTTTTTTTCTTAATTTCTTTTTCTTTTTAAGATTTTATTTATTTATTTCAGAGAGAGAGTGAGAAAGCATGAGTATGAGCAGGTGGAGGGGCAGAGGAAAAAGCAGACACTCTGCACTGAGCATGGAGTCCGATGCAGGGCTTGACCGTAGGAACCCAAGATCATGACCTGAGCCGAAGTCAGACGCTCAACCAACTGAGCCACCTGCGTGCCCCTTAATTTCTCTTTTTGATAGTTTGTTATTAGTGTATAGAAAAGCAACAGATTTTTGTATATTGGCTTTGTATCCTGCAACATTTCTGTTCTGATATCTAATGATTTTCACATTTTATTCTTTTCTAACCATTTTATTTCTGATACATGCTATATTTTTAAAAACTATCTTTTCTTGATTTCTTTTAGCTCATTTGGATATATTAAGTTTATAGTTTTCATCTGCTGAGTCTACATTTTTCTAATTTGTTGTCATTGTTGGGATATTTTATAGTTCATTTTTTTTCTGTTTTTTTTTTTTTTTTTTTCTGGCAATCATTTAGTATGGAATTAGAGAGTATATTCCTTTCATATTTCATGAGATGGGTTTTCTTGGGTTATGAGAAGAAGGTTTCAAAGTGATGTGGGGATTGTCCAAAGTAGCTTTCATAACTTTATAGTTTAAAGGCTTTCTTTTCTATTGTTACTATAAGAGACTTAGGTATGGCTTTTTCTGCACAGCTATTTAAAGACAAAACCTGGTTCAGGAAGGTTTTCCGCCCCTAGTCCTGTTTTTCTTAGAGCTTTAGAGACCTTGTCTTCAAAAGAAGTGCTCTTACCTTTAGATGGAGTATTTTTGCTCTTCACTATTACTTGAGTTCTGCTTCCTCTGGACTCTTCCTCACTGTATAGAATTTGAAATGTCTTTTTCTGTGGCCTTTCAGGGTCCTGCCTTGCTCAACACTTTTTTTTTAATTTCCACCAATTTTTTTCTTGGATAATGTTCCAATTTTCTAGAATAGAATTTGCTATTTAATACCTTTTGTCTTAAAATCAGTCTTTTTAAAAAACCGATGTTGACATAGCTACCTCAGCTTTCTCTCGGTTAGTATTTGCACAATATATCTTATCCTATAGAGTATTTCCCCTTTTATTTTTTTGTTATTTTTAAAAAATATTTATTTATTTAATTATTTTAGAGCAAGAGAGATAGATAACAGTCCCATGGGACTGACTGGGGGGAGGGGCAGACAGAAAGAATCCTCAAGCAGACTCCCTGCTAAGCACAGAGACCAATGCGGGGCTTGATGTGGGGCTCCAGCTGGGGCTGAATCCCAAGATCCCTGAGGGCATGACCTGAGCAAAAACCAAGAGTTGGATGCTCAACTGATTGAGCCACCTAGGCACCCCTATACAGTATTCCCTTTTTTTCATAGGGGATACAGTCCAAAAACCCCAATGAATGCCTGAAACCATGGATAGAACTGAACCCGATATCTATTATGTTTTGTCTTATATATATGCCTATGATAAAGTTTAACTTATAAATTTAGCACTGTAAGATGTCAACAACGAATAATAAATAAAAATTATAACAATATATTGTGTTAAAAGTTATGTGAATGTGGTTTCAGAATATCTTGTTATATTATATTCACACTTTTTGTAGGAGATGAGATGATAAAATGCCTATGTGATGAGATGAAGCAAAGTAAATGACACAGGCATTGGGACATAGCATTAGACCACTATTAACTGATGATATGTCAGAAGGAAGATCATCTGCTTCTAGACCCTAGTTGACCAGGTAACTGAAACCTCAGAAGTGAAACTTGGGATAAGAGGAGGACTGCTTTACTTTTTATTCAACTTTTCTCTAACCTTCTCTTTCATGTATGTACTTGTAAACAGGCTGTAGTTTTTTTTTGTTTGTTTGTTTGTTTTCCAATTAGACAACCTTTATAACTGCCAAATTATTTTTCTACACATTATTTTATTACTAATATCTGGAACTGTTTCAACCTTCTAACCTAGAGTTTATATTATACAATTTTTATTTTGCCTATGCTGTTTGTCCCTTCCTCCCTCTTTTTATGTTTTATTTATTTTCCTTTTCCAAGTTCCCCCCTACAGGTTTGAATTTATATATTAAATTATTTTAGTGTTTTTTATTCTTTTTGACTGAAATCTTGCCATTGAATACTAAACAATCCAAGAAAGTCTAAAGTTCTTTAGTATGTCAGGCTCTTTCTTAAAATAAAAAAACACACATAGACCAAGATGCAATCTGGTCATTCTTCTGACTAGTTTACATACTAATATTGCTCATTATAATTATTTTTAATTTTTTGTTGTTAAAATTGGAATTGACCTTCATATGTTTTTGTTACTATCGTATCTGTTGATACTATCATATTGTATTATTTATGTTTCCATTTTCTTCCCTTACCATTCCTTCTTGCAACTTAAACCTTCCTATTCGGATCATTTTTGTTATGTAGCAATAGCTAACATACAGTATTTTTGATCAGTTATGGGAATTCTCAACCATTAGTTCATTAAAAGTTTATTTACATTCTCTATATTTTCTTTCTTTGACCCTTCAGTTTGACCCTTCTTATATGATCTTGATCTGTCCATACTTCTGCTTTATATTTTTGACCATTACAGATTTAAGCTGTATTCTGTACCATCTACTGACCAATTATAATTCTCTTTCTTCAGCTCTCTCTTATCTACTATATAACTCATCTATTGTGTTTTTAATTTTAAAGGTATATTATTTATTTGGTATTTATTTATTTATTTATTTATTTTTAAAGATTTTTTATTTTATTTATTCATGAAAGACAGAGAGAGAGAGAGAGGCAGAGACAGAGGCAGAGGGAGAAGCAGGCTCCATGCAGGGAGCCCAATGTGGGACTCAATCCTGGGTCTCTAGGATCACACCCCAGGCTGAAGGCAGGCGCTAAACCACTGAGCCACCCAGGGATCCCCTTTATTTAGTATTTAAAGGTATATTATTTATTGCTCAAATTTTTTTCTTTTCAAATTTCATTTGGTCATTTTTATAGTCTCTTATTCCATGCTCATTTTTTATTCTAAATTTTAAAGCATTGCTATTCAGGTATTTATTTTATATATGGTATCTAACAATTTCACTTTAGATGTTCTTGGAGGTCTTTTCTGAAGTCTCTTGACTCTTATGAAGGTTTATTTCCATCTGTGTTTGGTGGGTTTTGACTGTAAACTCATATATTACTGAACTTACCTTGTGGAGATTTTGAGGGCTTAAATTTTAGTTGTTTTTCTACAGAAAAGATTTCCAATTGTATCTCCTGATATCTGGAAGGTATTGCCAAGTTGGAAAGCTTTAGCCCCTTTTAAGATTCCTTGTTTAATATGGGTGTTTAGGTTCATCTCTTTCACATTCTGAAAGGCAAGATTCCTGCTATCTTATCATCATTGGCTCCTGGAAAATCCTGACTTTGCTCTGAAGAGATTCAGCTCTTCATTTTTCTTTTTTTTCCTCTTGGTTTTTGGGGTTATCTCCTAAGCCTCAAAATGCCTTATAAAATATATTTAAGTTAGTCTATGCTTTTGTTATATTTCTTCAGAGTATCTAGTTCTGGTCCATCATACTCTTGGAATTGGATGTCAGGATCATGGATCACTCACTTTTCTCCAAAGCAAATAATTTCTCCAGCATGTAGTACTTTAAATATGCAAAATTCAGAGGGCAAAGATATAAGCTTTTATATTAATAAACAAAGACCTAATGTTAGATCTTCAAAAGAAACCCCACAAAAATCAGCTGATAACATTGTTTGTTCCTCTCTTCCAGCATTCCTCCAGGATGCTAATAATTATAATATGTAAATATATAATGTATAATTTTAAATTAATTATAATTTATAGTTTCTATGTAGTTTATTAAATAAACTTTTTTCTTTTGGTGTTACATGTGGGCATGGTTCAATAAAAGTGTATATTTTCTAAATTCTTTTTGAGACTATATTTTTAAATTCATCAAAGCAATAAAACATAACATAAAATTTGGGAGACACAACTACAACTCTGCCTCCTTAACTGAGCTGAGACACCCAGAAAGCACAATTAGAGATGAGTTAGTAAACCTTAAATCAGTGATTCCCCCGATCACAGATCAGTCTGCTGGGGCACATGTATGAGGGGATCCATGAAGCCTGGAAGAAGACACATCCAGAAGGGAGAAGAGAAAAATCTTTCCCTTGATGCATTGTACCAAAAATGTCAGAATGTCCATTTTTGAATCCTATCCACACTCCTCTGATCAAGATCTGAATTTTTGACAAACTCTTGGAATGACAAGTTGCCTAACAGCAAAGTTTTAGAACCACTGGTCTAAGGTTTCCCACTAATTTTTTAGCAAGAAGAAACGAGATGTTGAAATCAGACTCCTGAGTGCTCTTGGTTGTTCTAATATCTGTGCCTGAGTTAATACAGGATAGACATTTTATAGTTCTCATTTCAGATTATGAGTTCAGTCATTCTTAAAAACGTTGCTTGATACATTATTATGATTTTCATTTAACTGTCATTTTTAATTACAATATGATATTTTAACAAGGAAAATACATAACTTTCTTATGTTGTACATTTAACCCATTTCCAACTTTTGGCCATTATATATAATACTATAATAAAACTTGTGTAGACTTTTTTTTAAAGCATTATTTCTTTGCACTTAGATACTTAGATTTGGAATTACTGGAAATGAAGACATTAACACACTTAAGACTCTTGTTGAGGATTTCCAAATTGCTTTCTGAAAGGTTATACCAATTCTAACTGCTGCCAGTAATGTAAGAATATATTTCAGGGCACCCTGGCCAGCATTGGACATTATCATTTATCTATTAGGCAATTAGTGTTCTTATTGATTTTTAATTTTCTGCTGTTGAAGACCACAGTGTCTACTAAATGAGTCTTTAGAAAGGGTTGGGCTGAGTGAATAGTGAAGAGATGTAGGATGAGGGCATCCCAGTTGTTTGGACATTCATCATAGAATCTAACCAGACCTGTTTCTTCTTGGACTAACAGAATTCAGATTACTTCTCTTCTTTCAGCCTCTGTGTGTGTGTGTGTGTTTTTTTTTTTTTTTTTTTTTTTCGTTCATAAAATGAAGAAGTAGGGCCAGCTGTCCCCAAGATCCTATTTGGGTTCAAGATTCTGATCCATCTCTTGGTGTGGACTTCACATTTCAAATTTGTGCAGACTTCTCTGGTTGTCTTATCAATAGCTACAGGAGTCTAACTGTCCACCATGAATATTATTTTCTTTTCTTTGGTATCCTCAGGAGAATGTATTTTAAATTTTGTTCCTCCTCTGCTTCCCCTTCCACTTTTGAAAATTCCAATTAAAAAAAAAGATAATGCAAATATGGTATATGAATATTTACAATGTGATTTGCATTTAACAAATTACACATGATCACATAATTCCCAATGTGATTTTGCATCAGGGAAGAAATGAGAATATGTATTTTATATTAAATGCATAGTATTTAAATAGTTCAATACAAACAAACTGCATTTGAATATTAATCTCTCCCAAAAAGACCTTGCCAGGCACGTTAAATATTTAGAACTTTTCCTTAATACAAAGTTCTCGAACTCCTTGAACATTTTCACTTTTCTCTATTATTTGTAATTTGGAGAATCCTATTTTTTACACATTTATTGTCAATTTTGAATATATACTTATGAAGTTTTTCCTCTACAAGGACAAAAGTGAATTAACAGGCCAAGAATCCCTTAGGGTAGAGAGATTTAACCTGTTATGCAAAATGCAGTAGTGGGGAAAGCTGAATATATGGTAAGGGGAAGGAAATTGGTAAGATAGTCTGCTCAAGAATGACAGAAACATTGATTCTTAATATTGGACATGGCCTTGGAAATCATCAAGTTGAATCATCTATCTAATGCAGAATCCAGGTACCACATCTCCAGGCAGTTTGTCAGCCAGTTACTTCTTGAATACCTTCAGTGTTTGGGAGCTCACCACCTCATAAGCCAGCCCTGTCTATTAGTATAATTGGACAGTATTTGGGAAAGTTCGTATTGTTTTGACTTAATTCTATTTCTAAATGAGCCACTAATTTTAGTTTATTCTCTTGGAGCAATTACATGTGATTAGATAATTCTCAAAGTGATTTTGTATAAAATAATATTCTACAGGCATGTTCAGTGTTCTTATTAATGGCTAAAAATATGTTTCACAAAAAGGAATGATTTGTCAAGTATTCAGTATTCAGTGAGGAAATTGAACTCAAGAAGAAATTGGGTGATTTTTTGGATTTTACATCCAAAGCAAAGACAAAAAAAGCTAAAATAAATAAGTGGTACTACAACAGACTTAAAACCATGTGCATAGCAAAGGAAACCCTCAACAAAATAAAAAGGCAACCTAATGAATAGGAGAAAATATTTATAAATCATATATCATTATCAAAAAGACAAGTGTTAACAGGTGTTGAAAAGAAGTATAGAAAAGGGAATCCTTGTGCACTGTTATGGGAAATATAAATTGGTGCTGCAACCACTTTGGAAACAGCATGGAGCCTCCTCAAAGAGTTAAAAATAGTACTACTATATGACCCAGCAATTCTACTTCTGGGTATATATCTAAAGGAAATGAAATTTCTGTCTTGAAAAGATATCTGTATTCCTATGTTCATAGCAGCATTATTTATAATAGTCAAGACATAGCCATAACTTAACTGTCCATCAATAGATGAGTGGATAAAGAAAATGTGGTGTATATACCCAATGGACTATTCTTCAGACTTAAAAAGAAGGAAACCCTGCCATTTGCAACAACATGGATGGATATTGAGGGTATTATTATTAAGTGAAATAAGTCAGAGAAAGACAAGTATTTTATAATTTCACTTATATGTGGAATCTAAAAAACTGAATTCAACCAAAATAGAGAATACATTTGTGGTTGTCAAAGGCAGAGGAGTGTTAGGAGTATAGGAGAAATGGACAAAGGTGATCAAAGGGTGTAAACTTCTAGTTAAAAATAAATTCTAGGGATGTAATGGTGACTGGTTAGCAATGATGTATTGTGTATGTAAAAGTTGCTAAGAGTAGATCTTCAAAGTTTTCATCACAAGAAAAAATTTTATAACTATGTGAGGTGATGGATAAAAGTAAACTTATTATAACCATTTAACAATATAAACAATATCTAATCACTGTTTTACGCTTTAATATGCCAATTATATTTCAATATCAGTAGAATGAAAGATCAGAAATCAATAAAGAGATCTTTGAATCAGGATTACAACATACTAATAACGACCAGTAGATTGTTAGCTGTTAACAAGCACAGTACTTTCTCATCAGTAAATACTTATTTGGTTTATTTTTTTTAAAAAAACTAGTTAAAGAGTTAACGATGATAACAACAACAAAATAATAATGATGGATAACAACAAACATCTAGCACTTAGTGTTTCCTCCATGCCAGGCAATGCTCTAACTACTTTTCATACATGGAATCATTTAATCTTTACAACCACTTATAAGGTATGTACTATTATCCCCATTTTACAGGTGAGGAAACTGAGATATGAAGAAATTAAATTTTCCAAGTTATAAATGACAGTGATTGGTTTTAACCATTTTGATTCAGAGTTTGTGTTCTTATCTATTATGCTATGCTTAGAGTGACTACATAATTTATCGTTCAAACCAAGACACTTTTGAGAGTGATAGAGGGCCCTAATAATAAGTACTTCCATATAGCACCATAGCTATACTGCTTCTTAAATGACAGCCTGAGAACATATTAAAGCTCTCAATATTACCCTGAGGGGCAGATCCAAGTTTTCTGAGGCCTGGATGTTATGCAATTTTGAGGGCCCTCTTTCAGAAAAACAACATGGTAGCTATGAATACATTAGATATCAAAATGATTTTTTTTAATGAGAAAGGGATCACAACAAATTAGTGAGATCTTGGGGATTCATATATCTTTCTTCTGGGATCTATTTGGGAAATTTACCAGAAACCCTTGTTGCAACTTGGCTTCCCTCCCTCCTTGAACATTATACAACTTACAGATTTCACAGGGGTGGTGCAAACTGGAGCTCTGCATTAGTTTCATGGTAGGTCTGTCTCTGCTCACCATTTTCAGGTCACTTAGAAAATCAGTTGAACACCTAGAATTCTTGTGGTGCTTACTACTTGATAAGATAAAATAGCATTTTAAAATACATGTCCAAGGGTGACCACAGACATGTCAGAGTGGCCAATTTATAGTTCCCTAATCCCAGTAAGGTACCATTTGGAGCCTCTGGAACCTACTAGAACCGTTCCTATCTAGACAAGTGTGGGGCGACTTCCTGTGAGTACTAGTTCAAGTTTTAGCACTAGCCAGTGTATTATTTTGACATAACCCCGCATCTCCCTCTTCCTATTCTTGATCTCTTTGACCCTTCCCCCCAGGTCAGAGAGAACTTCATAATCTTTATTTTTTTTTAATATTTTATTTATTTATTCACGAGACACACACACACAGAGAGAGAGAGAGAGAGAGGCAGAGACACAGGCAGAGGGAGAAGCAGGCTCCGTGCAGGGAGCCTGACGTGGGACTTGATCCCGGGTCTCCAGGATCACATCCTGGGCGAAAGGCAGCGCTAAACCGCTGAGCCACCTGGGCTGCCCCATCATCCTTAATTTACAGCCTTAGAATACCTGTTTTGTAAAGAAAAGATTAGTGATTCTGCAAGCCCCCTTATATCTAGGAATCTCATAGTGCCATATGCATTAGCAACATTAGATTATTACTAATAAAAGATAAGAGAGGCAAGTGCTCACTTATTTGTAGCCCTATATAGACTTGAATGCTCTCAGAGATACAAATTAAATTCTTACTAATGTTCTCCTACTATGTGGTGCCAAGTCTGTTCTTATTCTTTTCTTCTCCTTTACCTATTGTCTCCCCACTATCCCTTAATCTTCTAAGATAGTCAGTCCAGGAATCTGGGTTAAGAAAGGGTGAAAACCTATTTCAGTCTTTTTTTTTTTTAATTTTTATGGTGAGGGAATAGATAATGGCTATCACATCTTACATAATTTTTTTTCTATGATTACCCCTAATGCCTTTTTGTAAAAACAAGTATTAGAAATAGGAATTGGAAAAGTTCCTTCTTACTGTCCCAGTAAAGGACAGGAAGCCTAAAATCTGAATCTAGCTACTGCCTGTCAGGCTAAGTTGTTCATTATATTCTTGTTTGTCCTGTTTAGATTATACATCCCCTGGGCAAGAGGCAGGGTGGTTTTATTACAGTACCCATCGTCTGTCAACACCATCTAAATTAAAGCAAACACTCTTCTCAAATAGCACTTTTTGATCATGCCTCCCTATGCCTTAGGACTGAGAGCTTTGAGTTAGCTATGATACCATTAAAATGGACTGAACCCAAAATGACTAGGATGTTCTTGAGAAAATTCATTTTCTCATCCTGACATGGACTGCAGAAGACACATTGAAGCTGTAAAACACAGCTTGGAAATGACTAGACTAATTTTAGAACCCGTTTACACAGCTGCTCCACTGAAAAGCTGACTTTCATTGTAATTCTTGCTCTGGGAGGGCTTGCCTTTTATTTAATTAAAAATGATGGGCAAGGCAGGCTTTTGATATAGTAATGTCCACAGTAAAACTGCAAAGTGAGTGTGGTTGCAGTAGCTCCCTGACATTCTGTTTTATTAGATGTCAGTTTATAATTAAAAGTTTGAGTGACAGAACTCTGAGTACCCAGCAAAATGGTTTTGAGGATCTTAATTATTTCCAGCCATCTTCCTAGCAAATATATGAGACTGTGAGATTTGACATGGAGGGACACATTCGGCATTTCCCAAACATTCCCTTTGAAAAATGCAAAAATAGGAAATGCTCTAGGGTTTAGAACCCAGGAGAAGGAAATTCATGTTTTGAAATGCAATTGAAATCATCCCCCGCTCGGTGAAAAAGTTACATGTTTGAAGCAGTAGATATTAGAAGTAAAACAAAGGGAGTCAAATATCCTAGGGAAAAACATCAGTCTCGGTTATGAAGTTAATTAGAAAAACAAAAGTGCTTTTCCCTTCTAGTTATGCTTGTTATTACTTATGCCATGATATTCATTTTATGGAATGCTTTTTAGAAACACCTAAATTTTATTGAAAAGAATGTTTTGAGATTTTTTTCCCCCATTTATGCAAACTAATGTAACAATACACTAAACTTTGGGACTCTTCAAATGCTTTCTTATTTTGTGACACTTAGGTGCCTAGAACTGAATTAATCACAGTCATCAAATGTTTTTCTCATAAGGGCTATTTATATATCTGAAACTTCACACTTAGAGAGTGAGCCAGTTAGGAATTTCTGGGGAACCAACCACCTCAATTGTTAATCTTATTAGCAAATTACATAACAGTCACATGTACTTTATATTAATTGACTCAAGGCTACTGGTAATTTACTTAGGTTTGCTGCCTTCAATACTACCATATTTTAAAGATCAAGTCAAGCTTAACAATAAAACTGTCAAGGTTGCAGTTAAATCTATGTGAAGGCTCTTTTAATGGGTCAAAGTTAGGTTTGTGGACATCATTACTCCTTGTAACCCAGTATTGTTTAATAAAGGGACTGATTAATTGATAAGGCAGAAACAATGTAAAGAGAGATTACATGTTTCAAATGACAGATCTGGTGTGGAGTCTTTGCATCCTTGTTTTCTAGAAGGAAATAGTAGCAAGCAAAGAGAAAACAGCCATTTTCTACAGCCATCATATTAACAAGTGGCTAAAATTTCTGCAAACTAAATTTTAAAGCTAAGTTCAGAAAATATTAAGCCATATTAGTTTCCAACAACATCAAATTGGCAGATTTTTAGAACTGTCTGCTAATTTAAATGTGAGAGATGAATTACAGATTTAAATGAAGTACATGTGGTGTTTGGAGATGACTTTTTTAGCGTGCAAGTTCCCCACTAATTAGCTCCCAGGAGGTGAATGAGAGTTTTTGTTGTTCTTCTAGGTTCAGTTTTAAGCAAAGTGAACCAGCAAAGGTAGCCAGCCACAGGCATTCAAAGTATTGTTTAAAATACCACCTCCAGCCCCCACAAAAAAGAAAGAATGTTATATAGGTGATAAACTAACTTTGGTTTACAAAATATACTTTAAAATAATGTGTTTATTATGGTGTCTTTTTATAATCATCTCATTTTCAGAATCATAAAGTTAAATAATGTATTTTCTTTTAAAAAGTCTGCTGTGGCCTTTCAAAAAACTTCCTATTAGGGGTAAGTTCGAGTTGCACCATATTTTGGGAAACAAGCTGAGTCTGAGGTGGAGGCATTATGAAGGATGGAGAGACCATTAAACATGTCGATAGAGAACCTCTCAGCTGGCTGTTAGAGAACAACATCCCTCATCAAGTCTTCATCCAAATTCTGTAATGTCCTAGCCATCTTGACTAAATCGCTCTCCTCGAGTTAACTAGTAATGTTGGGAAAAATAAAGGATTATTGAAGAAATTATTTACCTTCTGCAGTGTGTGTATGAAAGACCAGATTGGGTTTTAAAATTCTTGGCACAAATTGATAATGTTCTGTGCAATCTCCCACTCTTTCTTCTTTATCATTTTTTTTTTTTGATGCACAGTAAGTGTTGTAAAGTTTCCTTTAATTCCGTAAAAATAACACCCAAACTGTATTGAAGTGAATTAAAGCTTTTCCTTTTTTCTAATTTTAATGACTACATGTGTTATATCCTTTAAAGGAGTTGGGCTGTATATTGATGAGAATCACTGTAGTAGCATTGGTCTGTTAATGAATTCATTCAAAGAGAGTTTACTAAGGTCCAACTGTGTGTTATGGATTATTCAAGGTTCTGGAAATAAAAGTGAATAACGCATAGTCCCTGCCTTTTAAGGGAACAGTGAGTCAGGGCAAGATCTGGAGATGGATGAAGATAATCCACTGTAGTAGTGCTACAAATGACAGACAATACAGGACATGTTTTATGCTTGAAGGGACTACTATACACACTTACATGTATTAATGTTAATACGATCCTCACAGAAACTCACTGAGTTTGGTACTATTATTAACCCCATTTTATAGCTGATAAAACTGAAGCAAAAGAAGTTAAGCAACTTATCCAATGTCACATAATCAGCAAGTAGCTGACCCAGAAAGCCTGGCACATGAATCACTTTATTTCTGCTCAGGAAGACAATGCCTCTGTTTTGAACCCCATATTTTTTTTCTGCTTCATCTTTCTCCCTACTCCCCTCTCCTACACATGCAACAAGCCATTACTCTTGCAAGGCCCACAGGAGTGTGCAGTTCCTGTATTTTCATGACTTTCCTTGTCTGGGCTGGCTTTTGAATGGCCCCCTCCCTTTTTCCTTTCTCCTGATTTTGTACCACAAGACCTGGTTTGGCAGATGAGACATATGGACATCCACTTTCTTATACCTTCTCTATTAGACAAAGATAGACAAGACATGCCAGTAATGTCACTTTGAGATACAGGTTTGAGCTATCAAATAGTATTGGAGTGCATGGTTTTGAAGGAACTTGAGATCTGAAACAGTGACTGAAGTGATTTATGTTTCTAACATTCCCAAAGGTATATAAACAGGGAAACAGTATAATATGCTGATGTAGATGTAGCTTTAAATTTAAGCTTCTCCTTAGGTCCAGAAAGATCCTTATATAAGAGAAGATTCCATTTATTCATTCAATATACATTAATGAAGTACATATGTTGCTTTACCTGGTTTTATGATTTCTTTTCAGGAAACAAGACATGTATACAGTAATGCAATAATAGAATAATTCCGGAGTGCCTGGGCTGCTCAGTAGGTTAAGTGTTCAACTCTTGATTGAGGCTCTGGTCATGACCTCAGGGTTATGAGATTGAGCCCTACATTGAGCTGCATGCTGGGCATGGAGCCTGCTTAGGATTCGCTTTCTCCTTCCCCTCCTGCCCCTCCCCCTTCTAAAAAATAATAATATAGAACAATTCCAAGAGTTGTCTTAGCAACTAAGTGGCATAGACAGTGCTTCAAAATTTGCATTGATAGTGGATGCAAGGTTTCTGATCATTGGCCTATAGTTAGAATGAGAAAGGATCCTAGAAATAATTCAATCCACCATTTCTCAACTCTATGTAATTAGCACCTATATATATATTCTCTAGTTAATATTTTTTTCTTAAACCAACTTCCAGTTTTTATTTGCATAAATTACATTATATTGTAATCAATTTTATATGCCATAAATAGAAAAAATATATATACCTTAATATAGTAAAGGTAAAGCAACATTTTAATTCTAGCTAAAGGCTGCCTTTGGAAGACTAAATTCAAGGTGTGCCCTTTGTTAAAAAAGGAGATTTGCTGGTATTAGGGAGGTGTCAAAGCTAATACTAACACCAAGCTGAGACTTTTCTCTTGACCTTCTTAGAAAGTTAAAAAGAGAATTGAAAAGGAAATAATTTTCTTACTCAGAGATTCAGTATTATTTAATACTTCTAACCAGCTCGTCTACTCTTTCCATTAAAAAGATCCCAAACTTTGGGACATATTAATTTAATTGCATCTCCTTAGTTTTCAACTGGCAAACCTATATTCACAAAGATAAATTACTGGGCAAGTCAACACTGGAACTTGGGTTTCCTGATCCATGGTCTTTTTCTTGCCCCCTCTCCCTGCAATTAAAAAAAAAAAAAAATAAACAACAACAACAACAACAACAAAAAACCCCACAGAAGTGGGATGCTTTTTAGAAGTAATCTTTCAACTTAGGGCAAGGCCCATCTGAACTCTCTTGTAACTAGTTATGGTTGATGCTTTTAGTAATGAAGTAACCATTGTTTTTCTGCCTTCTTTAGGTGATTTACGATTCCCTTTACATATCTGCTTGCTGATTTGTATATACTTATGTTTAAACACAGTATATGTGGAGTTTGAATTTTGAAGTTTCTCAAAATTAAGAGACTATATTAAATTCAGCCTCAGCAAGATCCCCTCCTCTCCTGCTATTCCACTACATTGCCTATGATGAAATGATGAACAGCTGGAGTTTTGCCATTACCCTGGGAACAGTTTATTTTGACCTTGTCACAATCTACCTGTTCTCTATTCCTTGTTTAGTACATCCTCTCATCAGAGAACTTGAAGCATTATGCTCTTTAAAATTCAAGCTAAAGTAGGGCTTAGGACTACACCAAAGCAATATACTTGAGGGGAGCAGTGCTAAGGCACATTATTTTCTCTGACACATTTCATCACATTTTTAAAAATATATTTTATACCTTATACCTCATTGTGAAAGAAAATGAGCTACTAAGCTGTCCAAAGAGGGCAGATTTAAAATCACATAACTGTTTTTTGAGTTTGTTTTTTTTTTTTTCCCCTGAAAATATTGTCCTATTTGGATCTTCTTATTATTGTTACTTTTATTGTTCTTGGCTTGGGTTTACTTGTTTTATTGATGCTGCAACTAATTTTTAAGAGTACATTTTGTTTCTTTTTTAGTGAATCTGAGATTAATATCAAATAAATAGTAGTCTGTAGACTTTTAAACTGTTTGACCTTTGGATATTGGTATATTGCTGCTATAAAAAGTTACCACAATCTTAATGTGTTAAAACAACACAAATTCATTATCTTATATTTCTGGAGGTCAGAAGTCTGACACAGGCCTCACTGGCTAAAATCAAGATATCAGTAGAGCTACATTTCTTTTGAAGCTGTAGGGAAGAATCCATTTCCTTGCTTTTTTACAGCTTCCAGAGAGTATTTGCATTCCTTGGCTCATAGGCCTTCTTCTCCATCTTCAAAGCCAGCAGTGGCTGGTGGAGTCTTTCTCACATTGTATCATGTCAACACTAATTTTTCTTCCTCCATTTTCCACTTTTAAGGACCTTTGTCATTGCATTGGACCCACCTAGATAACCCAGGAAACTCCATATCCTAATGTCAATTGATTAGCAGATTTATTTATTTTTTTAGGTGATTTTATTTATTTATTCATGAGAGATACACAGACAGAGAGCCAGAGACACAGGCAGAGGGAGAAGCAGGCTCCATGCAGGGAGCCCCATGTGGGACTCGATCCTAGGACTCCAGGATCATGCTCTGAGACAAAGGCAGATGCTCAACCGCTGAGACACCCAGGCATCCATGATTAGCAGATTTAATTGCACTGGCAGCCTTAATTCCCTTTTGCCATTTAGTTAGTTTCAAGGTTGTAGACATTTTTGGGGGCCATTCATTATTCTGCCTACAACAGTCTTTTCTTCAAAGTTATCTCTTTATACTTTTTTAAAAGAGATTTTATCTTATTTGTTTGAGAGAGAGAGAGACTGAGCACATGAGTGGGGTTGAGGATCAGAGGGGGAGGGAGAAGCAGATTCCCCACTGAGCAGGGAGTCTGACTCAAGCTTGGTCTGAGATCATGACCTAAGCCTAAGGCAGATGCTTAACTGACTGAGCCATCCAGGAGCCCATCTCTTTATACTTTTAAAAATAAAAATATATCAAGCAAAATATGAATCTATTATAAGGTAATTATCAATTAAATTCATTTTAAAATCAAATATACCTCATTCTGTAGATTAGCATTTCCTGGAGACATGCATTTTAAAGGCTTAAATTCATTATTAAATCTTCAGTTTTTGTAATTAGGATGATATCATTGAAAGTTTTTCCCAACTGACCATTCAGTCTTAATCTTTTATATGTTTTTGGTATTTGGATGTGAAGTTTACAGAGATATTAGTCAACTCTTTGGTAGGTGGATTTTATGAAGTTTGGTTGTGATGTGCTTTTCAATCCATTGGCGTTTCCTTCCTCCTCTAGTCTATTCTCTCTACATCATCCCTGTATTTACTTCTATTCAAAACTTTTCTTATAATTACTGATAAAAATCAACACCTCAATAGAGGCTTCAGATCCTCAGTTTTAAGAAAAGACTATATTCTCCTCTGGATTTACTTTTAATTTGTTCTGGCCTAATCTAAAAAAGATTCAAAGATTCTAAATTGATTCATCATATCGACAGATATTATAACTTGGCACCTACAAAAGTGTGCAAAGTGCTTTCAAAAAAGTCAAAACATGTATGTTTCTGTTCTCAGAGTGGCAAGATGAAGAAATTAAACTAGCATAAGAATAATGTATTAATACAGATTGACAAGACAAGGAATGTCACAGAGAGCACATGATCAGTGATTATTTGGCAAATCAGTGGAACAGGAAGTAAATATGAGTTCTGAGAAAGGATAATTCTCTTTATATTGTGTGTACCCCATGCCCATATATTACCCATTACCGCTGAATTAACTACATCAAGCATGCCCCAAAAGTCACAGTAATTCTCTATATCATCATTAACTTATCCTTGTAAAAGGAAGTCTTAAGTACTAGATGCAAGTAAAGTTGTAAAGCTCATGTCCAGATATGGAGGAATTATGATTATTTTCTGATAACTGGGGTTAATAGGCTTATTTGCAGAGGTGGTCAGCATAAAATACTCGGGGTGAATGCTGAGCAAATATTTTTTGAAATAAAATATGAGTCAGCTCTTACTTTTTTTTCAGACTAGTGGACACTTTCCTAAAGTTTTTCTATGTATTATTTTAATCTTTTCATGAATTTCATTTAACATTTACTGTGGGAGGGTTTTTCAGTTATGTGTATTACTCAATTAACAATCCACGATGGGTTTAATTTGCACAGTGTTTTCTAGTCATTAATGAGTATTAAATACAATCCAACCTAATATAATTTTAAGTAATATTTTCTGTCAAAGGACCACTTTTATTCATCTCAAACCTTGAGATATTATCCATGTTATGTTTATCCATGCTATTGATATTGTTGCAGATACCTGTATAGGATGGGTTCATTTGACTTTACTTATATAATTTTTAGCCTAAGAATTTTAAAACTACAGAAGACTATGTTTTAAAAAGGCATTTTTACCTTATTAATTCAAGACAAATGTGTAGAGTTTTCACACCATAGATTTTGTTCATTAGTGATTATTTACATACTGACTTATTCCCTGGTAATCATGGTTTCCTTAGTTGGATATTACTTTGGGAAGTTTTAATTGGACTGGTTTTAGTATTGAAAAGGACTTTTTACAGAGTAATCCAGTTCTATTGTATGACTCTAATTTCTTGCCTCCCTAATGCAGATATTTTCTTTCCATTACTTGTAATTACATTTTATTAAGAAAAGGGGGGGGGGAGAGAGAGAAGGCATGACAAGGATATGGATACAGAGAAGGTGAGGTATTGGAATCATTAATTTAATCTATCACAACTGCTATGGATTATACTAATATATATAGCCCTGACAGATGTCAATTTAAACAACTTCAATAAATTGATAGCATTATGTTCTCAATATCTACCTAGAGTAACATTAAAAGGACCTCTATCTAGGTATACAGTTGCATTTTAGAACAACAATACCTCAATTTTATTCTTGCATATATAATCTCTAAGTGATCCTCACAACAATCTTGCTAATGTGAGATACTGGAGTAAGAAAATTCAGAAAGCAGCTGGTTGCTGACTTGCATATGGATCTTGTGAACCAGTGGAGGCAGATGAAGTGGGCAGATGATTTTCTGTCTATGCAATATTCCTTTCTCATCACAACATATCTCTGCTTGTTCCTTTAATCCATTATAGGTATCTTTCTTGTTCTTGTATTCCCATCTTAGTAAGATTAAACTACTTGACAGTAGAATATGTTTTAGCTGGCAACAGATAACTAGGAATTCTTCAATCTCCTGTCTTATATTATTATTAGTGGCAACTATGGCTCAGATAAAGACGACTTTATAGAGAGCATTATTTTCATGCATGCATATGCAAAGGAAGAAAGCATAGCACTAAGAGGAAGGTGCCTTGGCCTGGTAGAGCCTAGCTAGCTTCTCACCAAATCCTTTGTCCTCATATTCCTGCTGGACTACATTTCCTATTCTCCTGTGTAATAGGTGGTAGTCAAGAGATTAGATGATAGTGAGTATGAGCAGAATTCGTGTGTGCCACTTCCAGGTTTGGCCTGTTATAAACCTTTTATATGTGATCCTCCATACTCTCTCCCTATCAGACACTGGGGATCTCACACTTGAAGTGAGCTGGAAGTCTTGTTTTGAAGATGGCAGAGATACAATATGGAAGCAGCCTGAGTCCCCTGGAGGAGAGTGCCCTGCTATTCTGGGACACTGGCAATATAAGCAAGACATATACTTCTACAGTTTGAGTTTATGTTTATTTTGTTATAGCAGCTAAAATTAACTTAATTAATATACTTGGGTCTGTCAAAGTCATTTCTCAAGGCCTCAATTTCCTCTTTTATAAAATGAAAGAATTTGCTGTTCTGGCCTTTCTGCTCTTCCCCAAACACACAGAACATTTGGGACTTCTTCACTTGCTGTTTCCTCTGCCTAAAGACTCTTCTTGGAAACAGACTGCTTGCACCCTGAATCCTCAGTTCAGGCTAAATGTTACCTTATCGGGGCAGCCCGGGTGGCTCAGTGGTTTAGTGCAGCCTGCAGCCCAGGGCCTGATCCCGGAGACCTGGGATCGAGTCCTACATCAGACTCCCTGCATGGAGCCTGCTTCTCCCTCTGCCTGTGTCTCTGCCTCTCTCTTTCTCCTCTCTCTCTCATGAATAAATAAATTAAAAAATAAATCTTTAAATGTTACCTTATCAATGAGGCTTCCTTGGCCACTCTCAGTATAACATTTCCCCTTCTCCATCACTCTTTTCTCCTTTTATTTTGTGCTACTTTTCCTTATAATACAGTCACCCAACAATTTATTTGTTTGGCACTCAGTAAAATATTTGTTGAAGAATTGTGTGAATGAAGTACCCTCCAAGGTGCTAAACAGCTATAAAAGATTATGTTTTCTAAATTCAAGAATTTGTAATCTAAGGGGAAAAATAAAACATTTAAAAATCAATTTTAAATACACAAAAGGCATATACACTTTATCAACATTATATTGCCAAATATGTAAGGAAAAATAGAGATTCTAAGTATTGAGTACTCATTAAGTATTGTATACCAAAATTTTCAAGACATTATTTCATTTGATGTCTAATGAAAAATTAGCATTATTTTACCTATTTTATAGATGAGGAAACAGGTTAAGAAGGCTGGAATGGGAGCTTCGTAAGAGTAAGATCACATCTGTCATATTCTCTGGCGTTTAGGAAAGTTTCCAACAGTTGGCAAGAAATAATTTTTTTGATAGAAAATGGGTTAAGTAGCTGATCCATAATAGATCAGTTGAGATTAGAACACATATTTACCTGAATACAGAGTCCATGCTTTTTTTACACTCCTAGGATGGGAAATATGTTTCACTCTGATCTAATTCCTGACTCTGGGCTGTAGCTTTTTCTGTTTCCTCTCATGAAAGGCTGTTCCCTTAGTAACCACTAGTCTGAGTTTCCATTTTGTCAGACCTCAGCCTAACCATCACCTAGTGGAGAAGCTTTTCAGGCCCCAACCAGGCCTGTTGTTCCAGAACTTGCATGATAACAAGATCCCCAGATGATTCCTGTGCATATCGAAGTGTGGGCAACATGACTCTAGGAGTATAGGTTAATAACAATCATTTAGCCTTGGCAAATAAGAACCCTCTTTACCATCTGTGTGCTTATCTATTATACTTATCCAGAATCTGAGTTCTAACTTTGGCATTATTATATATTATCTAGACTGATTAGGACTGAGTGGAGTTAATGTGGAAATATTTCGAAAAGATATCTTCAAGAGTTTAAAAACGAAAAGGTATTTGGTTTGCTAAAAATCAGGAAGAGATGAATTCTGGGTCAAAGAAAATAGAACAAGTACATTTGGGATCAGCTAACCATGGCAGTAGATAAACATCTACATGACAAGTTGGAAGAATACTTGGTCTAGAGCAGCACTTACCTTTAATGGATGAATATAGAATGAAGGGAAGTTAAAGTAGTGGCAGAATAAACAGATGAAAATGGCATTAAAGGCACAAGAACAGAACAAGGCCATGTAGGGTCTAGGTGAAGACTGATCTTAGCAGTTAAAAATAGGAGGGGGAAAATGCCAGAGACAATTAAATTTGTTAAGAAGAAAATTATGAGTGTTCTTAGAGAAATAATTATACTAGGTAGTGAAAATTATGAGTGTTCTTACAGAAAATAATTACACTAGGTAGTGAGGACACAGGTTATAATGTGACAGGTTGCAAAATCAAAGGCTAACAACAACAAAAAAGGCTGATGAAAAAATGAACCATGGATACAGATCATTTATTCATCAAATTTACCATTAAAGGAATCACAGAAGGAAGAGTGTTTAGATGGAAGGGCCATGGGTTCAAGAATTACCTCCTGAGACCTGGGTACCTAGACTCTCTGTGCTGCGCCCTGCATCTTAGAGGCCCCAGCTTGTGTCCTTTCCTAGCTGTGCCCTCCCCTATTAGGTCAAGGATCAAGGAACCCAGGAACCTGCTCACCTGGAGTCTCTGGCCCCCATTTTAGAGTATGGTCTCATAAACTAGACTTCAGAAATCTCCACCTAAATGTCTCCAAGGTCATTTCCAGGACCTTTGAAGACTTCTTTCTCTGGTCTAAAATCTTGAGGCTAGGACTGCATAACTAGTGTGTACATATTTAAGCCCAAGGGGTGTGCAACAGGGGTGTTTATGGCCATGGATTGGGAGTGATCTGAAAAGAGCTTGCACTTCTCTGGGTTGTCCACTCACATGCCTATGAGGCCCCACATATTGCTTGATAGAGGTGGGGACATGAAAAGAAAGGGGCTAGGCTAACAGGTGGGGGTGGTAAATTGTAACCAGGTTATTATCCCAGCCTGGTATGGGATTCGAGTGAGGTTTTCTTTTTCTTTTTTCTTTTTTTTTTTTCTTTTTTTTGAGTGAGGTTTTCACTCAGTTCTATAACCCATGAATCCTTCTTTTCTAAGAGAAAAGATGTCTTCATAATTTAGGAATTTAATTAATTTTGCTTGAATCATCAATTAAGGAAGTTGAGTAATACACAGCTGAATGCAGTTATATTTACTGATTCTTCAGACATTCAGAAGGCATCAATATGGTATTTTCAATAAATATTTGTAGTCTCAGTGCAGATGTGGGACTAATCAGAGTGCAATAGGGGAAAATATAGATTAAACTCAGCCCCTATTTGTAATGCACTTCCACTTTTAGAAAAGATCTTTTATCATGAGAGCCATTCCTACTATACTAAAATTAACTACCATGCGATTGTAGCATTTACTGTAACATCATGCTTGTGTCTGGCATCTGTGTTTGTCTCCCTGTTAATTCCTCAACCTTTCCATTTATTTTTCATGTTCACAAAGGTTAATTGACATCGACTACTGTTTATATGAGGAATTCCTTGGTGAGTCTTAGTGGTGGCCACTTTGTAAGGTTTCAGTTCAGTTGAGCAAGAATTCTGATCGTCAATCTACAAGGCTCTCTGGAAGCCTAGCACTTAATTGAAGTGCATTACCCCCTGACTGGGCTGGATTGTTAGGCATGGGGGGTGGGAGTTTGATTTTCTTGTCTCTCTCTTTCTTATGGCTTAATCCTCCATACACTGATTCCCTCTTAAGGTTTTTATAGGCACTTTCTCCCTTTGCTAAGACATTATGTGGATAGAACAGTAATGATTTACTAGTGATTCTCTGATGCTTTGGTTTGAGGTAGGGCAATAAGACCACAATACATTTGTATGCTGTGTTTGGTTTGATATACAAATTGGTACACGTGTTGTTGTTTTTCCATACATCAACACTATAAAGTAGTCTAGGTAGACAAAATACCCATCACACTGTTGGGAGATCTGAGGCTAAGGTCACAATGCTAGGTGATGGAGCAGCAACTGAGACCCTAGTCCATTGTTTGTCCCCTATACCACATGGAACATGGGTCCATTTCCTCTGAAGTGAAGATTAACTGTGCTTGCTGTGGAACTCCTTCGTATTCTGTACACTTTGAGAATCACTGCATAGATGTCACTTCTTAATTTTGAGTTGGCAATTGACTCCTAGTCACTTGCCTTTCATACTTTGGATTTCTGTGGGTGGTAATTGCACACTGCTCTCATTTTATTCCACCAGCAGATCTTTCAGGGCTTGAAAGATTGTCACTCGCTGTTATCACTTAAATAATACAACATATTTGTTTTATAGCAAAATATGTAATAATAAATATAGAATTGTGTGTGTTATAGTATCTTGTGATTTTTTTAAAAAGATTTTATTTATTTATTCACGAGAGACACAGAGAGAGAGAGAGAGAGAGAGGCAGAAACCTAGGCAGAGGGCAAAGCAGGCTCTCCATAGGGGGCCCGATGTGGGCCTCTATCCCAGGACTCCAGGATCACACCCTGAGCTGAAGACCGACGCTCAATCACTGAGCCACCCAGGCGTCCCATATCTTGTGATTTTATATCTACGATCACCAGATGGAATCAATGTAAAAAGCTTGGTTGAGGGTAATTTAGCCTGATCACTGTTGCTGTACCAGAGGGGGGAATTATATCAATTTTCCCTTAGGTAAATTAGTTTTTAGGGTTGAGATGTCTGTCTAGCATGACAGTGTCTATTATCCTCTCATGAAATCACTTCCTTATCCTTTGCCATTTGGATCCAGAGAAACAATACCCATAATGCCAGGGAAAAGGGACTAATACCACTACCCCAGCTTCCTGTTAGGGCCACAGGCCCAGTAATGGCACCCAGCCAGCACTTTGGCTGGTGCTTCACGCAGATCCATGGCTGTCTGCCTCCCAGCTGTCTGTGCAGGACACCATCTGTGGCTGCTGGCCCCGTGGCGGTGACAACCTCTGGGGATGGGTGGACACCAGAGGCTTCCAAACCTCCAGCTTCTGCCTGAGATGGTAGCCAGCTCCTAACAAGTCCTCCACTAATGCCTCAATTTTATAGTATCTAAGGACCCCTGGATGGGCCTGAAGATGGACATGGGTGCACCATTGCCTGCATAGGCTTTCAGGCTCATGGAGGAAGCTGGGTGGCTTCTTTAGCTTCTTACTGGCTTGATGTGTGGGAATTGTCAGGGATCTTCCAAGCAGTAAGCATGAATTTCTCTTCATAAAGAGAAGTCACAGGTAGAATGATTTTGCTAAACTGTCACCTATAGTACTGGAGCTTTGTTTTATTTTAAACTCCTTTACCTATGAGTATGAGTGGCATGGAATTGCACTATCCACATGGTCTCATTAGGTATATGGTATACTTCTGCCAACCTCACTTGCAGAAGTTGGGTTCTTATTTAGTGCTGTTTGCATGAAGTCTTATAAACAAAGCCTTTTTTTAAAAAAAAAATTTATTTATTCATGAGACACACGGAGAGAGAGGCAGAGACATGGGCAGAGAGAGAAGCAGGCTCCATGCAGGGAACCCGATGTGGGACTCAATCCCAGGACCCAGGGATCATGCCCTGGGCTGAAGGCAGACACTCAACCGCTGAACCACCCAGACGTCCCAGCAAAGCCTTTTAAATCAAAGGAAATCAGAGAGCACAAAAGGTAATCTGCCCGTAAGAGACAGGCCCTTATATTTTTCCATTGACTGTGTTTGTCTTAAATATCTGAATGGTTGAAGGAGCTAGAGAGCATTTGTCTCCCTGACTCTGTCTTCATTAGGCGGGGTGAGCACTAAACACACACATGGGTGTGTGCATGCACACACATGTGCATACACATAAACCCTGCAGTTGGGTTCTTGTGAGGGTACAGTCCATGTCGCTGTTTACCATTTATCAAAATATGTGAGATCTCTGTTACGAAATGTTCTGTCTCCAAAAACAGATATTTCTTCTCTTTTAGAAAAATATCTTTGGCTGGATCTCTGGTACTTTAATTAAAATCCTGGTTGCTCTTTAAAAAAATGTTATTGCATTTCAGACAGCTTGGATGTAAAACAGTAAGGCCAGGAACCAGAACGTTTTGCCAGTGGGATAGAAGGGGCCATGAGGACAGATCAAAGTGCTGCCTGGGCTAGCTAGCCTGACAGGTCTCAGGGGATGGCTCTTGGGGAGAAACCTGCCACTTAATGAGGATCAGCCCATCAGCCCGAGTCCCTAGGCTTGAAGGTAATTATTGGAAGTAGTCCCAAATTTTCTTCCATTTGTGCCCTTGACATTTTCTGGGCTGTTGAATGCAGGAAAAAAAAAAAAAAAACCTTAAAAGATTATCATTAACTAATTAATTAATTCATTTATATAGTGTTATGGACTGAATCCTTGTGTCTCTTTAAAATTGGTACATTTGAAGCCCGAACACTCAATGTGATGGTTATTGGGAAGTGGGACCTTTGGGAAGTGATTAGGTTTAGATGAGGTTATGAGGTTGGAGCCCCCACAATGAGATTAGTGTCCATGTAACAGAAGAAAGAAACACCAGAACTTCCTCTCTCTGCCATGTGAGGTATAGTGAGAAGATGGCTGTCTCCAAGTCAGGAAGAAGGTTCTTACCAGGAACCAAATCTGCTGGCACCTTGATGTCAGACTTCCCAGCCTCCTAGAACTCTGAGAAATAAATGTCTGTGGTTTAAACCACCCACTCTGTGGTATTTGTTATGGCAACCTGAGGAGACTAAGACATATTTTATTTATTCATGGCACTTATTTAACTGTTGTCTCCCTCAGTAGACTGTGAGCTGCATGAGGGCAGGAGCCACCACTGTCTTCCCCATTGCTGTGTCCCTGGCACCTAGCTGGGAATGTGGGAATGATAGATGCTCAAAAAAAAAAAAAAATAATAACCTTATGGAATGGATATGAAGGCACATGGCACAGTAGGTAGGAGGAATATGAAAATGACTAAAACATAGTCCTTGTCTTTATAGGCTAATGGCATACTGAAGACAATTGGATACTTGGATACTTTTGATTATTATGAGTTACTATTTCTTAAGTAACTTATGATGCCTCAGGAACTTTTCATATTTAAACTCTCAAAATAACTTGATAAGGGGGGTATTTTTTCTTTTACAGAGAAAGAATCAGGATGAGGGAATTTTTTAATTTTTATATGTTTTAAAGATTGTATTTATTTATTCATGAGAGACACAGGAGAGAGGCATAGACACAGACAGGGAGAAGCAGGCTCCCCACAGGGAGCCCACTGCGGAACTCGGTCCTGGGACCTGGGATCAAGCCCTGAGCCAAAGTGGTTGCTCAACCACTGAGCCACCCAGGCATCCCAGGCTGAGGGAATTTCAATGGCTTACCCAAAGACACAAAGACCCTATTTAGAGAATAGTGTCTTCGAACTCAGGTCTGTGTGTCTTCAGTATTTCTGCAGTGCTACCATCTTTGGAAATTTGTGCCTTTCCTTCTCTTAGTGTTTCAAGGTCAGGCTTTTCAGACTTTCTTAACTGAGAACCGGAGTAGATAGAAAACATTTATTTTTTTAGTAGGATTGCTACGTGAAGAGGATTATATTTTAGTTGGTCACCTGAGCTTTGCCTTAAAAATATCTGCTAAGGTTGGTTTCTTCTTGAGTGAATGAAGGTGGTGCTGAGCACAGGATAGTCAGTGGGGGAAAGAGGCTAAATGAGCCCTCCCTTTTGAGCTATTTTTATTGTCATGGTGAGTGGGCTTGTGGGACATAGAGTGAGCTGTGATGTAAGTCAAAGGGGGCAGGCAGACTGGCCTCTGAGGATGTTGTGGCCATATTCTTCTCTTATACCTCTGAGGGGTGGCACAGGATACTCCTCCAGGCCATAGATTAGAAATAGAGCCTAGAAGAGCTGTTTTCATAAGCCCCAAACCCGCCTTCTTAGGCCCTCACACTTATTTGAATGGGATTGCCCATGGAGGCAGGGGGTCTGGCTATATGACCATTCTGTTTGATGGTTCCAGGATCTGCCATTCACCAGGGGGTCGTCCAGGCTGGAGCTGAGGCAGTTGCTGAAGCAAAGGCTGGAGTTGGCAGACAATATGCTTGTTTTCATGCTCTGAATTCCTCCATGGTTCCCTCCTGCCTCCCATCCCCCCACCATCAACATGGGAAAATGGAGGAGAGGCCTATGATTCTGGGCCCTAGAGCCTCAGGCTGAAGGTTCACCTTCATGAGATTTGATTTGATGACTAAGGACATAAAGCAGTAAGACAGTAGAAGTTGGGAATTCTAAGTTTTTAACCCCAGGTGTGCTCTTATGTAGGTGTCAATATAGCATAGGACTGGCTTTCTCAAAGAAAGTGCTCATACATCTTGGCAAAGAAATTATAGACTCAAAGCCAGTCCTGACTTCTCATTTTATAGATAAGGAAACAGGCCCAGAGAAGTTAAATGAGTGAACCAAAAGATTTGGGCTTTTTTTCCCCCTTTCAGCTTTGGCTTCCAAATCTGTTAGAACCTTATAGACTCAGGCTCTGGGCCACACTGATTAAATATGGGCCATGCCCATAGTAGAAAGAGATGAGCAAAGACACAGAAGTACTGGTCAGCTTGAGTAGTTTGAGTCTATATGAAGCAGTGGATGGGATACCCTCCTCTCAGTTACTAGAGGGCTGATAATGATTGTCTTGAATTGCTGTTAGGTGTATGGAGTGGAGGAGGGGATTTAAATCAGAATCATTTGAGGAGATTTTCAAAACTTGTGTACAAACTCTGCTTGCCTCTCCCACCAAAAATGAATCCAAAATAGGGGGTCCCTGGGTGACTCAGTGGTTTAGTGCCCGCCTTCAGTGTAGGGCATGATCCTAGAGACATGGGATCGAGTCCCACGTCAGGCTTCCTGCATGGAGCCTGTTTCTCCCTCTGCCTGTGTCTCTGCCTCTCTGTGTGTGTGTGTGTCTCTCATGAATGAATAAATAAAATCTTTAAAAAATGAATCCAAAATAGAAGAAGAGATAGCAGTGAGCATGGGTATTTGTAAATAATTCTGATATGCCTATCCCTCACTGGGACCCATTGTGGTATTACCTGACAATGGTAAGCTCCTTGAGGGATGATCGTGTCTTAAGTGTCTCTGTATTTTCCACAAAGTGGAGTGTCTAATTCACTAGATATTTGCTGAATAAATGGATGAAGCAGATGGCAGTGGAGAGATAAGAAAAAATATCCTAGACAGAAAAGACTGGGCACTGGAATGTGAGGAAGTCCGGAGGCTGTTCAGTCAATATGTGCTTATTGAGTGTGCTTAAAGGTGAGCCCAGCCATCTTCAGCCGTCTTGCCATCGACCTTCTATCAATAAACATAAACACTGTTTTGCCCTTGACTGCAAGAGTTAAAATAATAAATAGCTTAATTGGTCATTATTAATTCCACTTGGGATTTATTATAGATAAATGTGGCCTTGAAAAGAGAATCACTCCTACATTCAGCCCATGCATTTTATCGTCGAGCCTCCCAAAGGTGTGTGTGTAGTAAAACAAATAAAATCGGCCTCCCACCTCCACCCTCCCGTCGATAGCACATTTGCTATTGAGTCCAGGCAAATGGCCATTTGCAAGGTTGGATGAGTAGTTAAGCCACACAGGCACAATGTAATATGACAACATTCTTCATGGTAATATCGTCCTTCTCCTCATTACATTTGAATATAGATTGCCAGTGTGTGATGCTTCCAACCTCACTATTCATGAGCTGTGGAATTTTTCAGACAAGGTGAAGTCCATATGTGCTCCCCAGACATTATTGACTTATTTGTAAGCCTAAACAAAATCACAGCTATTGTCTCTAAGAAGTTAATTTGCCAAAGCTCTTTTCTTTCTACCCTTAATTATGTATATATTTATAGGCTTGAGCCACCTGCCTGCTCAATGCTCGTGTATAACCATATCTCTGTGTACCACTTAATGGCTCAGGGCTCTTCCTTTATGCTCTCTTTGCTTCAAATTCAACATTTAAATATCTGTACTCAGCTTACCTTCTGAGTATTAAAACATTTTTTCTTTACTTCCTTGAAAAGCTGCAAACAAGCCTTTTAACATTTTATCTGGACCAAACAGTAGTGGTTTTACACAAGAAACGAGAACTCTGTAAGTAAATCTGTGTATTTATATGACTAAAGTGCATTATAAAAAGAAGCAGTAAATCCAGTTTTCTACATAAAAGGAATTAGATTTTCCAGTTTACCTCTGCACTGGGATTAATAAAATGTGCAACAAATAGCTGATGGAATGATCCATTTGAAGTTTGTAAAGGCATCTTGGGAAGCTGGCTGGAGTAGCCTTTTTATTTTTTTTCAAAAAGGATGCCTTTTAATTTTTTGATTCAGTCTTGTTCTTGAATGACTGTTTTAAAATGAGCTGAGAGACTGTTACCTGCCCATTTCTGCATGGCTGAGCAAATTCACCCGTAAATCCAAGTTTCTCTTCATTTCCATCACTATACGTCTCCAAATTACAGAGAATTCATTCCTGAGCTGGAGAGGTGCCAGAAGTTTCTCATCTAGCTGTCTGTGGGCTGCCTTTTTCTCTCCCCTCTTTGAGGCTTTCTGATGCTTAGAGTGAGCTCAACTCAAAGGTTTCCAGCCTCACACTCGCCTTACATTCCCCCACAGTCACACCGAGCTCTGTGATTCTGAGGAATACCGCGTGCCAGCACCCGATTCACAGTCTCCTTTTACCTGCAGGTGTTCCAGAAACTTCAAAATGCGTCTGGTAATGTATTTGCTTCTCTAAACATGCCACTTTGGCATGCATTATATGCAGCTGCTTATTCTTTTTTTAAAATCTGTCTTCTGAATAACATGCATGCTAAAAAATGTCAAAGGGGGCTTGTAGAAGAGTGTAAGCTTAATTATTGGTCTAGGTGTGTGTGTGTGTCCTTGTTAATGTAGGCATGTTTGCATAAATATGTATGATTTATGCACATATATGTCTGCACAGGCAGATTTCACTAAAGAAATCTCACTGAAAGCACTACTTTTTATGTACATACAGGTTTTCTAATCAGATCTGTAAACATCTTACACAGCAGCAAGTAGAGGAAAAATACGTTTTTCATCCCCTTGCAAATGGCATGTTTTAGGTACCTATTTGAAAAACCCTCCTTTCTGTCTTAAAAAAAGGTGATTATGTATGTGTGTGTATTTGGGGTGTGGGGGTGTTGGTTTTTGAGAATTTGGAGAGAAGAGTTATCTTTCTGCTGCATGAGAATTTCTACCCCGTATTACCTGCTTCTTAAAACTCACTAATCACTGAGGAGAAGAGATGTGGTTCTGCTAAGAAGTAACCCCAGGGGGATGTTGAGCCGCAGTGTTCAGCAGGCATTTTAGGTATTCTAAATACTACTGCTTGAATAATAAGTAGATGGGGTAGATTTGCTATTGCCGAGTCCTGCTCTGTTCTCTGGCTTGTAGAAATCACAATCACACTGTACATTTAGGATGTGCGTGTGTTTATTGAACTCTAGTAAAGCAGCAATGAGAGTCTGGGCTCATAAATCACATTATTTATTTGCCAGTGTTGGGTGGTAGATTTCTAAAATTAAGAAATTACTTAGCAATTAATAATACATTCAGCATCCCTTGTCTCATTGGGTGAGATTTACATCCTTGGGACTTGCTCTTCTAGTTATAGAGACAAATGATTTTAAGGTTCAAGACTTAATTGCTATTTCAAATCCTTAAGCTAGAAAGATGCTTATAATACTTTATTTAAAAGACTTATTTTGAAAAATGTGTAGGTATGTTTCTAACAGTGGTGGTGAGCTAATTATGCCTATAATGTGCTATATGTTTAAGATATACAACTTGATTATTATTCACTTGAATAATAGAAATTTTCTTTCTTCATTTTATAATTCTTTCACTTTGCATGATGTTCTTGCTCTTGAGAGGTCAATAATTATTATTATAAAGATGAGGATAATGTAGCAACTTGGAATTCAAAGAAAAGTAGGTTGAACTAGCAGTTTTCTGAGAAATTAAATAATAATAGATTTTCCCAAGTAGGTTTTCTAAATGTACAGTGGGTTTGTTATTTGAAAATGGAAAGACCTTAAATGTAAACTTGTTAAGTGGAACAGGCTAGGATAATAGGAATGCCTTCTTGTTATAGTTCCTCACTACAATTAAAATGAGGTAGTAAATAGGTTACTTTATATTGGCTATTAATTACTTTTGCTTCATGGTATTGATTATAAAACAAACAATTGATTTTTTTATTGCCTTTGAATTGGAGATGACTGTAAACTTCAGTAAAATAGTTAACTGAATTGTAACAATAAAAATGTATATTCTTGAAAATCAATGTGAAAACTACTTTTACTTTTTAGCATTCAAAATCTAATATTTCACCACTTCTAGAGCTGTGTACTTACAGAAGGTTGTGTATATTTCAAGAAAATTGCCTGTTAATGCTGATTTTTGTCAACCTTGTCCAATTCATAATTACTCAAAGTAGCACTGTAAAAGTGCATTTCAATATGTATGAATGGTCTCTTGAAAGGGCATATTATATTAGGAGCCATTAAAAACCCATGTAGGCTATTAATGTTATACTCATGTATTGCTCTGTGTGTAAGGATTTTTATTTTAGGTACCATTCATTTCCAGTATTTAAATACACCTAAGATTGTGATCTATTTGATGTGGGAACCTTGTCTTTGAGTGTGAATATCTTGATAAGGGTTTCAAATTGGATGTATAGGATGGCTGGAGATTTAGTAGCACTTTTTAAATATGTATTGCAATATGTATCAATGCATATATACAAATATTGGGCTACCTAAAAACATTCCTTGCATTCAGCCACATTACAAAGCACTTTCATCTTACCTTTGAAGTTGGTTATTTTGTTTGAAGCCACTTTCATAGGCATAAAAAGAGGTTTTATTTTTCTGAGCCTATATAGCACTGTGTAGTAGCAGGAAAACATTCAGTGCCATTTTGTAGGGAATATTACATCTACTAAATAGTGAGAGGAAAAATGCCTTGTTTCTGTTTCTAATTGTAATTTCCCACTGCCTTTTAGATGTATGGTAGACCAGGACTTTATTGTATAAAACAGATTTGTATTACCTACAATACTTGAAATGATTGTAAAACACTTCTCCATACATTAGCTTTCCCATTATATGACCGAGGTTGTTTTATGAAACATTTCATTTTTAAAGCTGACATATAGAAAGAGGATATAGAAATATAATTTGTAGACTGACCATGCACCTACAACTGAAAGCATTCATCCTTAAAGTAAGCATTTATTGAGCATAGCTTTGCCAAGCCATCTTCTATCCTTGGGCAAAAGAGTGAGTAGAGGAGAGGGGTTCTTATCTAAAGTCACAGGAGATGCTAGTCCTGCTATTTCATCGTTAACAAATATTTATGGACACACAGACACTTTCAACATAGCTTGAGAATTTTATGCATATCTGTGTGGTGTGTTTGTATGTGTATATATATATATATATATATATATATACATACAAATATAGTTTGTTTATTTGTTCCTAGTTTCAAGATGATACCATTTTAGAGTTTGCTCATAGAGAGGAATGATCACAGTTGGGATGGGTAGAATAGAAAGGCTGGTCAAGGAAACTCTGGAGAAGGTGAGTTCTCAACCAAGTTTTAGAGGAGATTATTAGCAGGATCTGATAGAAAGGGGAAGAATAGACATTTGAGGTGAATGGCAAAGAATGATGTTGGCAGGAGACAACAAGGTGATGCCATTACATGGAGGAGAGGCGCCATATTGGGAATAATATGGAGGGAAATTGAAAAAAATCACAGGGTTGAGTTTGAAATATTTTAAGATAAAATAAATTGAAGATTTAAGTAATCTTCATTAGCTCTACCATATCCTGCGGAAAATTTTTCTCAAGTAAACATTTCTTCTATTTTATCATAATCAATAACCTCTATAAACAGCATTTCAAAGTCTATTCAGTGACAAAATGTAACATTTCAAGAACATTTATTATGGGCCAGGCACTGTGTTTAATACTTTCAGTGCATTATCTTGTATAGTCTTCATATACTATTAAAATCCTCATACTGCAAATGAAGATGCTGAGGTACTGGAAAGTTATATAACTTGTCTAAGGTTGTACAAAGTCAGAAGTGGATGAGCTGGGATTTGAACCTGGTGTCTAGAGCCCAGACTTTAAACTACTACATGACAAGACCACTAAAATTTATCCCTTCATCTCTAGTTCCATGTCTAGATTGGTGTGATTAATTGCTTATTATATGCATCATTTGGGTCCTCTGAGAACAGTTGCTGAGAGAGAATTATTGAGCAAGTAGTTTATTGGGGAAAACAGTATAAAGATAGAAGGGGAGGAATCAGAATTGGACAGAGAATGCCTTTAGATCTGACATTCTCATCCAACTTAATGGTAATTTTCAGGGGGAAGGATTACCTGTTTAGAGGGCCCCACCTTGGACAGAAATTGCCAGGCTGAGTACCCTTAACCTACCTGGTCTCTGACTAGGTGTTCCTAGGAGGGGGTATGGCTGTGACTCAGAAGCTGAGACAGATCTGATCCTGAATGTTCTACAGGTACAGGCTCTTACCTAACTGCACTTTTTTGCAGCTCAATGGCAAGTTCTTTCTTGAAGGGAGATCTGAATGGTGTACCCCCTTAGTTGCCAAGGTGATGTCTCTACAAAATCTGTAAGAACTCAGGGTAAGGCAAGATAGGCACCTAGGATAAAGAATTGAAGGAGGCACTCAACTGCACTTAGTGCTGAGTGGATACCTGGGAAGTTAATTTCGCACCATGGTTATTTTGCCTGCCTCACCCTAGTCCTCAGAACCCCAAATTCAAAACACTTAGAATTTTGCTCATCATTTTCCTCCCCCTAACACAGCTCTTTCAGTCTTCTCTCAGATCCAATAGCTGCTTAATGGGTCTTTCCAGCTCTAGTCTCCTTGCTCCTATCTAATTCAGTCTCCACTGCAACAGCACCAGGAGGTAAATGCAACTCCAATTTATAATTTCAATGTGTAATACTCTTCATTGGGTCCCTGTATCCTAGAGAATAAATTTCAAGCTTCTTTCTATGGGCATAGAAAGACCTCGCATGATCTGATGGTGTGAAAATCTGGACCCAGTGATGGAGGAACTTTAATACTACAGCTAAGTGCTTATTTTTATATGGAGAATAAGTTATATTTAATTTTGGGGTTAAAGGATAGGCAGGAATTTTTAGGACTGAGAAGAAGATATTCTAATGTGAAGGAAGCAGAATGAAGTAATTTGGCAGAGATTAGAGGGAATGGGCTGTTTGTATGGAATTTGGAAGTATATAGGAGGTTAATGGGAATGGGAAAGTAAATCAGAACTGATCAAAGGACTATAGCTGTGGATATATATTTTTCATCTGAATGTTTTGGAGCAGAGGAGTGACATGATCGAAATGGTATTGTGTGAAGGTGAGTATGATCATGATGTAGAGACTGCACTGAATGGAGAGCAGTCAGGAGTCAGGGAGATCAGTTGGAAGGCTTTTTTGCTATTATAGGTAAGAGGAAATGAAATCTTGAATCAGGTGTGTAAAGAAGAAAAAGATATAAGAAAATATGATGTGCAAAAAAGGATTTCAGGACTGATTAAAGGAAGGGGGTAAGGAAGAGAGTACTCAAGAGGACTTTAAAGTTTGAATTGGGTGACAAGAGGCTGATGTATGGGAACCAGAAAGGGACACAGAAGAAACTCTTTTAAGGGAAGATGACAAGAGTTCCAGAGATCTCTGCAGATGAATCTCATTTATTTTCCCAAACAAATGACACACAGATCTTTCATTTTTCTCTCATCTCAGGCACTACTTATTCAACTCCTCAAGTTTTGCCTGAGTTTAACTCACTGCCCTAATCCTTTGAATAGAATGTTGTCATAGAAGACAAAAATTACGTCTATAGACACCAGCCATTCTAACAGGGCTTAGGTTCTTTTTTTCTTAATTCAACTATACCTTTTTTTTTTTTTTAAGATTTTATTTATTTGAGAGGGAGAGAGAAAGAGAACGAGTGAGCTAGAGCAGAAGAGCAGGGGGAGGGAGAAGCAGACTCCCCGGTGAGTAAGGAGCCCAATGTGGGGTTCAATCCCAGGATGCTGGGATCATGACCTGAGCCTAAGGCAGACATTTAACTGACTGAGCCATGCAGGCACCTCCAACTATACCTTTCTTTGTATCCTGCAGTTTCTAACTGCCAGTTTGAGTGAGTTATTATTAATTTTCAAGAAGACATTTTTGGCTTTATAGACCTAATCCAGGTTAGCAGAGCCTGGCAGGTTGGCCTAATTCATTGAAGGCTTATCTCATGAGGTAAATAGAAGAGCTAACACTGTTATCATGAGATGCAGACATCTTCTCATAGAGAAAACCCTGAAGCCACTGCCTCCCATTGCCCAACTAACAAAAGGACAGAGGTAATTGATTGAACATAAACAGAAAAAAAGACTAAATTCTTGGCAAATGAAGATCCACATAATATAGGATTGTGACGTATGATTGAAAACATGATTTTTAGTGAAAGGGAAGTAATGACAAAGACTTAATGCTACCTAAGCTTTAGGTAGAGGAATGAATAATTTTTTTATGGATTTGCAATGCAATGTGAGGAGCTCAAAGCAAATATTTAATTACCCTCAAAAGTAAACATAATAATGGTAAAATCTTTGTGTTCTTCCAGGCTGACTTGTTTTACTGTATAGCATAAGAAAATACTTGTTCTAATATTACATTGATATCCATGGGGTAAAAAAAAAAAAAAAAAAGTAACTTTTAAGAGATGATCAAATTAATGTCCAAAGCCTAGTAAGCAACCACTCACTGATTTTTGCCTACCAAGATGTGTTTATCCAAAGATAAGCTCTTTACTGTGTTGTTTGTTTGTTCTCAATGATAACATAGATCTGATGCCCCATTTATAACTAGGGCTGCCAGACACAGAAATATAGGAATTGCACACTCTGATCTTCAGAATATGAAACTATCTTAAGAAGATGAGTAGAAATCTCCTTCCCAGCCCCAGACTTAGATATAGGACAGTATGTTTTCCTGATTGCATTAAAACAAAAAAGCAATAAGACACTGAAATATGAAGGCAAAGGTTCCATCTCTGTGAACTTGGATAATTCTGTGCTTCACCCTCAACCTTCAGGGAAGTGATCTGTACTAGACAATATTTAATCTTGTGATGGACTAATGTTGTCGATACTATTGATTATTACTAATTTTACAGATGAGGAAACTTGCTAGAGAGATTTAGTAACTTGCCCAAGGTCACACAGCAGGTAAGTAGCAGAACAAATTTTGAACCCAGAGCCTGTAAAACTCTCATATACTGTGCTGGACACTGGGTATAAGCAGAGCAGAAAGAGGGCTTTCCTATCTAGAAGCCTCTTTTCTGCTGCATTTCCTCCTCTTGCTGCTCTTAGCTTCCTTGGATTCTATCTCTTTTCTGTATACTATAAGGAAATATCGTTGTAAACTCAGGAACCAGCACCAAGCTATTTTGTTAAGAACTGATAATCATCTGCTTGCTAAGATTAAAAATATGTTGCTACCATATTCTTGTGATACTTTCCCTGCAGTGTGGAATCTACCTGCTCATCCTTGCCCAACTATTTCACTCTTCTTAAAAGGGCTTTGTTGATGTTTAGAATTAGGAGACTATAATTCTGCCTTCAATTTTGGTTCACTTTGGACAATTTGAACTCACACTTTATGAGAGAGAGCAAATTGCCTCTCTGTGCTACTATATAACCATATGCATATGAATTAAACCACATGCATAAACATTCTAACTTTATAGGACTCTGATGAAGGGAGAACTAGGTGTGATACAGCTCCTGGTAAGCTCTATTTGTTGACAGGGACAACCTCTATTTAGCCTCCTTATTCACTTCATTCTGAAGACTTGATTTCCTTACCTGTAAAATGGGTATCATGACAAATAGCTTCTCTAAAGAAGTATGGTCCAAGTAGAATAAATAGAAGGTTCAGAATTAGACATGTCTGCGTACTAATTCTCCCTCTGTCACTTTGGCAAGCCACTTTAATATCCCTGAGGAATAGGGATAAGATTGTTGTGAGGATAAGGTGGTTCATGTGTTATTCCAAGCATACAATAGGCACTTAATAATTATGTTTAACATATCATAGGCGCACAGAGGCAGATAGATGCATAAGTGGTTAAAAGCACCTCACTCTGGACTTAAACTCCGCAGTTCCAATCTGAACTCTATGACTTATCACCTGAGTGATGTTGAGAAATTTACTTCTTTGTGTTTAGTTTTCTTGTATGTAAAATGGGAATGATAAAAAGTACCTTCCTTATAGGGTTGGCGGGAGCAATACATGACTTAATGTAGGGAAAGCACGAATAGTGCCTGGCACATGGTAAGCATGAGTGTTAAGCCTCTCTTTAAGAGATTGAGTTCACTGCAATCTTGTTTCTTTCCAGAATGAGGAGCCTTGTAACTCACAGTATTCCTAAAAGCAGGAATTTACAATTTCTTGATATCCAGTGTCCACTGAATCATTGATATTATATACCTCAGTCTAACAGTTTCTGATAGATTCTATACTGTTGTTGAAGAAAATCAGTCTTTTGCGTACCAATTGTAAAGAAAGAATAAATTGGTACAACCACCTTTAAAATGGCAATTTCCAACATCTCTCACCATTTTATCTTATTTTAATATTTTTATTTTAATTCCAATAAGTTAAAATACAGTGTTACATTAGTTTTAAGTGTTCAATATAGTGATTCAACAATTTTATATATTACTCAGTGCTCATTAAGATAAGTGCATTCTTAATCCTTTCCACCTGTTCCACCCATCCCACCCATCCCCCACTCAACTCCCCTCTGGCAGCCATCAGTTTGCTTCCATAGTTAAGAGTGTCATTTGATATTTCTCTTTTTTTCCTTTTGTTTGTTTAATTTCCTAAATTCCACTTATATGTGACATATCTAGAAAAATGTTGCTATGGTTTGTGCATGTGCTCTCTTCTAGTATTTTTATGGTTTCAAGTTTCACATCCTTTTTGTGTTTATTTTTGTATATGATGAAAGATAGTGGTCCAGTTTTATTCTTTTCATATAGCAGTCCAGTTTTCCCAACACCATTTTTTAAGAGACTGCCTTTTTCCCATTGCATAATCTTGCCTTCTTTGTCAAAGATTAATTGACTATGTATAATCATAGATTTATATGTGGACTTACTATTCTGTTCTATTGTTCTATGTGTCTGTTTCTGTGCCAATACCATACTGTTTGATTACTATAGCTTTGTAGGATATCTTGAAATCTGGGATTGTGATGCCTCCAGTTTGTTTTTCTTTTTCAAGATTACTTTGGCTATTTGGGGTCTTTTGTGATTCAGTACAAATTTAAGGATTGAGTTCTGTGAAAAATGCTATTGATGTATCTATAACTGTTTTAAGTGCACATATCTTTCGACCTATCCGTTTTACTTCTGAAAATTTACCTATAGATGTGCTCACATAATTGAGTAAAGATGTGGAGTTGCTTTGCAAAATTATTTGTGATGTTAGAAATCTATTAACAACTAAATATACATATACAGAGAAAAATATTTAAACAGTTTATGGTATATCCATGCAATAAAATACTGCAGAGGAGATTTTAAAACTGTTAGAGTCATAGGAGTGGGTATGAGAAACTGTACACATGTATTTTTAAGAGGAAAAAAAGCATTTTTAAGAGCAATCTCTATAGAATGAGTGATATTGTTTGTGTTAAAAATAGATATACTTATATCCTTTGCTTATTAAAGCATAGAAAAACTCTCAAAGCATATGAGAAACCGTCAGTAGTGTTTACTAAGGAGAAGTGGAAATGTACATTGAGTGGGCACTTCTACCTTCCACTGTACATGTACTATTTGAATTGTTTAACATGGGCATGTATTGCTTTTACAACTTAAAGAAGTAGTCAAGAAAAATCCCTTTATTTCTCCTACCTCCAGATATTATTTTTTAAAGAAATTATTCCATCATGCAAATATAATGCTAAGCCTAGGTGTAATATTTTTGAATTATTGAGCCAAGTGTTATCCTAAGTTAAAACAGAATGTGTAGCAACTCAATCAGTGCCAAAGCTCCAATTTCCTCCCAGGGAGCAGAAACCAAAATGACTAAGGAGATTTCCTAACATCAAGTCACAGGAGAGTCGTAAGTCCTGTGACAAAAATTCCTGGTGTTCAAAAGTTCATGCACTTAGAGAAGAAACATTAAGTCAGACAGCATCAGATGGGGGAAGGTAACATCTATTCAGTGACTTTTCCTCAGGACTTATTTAGTTGAATGCTAAACATGGGAGAACATTCCACATGGGATTTTTTTTTTTTTTTGGTATATATTAAGGTTTCTCTGTATTTCTGAAGCCCTTCACACAGTTTTTTGCAAAATGCTATATCAAAGTTACATTGCTTTTGGGTTTTGAGGGCAGAAGTAATTTGCATGGAGAGGTTAATCAAGATTTTTGCCCTTTGTACTTTTAAAAGTGCTTACACATACATTGTCTCATTTGATACTCACAAATGAGGTATTTAAGAGAAGTATTGTAAAGCTCATTTTCCACATAAGGACCTGAGGTTTGGAGAGGTTAAGTGACAAGCTTAAGCAAGTCAGTGTGGAGCTGAACACATAAGGACTCTTGGTTATGTCTTGGCCGCCCTTGCCACTGGTAGCGAAGGGCATGGCTGTGTAGCAGAGTCATTTCTATGATTGTAATGTTGGTCTAATACTTTCTTGAAATCACTTTAATTCTGGTTTAGGAAGACCCAGGCATGACCAATTGAACTTTCTTCCCAATGTGAATTATAAAGACACTTATTTAAATGGCTAAAGGACATCTAGTAAAATTGAGATAGACTCAAGTTCCCATTTTGATTCTACTCCTTATTAGCTATGTAATCTTGGGCAAATTGTTCTCTTATCTATAAAATGGGAATAAGGATAGCATTAATCTTTCTGGGATGCTTCTAAGAGCTTAAACAAAATAAGGTATGAACAGTGCTTGATAAAATGCATAGAACATATAGCAAGGGTCAATAAACACCAGCTACAATAATAATTGTTAATAATACTATAAACAAGAGTTCAGGTCGGTACAATAGGCAAGACTCTAATAGAGACCAGATCTTTTGTGCACTTGGAGATGACATCCAAGAGCTGCATCCCAGGGTGGACAGCAATCAGTTTCTTTCTTTTTGGAGAAAGCTACCTTGGAACCATAAAGAGCTAACTAAGCACAGGTAGAAAATTTGCTTAAAACTTCAGTAAGCATCATTGCAGGGGCTTGGGAATCTTGGACTTCAGAGACCCTCCCTGACCAGAAATAGAGCTCACCAGTTTTCCAGTTTGTGGTCAATAGTAGGAGGAGGTAGGCAAATCTCTTAAATTTCAACTTCTTAAGTCAGATTTTGGGGGAAATCTGAGAAACCAGAGCTCAGATAATTACAGCTCCGTGTAATGAATAGTGAAGGGATTTATTTGCTATTTAGCTTAAAACTACCTTACTAATTCTTTTGAACTCTTTAAACTTAATTTTCTTACTATGTAATTAATTTATGCATACTGCAGCAAATACACAGAACTTGAACAGAGGAAATAGAAGCTCTTTGAAACATATTAATTTTGGTATGCAGTTTTTGACACTTTTGTAAAAAAAATGTATTTTTAAAACAAAACTTTACAACAGTCTGTATATAGTTTATGGCCTATAAACTATAGTTTATGGTATATATATCATGCACATCTTTCCATGTCAATAAATGTTTTTCTAGAACTTCATTTTAATGATTATATAGTATTCCTTTGGATGGGCATTTCATAATTTAATCTTCTAACGTTGAATGCTTAGGTTGTTTTCTTCCAGCAAGAAAAATTCCTGCAAGAAAAATTCTTCTTGAAAAATTATTCGACAAATCCTTAATTCTTTCTTTAAAATATATTCCTAGAAGTGGAATTTCTAGGCCAAATTGTAAATGTATTTTTAAGGATTTTGGTGTCAAATTGTCTTCCAGTTAAATTTGATCAATTTTATCCTTATTAGTGCACAAGTGTAATGAAATTATTGAATTTTTAATATATTTTATTTATTTATTTATTCATTCATTCATTCATTCATTCATTCATTCATAAGAGACACACAGAGAGAGGCAAAGACATAGGCAGAGGGAGAAGCAGACTCCCTGTGGGGAGCCCGATGCAGAACTTGATCCCAGCACCTGGGGATCATGACCTGAGCCGAAGGCAGACGCTCAACCACTGAGCCACTCAGGAGTCCTGAGATCATTGAATATCTAAGTAAACAAAATTTCTGTTCATTTAATTTAAAAGGTGAATACTTTTATAATAGCCTGTATTGCTATGCCAAGAGTAAAGAGTATTTCTTTTTAATGCCAACTTCTATTTTTGTTTTCATACTCCAAACACAGTATACCCATAAAATAGTGTGTTCATTTTTCTAGGGAGTTTGATAATGATATCAGTATAATAAGATTAGCTTTTGATGAAATGTAACAAAATTTGGAAGTAATTTGGAGGAAAAGTTACTACAAGCATACTTCCACTGCAGCACATTAATTCCACTCACATACCTTTTTAAGGTGTGAGAATAAAACAATCAAGGACATATAAATCCTTCCACTGTGGTTATCATCACATCAATTTTCTCTAGAGTTGAAAGTAACCCTGCCTGATCCTTTCTGCACCAACTAGGTTTTTCAGAGTGGAAATGTTAAGATTGGAACCTTTTCAGTAGAAATTACTCTTGATGACACCAGCTCTGCTGTCAGAGTAACTCCTGCTGGACAGAAAGTGTCTGAATTAATGGTCTAATAAACTGAGTTAGTGTTTCATTTTAGCAAAGGATTAATTAGAGGAAAAGAGACTAACATTTATTTGGGTTCGTATTTGACATATTACGTTTTTGCATTTAATACTCCCTATAAACCTATGAGGTAGGTATTACTGTGGGCATAATGAAGCAACTAAATAAATCATCTTCCCTAAGGCAGCATAGCTGGTGAGCTGCAAGCGTGGGATCTGAACCTGGGTTCCTGCTTCTGGAACCTATGCTCTTTACGCTGCTCTTTCTTACCAGTTAACAGCAAACCTGACTGTTTCTTTTCTAGAATATTCATTTTAAATGGAATACACTGTTAGCCAACTAAACTGTAGGTTCTCTCGTATAAATCAGCATGTCAGAGACTGGATCCACTCATTAATGCTGTTTCAGTTAGGATACATTTGTAGACCCCAAACAGAAAACCCACTATCTTGCTTAACAAGATATCCTGAGACAGAGGATTTTTGGGGGTATTTGTAGAGGCTTGGGGATTTCATTAGGGATCTACGTTCTTTTCATCTTGCTGCTCTGCTACATTCAGTGCTGGCTCATACTTGCCTTTTATAGTTGTGTGGTGATTTCAGGGAGCTCCAAGTACATCTTCATACAACAATATTTAGAGACAGAAAAGTGGAATAGCTCCTTCTCCCACACCTTTTTTTTTTTTTTTTTTTTTTTTAGCAAGGCAAACTGCCCAGTAGATTCTCTTTTGTGTCTCATAATACAGAACTGTGTGGTGGGCTTCTTCCTAAACCAAACACTGGCATGGAGAATGGCTTAGGCCCATCAAGATATACCCCCAGGGCTGGAAAGAATGAACCCTGAAACCAGGGCCAGGTAGCAGGAAGAAGCAACTGAAAAGGCTACCAATAATGTTTTGTGGAGATTTTTTTTTCCCTAAGTAATTGTGTATATACTCTGAGGTTCTTCAATGGGAGAAAAGTATATTGTTGCTTTTTCTGGATATATATATATATATATAATACATAATATATATGTATAATTTTTTTCCAATTTTCATCACCTTCTTCTAGTAGAGAACTAGGTAAAAGGTATATAAAATCTCTACATATCATTTCTAACAACTGCATGCAAATCTATAATTATCTAAAAATAAAAAGTAGAAAAAAATGTGTGTGCTAGGGAAGATTTTTGTTTGGAAATGTCGAGTTTGGGGAGCTAAAGAAGCTGAGTAGGATGTTTTAGGACAGTTCTAGGGTTCTAGGATTTAAGGACAATGTTAAGGATGAAGGGAGTTAATAAATCTGGAGGCTATTTGCATAAAAGTGGTTAGGGAAGTCTTTGGTGAGATTCCCTGGGAGTTTGAGTAAAGCCATAATAATAATAATAGGAGCTCATATAATTGATGAATTACTAAGTGCCAGGCATTATGCAACTCCTTTAGACTTATAATGTACCTACTTTTAATATATCCAATTTCAGATGAGGAAACTAAGGCTTAGAAGAGTTAAGTAACTTTGTCAGGGTCACAGAGCTGGTAACCAGAGAAACTAGTCTGTGTGACTCCAGAGGTTACTCTGCCTCCAACGGGTAGAGAAGACCCTCTGTAAAAGCATAAGAAACATGATCATTATCAAATCTTGGCAGGAAAAGAGAAGCTCACGAAAGTGACAGAGATAGTAACTCTGTTTCATCCAGTTTCTGTAGCCTCAGTTTTAATGAAGTTTTATTCTTGTCCTCTCCTTCGGTTTTCAGAAAATCCCAGTGTGCTGGGAATGGATAGACTCTGTGCATGGGGTTGGTAGGTTGGCAGGTTGGTTCTAAAAGTAAGTGGTCCACAGAGCTGGTGGGTGGGGCTGCTACTGAATCTCTTACTGGAGTCAATGGACCAAGGCCCAAGGGAGGCCCAGGCTGAAAAGTAGGATGCATGCAGTGGAAAGAAGGGAAGGAGAGGAAGTAAAGGTCAGCTGTGAGGAAACCAATGTGCAAGAGGATGAAATGAGATCATTCTGGAGCTCAGTCTAGGGTTATGGAGAGCCTGCAGTGAACTTCCTTTCCATAAGATCTGAGATAGTCAGGGCCCCTCCCTTGAAGAGATAGAGCTGAGTCCAACATAATCCATTTGTCTTGTCTCAGGCTTCCTACCTTTTCTTTTCATTAAATTGGCCAATTGGAAAGAATCAAATTGATCAGTTGTCTGGTTTCACGTGGGCATAATATAAAAGCCTCACCAGATTTTAGGAAAAATAATTTAATTAATTAATTAATTAATTAAAATTTTACTTAGTTAACATACAGGGCAGTATTAGTTTCTGAAGCAGAGTTCAGTGAGTCATCACTTACATATAACACCCATTGCTTATCACAATAGGTGCCCTCCTTAATACCCTTCACACATCTAGCTTTTAGTTTCTTGAGTGCCAATTTCACCAGTTGATTTGTATCTTAACTCCTAAAGATGTAGCTTTAAAAAATAAACTCCCTAAAGTATACTGAAAAGAACCAATTGAGGAATTTTAAAAATTATATTAATAATTAATGTTGACACACAATAACCCTAATTTGAATTATTCTTAGTGTTTTCTGAGTACTTCAGCACTGTTATTTTTTATTTTTATTTTTATTTTTATTTTTATTTTATTTTATTTTATTTTATTTATTTGAGAGAGAGAGAGGAACGAGGTGGGAGGGGGTGGACAGAGAGAGAGGGAAAAGCAGACTCCTTGCTGAGCAGGGAGCTTGACAAGGGACTAGATCCGAGGACCCCATTCACGACCCAAGCCAAATGCAGACACTTAACTGACTGAGCCACCTGGGTGCCCAGAACTGTTATTTTTATAGTTTATCAGTTTTTACTACAATAAATGTATATGTATACAATGGAATATTATCCAGTCTTTAAAAAGAAGGAAATTCTGGCATTTATGACAGTATGGATTAACCTAGAAGATATAGTAAGCCAGACACAGAAGACACATACTACATATCACTTATATGTGAACTAATAGAAATGAACAGTAGAATGGTGGTTGCCAGGGGCTGGGGTGTAGGAGAGGAGGTAAAATGGAGAGAGATTGGCCAAAGGGCACACATTTTTAGTTATAAAATGAATAAGTTATAAGATGAATATAGTAACCATGGACAGCATGGTTACTATAATTAACGATACTGTATTGTATATTGAAATCTGCTAAGAGAAGATATCTTAACATTCTTCCTAAAAAAAAAAAAAAAAAGTAATTGTGTGAGGTGATGGGTATGTTAACTTGATTGTGGGAATCATTTTACAGTGTATGAAAATATCAAATCAGCAAAATATATTACATTTTTGTTTGCCAATTTTACCTCAACAAAGCTAGAAAAAAGAAATCAAGGAATTTCTGAAAACCCAGAAGTAGCATTAAACAGACAGACACACACAAAGATGATGTGAAGGAGCTTCCTTTGGCAAATTTTGGGACAGTTTGAATATCAAAATAATAATAACATTAAAGGATTATAGCTCATTAAATAAAATTTTCAAAAGTCCATGGTTTGATAGTGATACTGAAAATAAAGGATGAAAGAGGAGTAAGGAAAGATGTTCTTTATAAAATACCAGCTAATCAGTGAAAACAATGATGGAATTAGACTACTATTTTTAAATTTCTAATAAAGTAGTCAAAGATTATCAGTGGATGTGAAAGTCATTTTGAAGACTCAGGACCTTCTCATAATCTTAACATATCACCCCTCAGATGACTTAAATTATTACAAAGGGGAAAATGTGCCTCTAGAGTGGAGAGATTCAGAGGACACCATCGTACCCAAATTAGCATTGCTGAGTATGGGACAAACAGACGTCATCTATTTCCTCATGTGTAAGAAGAATACCATATCACTTACATAGTACTCTTGAAAAAAATGTTAAACCAGAATATAATTATAGAAGTAATCTGACAAGTCCAAAATCCATTTTATAAGACAAGTGGCTGGTATCATTAAAAAAAATCCAGTATAGTTAACCTACAGTGTTATATTATTTTCAAATATACAATAAAATGATTCAACAATTCTATATATTACTCAGTGCTCATCAAGATAAGTGTGCTCTTAATCCCTTTCAGCTATCTCACCACCCTGCTCCACCCACCTCTGCTCTGGTAACCATAAGTTCATTGGCTATAGTTAAGAGTCTGTTTTTTGGTTTCTCTCTCTCTCTCCCCAAAAACCATTTATTTTGTTTCTTAAATTGCACATATGAGTGAAATCATATGGTATTTGTCTCTCTCTGACTTATTTTGCTTAGTATGATATTTTCTAGGCCCATTTTGTTGCTACAAATGACAATATTACATTGTGTTCTATGAGTACAATTCCATTGTATCTATATACCACATCTTTATCCATTCATCTGTCAATGGACACTTGGGCAGTTTCCATAATTTGGCTATTGTAAATAATGATGCAATAAACATAGGGGTACATATATCCTTTCCAACTAGTAGTTTTGTATTCTGTGGGTAAATACCCAGTAGTGTGATAACTGGATCATATGGTAGTTTTATTTTTAATTTTTGAGGAACCTCCATGCTGTTTTCCATAGTGGCTGCACCAGTTTGCATTCCAACCAACCGTGCATGAGAGTTCTTTTTTCTCCCCAATCCTCTCCAAAACTTGTTGTTTCTTGTGTTTTTGATTCTAGCCATTTTCAAAGGTGTGATGTGATATCTCTGGGGTTTTGATTTCCATTTCCCTGATGATGAGTGATGTTGAGCATCTTTTCATGTATCTGTTTGCCATCTGTATGTCTTGTTTGGAGAAGTGTCTGTTCATGTTTTTAATTGGACTATTTGGGAGTTTTGGATGTTAAGTTGTATAAGTTCTTTATATATTTTGGATACTAACCCTTTATCAAGTGTGTCATTTGCAAATATCTTCTATTCAGTAGGTGTCTTTTAGTTTTATTATTTCCTTTCCTTGGTAGGAGATTTTTTTTTCTTTTTTTAAATTTTTTTTTAATTTATTCATTTTATGAAAGAGAGAAAGAGACAGACAGACAGACCGAGGCACAGGCAAAGACACAGGCAGACAGAGAAGCAGGCTTCATGCGGGAGCCCGATGTGGGACTCGATCTCAGGTCTCCAGGATCACTCCCTGGGCCAAAGGCAGGCGCTAAACCACTGAGCCACCCCAGGATCCCCGAGCTTTTTCTTTAAATGTAATTTCAATAGTTTATTTTTGCTTTTGTTTCTCTTGCCTCAAGAGGCATCTAGGAAAATGTTAATATGACACATACTAGAGAAATTTGCAACCTGTGCTCTCTTCTAGATTTTTTAGGGTTTCGGGTCTCAGATTTAGGACCTTAGTCCATTTCGAGTTTATTTTTGTGTATGCTAAAAGAGATTGGTCTAGTTTTATTCTTTTTATGTAACTGTCCAGTTTTCTGGACACCGTTTGTTGAAGAGACTTTTGCATTGCATATTCTTGCCTCCTTTGTCGAAGATTAATTGATTATGTAATTGTGAATTTATATATGGACTTTCTATTCTGTTCTATTGATCTATGTGTCTATTTCTGTGCCATAACTATACTATTGTGATTACTGTAGCTTTGTATTATATCTTGAAATCTGGGATTTTTATATCTCCAGTGTTCTTATTTCTCAAAATTGCTTTGGCTCTTTAGAGTCTTTTGTGACTCCACACAAATTTTAATATTTTTTGTTCTAATTCTGTGAAAAATGGTGTTGACATTTTGATAGGGATTGCATTAAATCTTTAGATTGCTTTGGGTAGTGCAGGACATTTTAACAATACTTGTTCTTCCAATCTGTGAGCTGGAATACCTTTCCATTTTTTTGTGTCATTTTCAATTTCTTTCATCAGTGTTTTATAGATGTTAGAGTACAGGTCTTACATCTCCTTAGTTAAGTTTATTCCTAAATGTTTTACTATTTTTGGCACAATTGTCAATGGGATTAATTTCTTAATTTCTCTTTCTGCTACATCATCGTTAATGTAGAGATATGCAATGAATTTCTGTATTTTGATTTTGTATTCTATACCCTTGCTGAATTCATTATCTAGGAGTTTTTTGGTGGAGACTTTAGGGTTTTCTATATATAGAATGTCATCTGCAAAAAAGTGAAAATCTCACTTTTTCCTTACCAGTTTGTATGCCTTTTATTTCTTTTTCTTGCCTGATTGCTGTGGCTAGGACTTTCAGTACCATGTTGAATAAAAGTGGTGAGAATGGACCTTGTCTTGTTCCTGACCTTGGGGAAAAGCTCTCAGTTTTTCACCATTGATATAATGATCACTGTGGGTTTTTCATATATGGCTTTATTATGCTGAAGAATGTTCCCTATAAACTTACTTTGTTGAGAATTTTTTTTTAAATCATGAATGGATGATGTGTTTTGTCAAATGTGTTTTCTGCATCTATTGAAATGATCCTATGGTTATTCATTCTCCTATTGATGTGATATATCACATTGATTAATGTGTGAATATTGAACCACCCTTGTATCCCAGGAATAAATTTCCCTTGATCATGGTGAATAATTTTTTAATATATTATTGGATTCAGCTTGCTAATATTTTGTTGAAGATTTTTGTATTTATAGTCATTAGAGATATTGGTCTGTAATTCTTTCTTTGTGTTATGTGTTTATCTGGTTTTGGTATCAGGGTAACGCTGGCCTCAGAATGAATTTGGAAGCTTTCCTTCTCTTCTATTTTTTTTTTTGGAATAGTTTGAGAAAAATAGGTAGTAACTCTTAAACATTTGGTTGGATTCACCTATGAAGGCTTCTGGTCCTAGACTTTTGTTTATTGGGAGTTTTTGATTATTGATTCAATTTCATTGCTGGTAATTGGTCTATTCAAATTCTCTATTTCTTCCTGATTCAGTTATGGGAGATTATGTGTTTCTAGGAATTTCTTCTCCATTTCTTCTAGGTGGTCCAATTTGTTGACATATGATTTTTATAATATTCTCTTACAATCCTTTGTATTTCTGTGGAATGAGTTGTTTATCTTTTTTGCTCATTTTGTTCATTTGAGTTCTCTATTTTTTTGATAAGTCTGGCTAAAGATTTATCAATTTTGTTGTTTTTTTTTTTTTCAAATAACCAGTTCCTGGCTTATTAATCTCTGTTCCATTGTTTTTTCAGTTTCTATTTTGTTTATTTCTGCTCTAATCTTTATTTCCTTCTGTCCATTGGTTTTGGGTTTTTCTTTTTGTATTCTTTTTTTCTAGACCCACTAGGTATAAGGTGAGTTTCTTTATTTGAAACTTTTCTTGCTTCTGAGGTAGGCCTATATTGCTATAATCTTCCCTTGTAGAACAGCTTTTGCTGTATCCCAAAGATTTTGGGCTGTTGTGCTTTCATTTTCATTTGCCTCCATGTATTTGTTTATTTCCCCTTTGATTTCTTAGTAGACATATTCATTGTTTAGTAGCTTGTATTTGTGTTCTTTCCAGAACTTTTCTTGTGATTGATTTCTAGTTTTCATAGTGTTGGGTTGAATAAGATGCATGGTATGACCAGTCTTTTTGAATTTGTTGAGACTTGTTTCGTGGCCTAATATGTGAGCTATCTGGAGAATGTTTAAAAGAGCGTGTATTCCATTATTTTACTATATTTTAATTTGGAATGTTCTGAATATACTGGTTAGATCCATCTTGTCCATTGTGTCATTAAAGACACTGTTTCTTTGTTGATTTTCTGTTTGGATGATCGATTCATTGATGTAAGTGGAATGTTAAAGTCCCATACTATTTTTGTTCTGTGTCAACTACTTTATGTTTGTCATTGTATTACTATCAGTTGCTTTCTTTATGTATATATTGGGTGCTCCCATGTTGGGTGTATAAATACTCACAATTGTTATATCGTCCTGTTGAACTGTTCCCTTTATGATTATATAATGTTTTTCTTTGTCTCTTTTTACAGTCCTTGTTTTGAAATCTATTTTGTTGGATGTAAGTATGCTAGGCTGGCTTTTTTTTTTTTTTTTTTTTTACTTCCATTTGCTTGATAAATGCTTTTCCATCCCTTCACTTCAATCTGCAGGTATCTTTAGGTCTGAGATGAGTCTCTTATAGTCAATATCCATTCTGTCATCCTATGTATATATATTTTTGGAGTGGTTAGTCCATTTACATTCAAAGTAATTATTGATAGGTACAACTTTTTGACATTTTGTTACTTGTTTTATGGTTGGTTTTGGATTTCTTCACTTCCATTCTTCTCTTACTCTCTTCTCTGACAGTTGGCTTTCTTTAGTGATGTACTTGGATTCTTTTCTCTTTATCTTTTGCATATATATTACTGGTTTTTGATTTGTGGTTACCATTAGGTTTACATATAACACCTTATGCATATAGCAATCTAATAAAATTGATGGTCATTTAAATTTTAACCCATTCTTTACTCCTGTCTCCCCAATAGTATTAAGTAAATAGGATCATACATTATATCCCTTTATTTTGTGAATCCCTTGACTAATTTTTATATACATGCTTATTTTTATGGCTTCTGTGCTTCCTCCTTTTCTTACTCCTACTTTTGATCTTTGCTTTCCACTCAAAGAGTACCCATTTCATATGTTACTAGATTAGTGATAACACATTCCTTTAATTTCTGTTTGTCTGCTAAGCTATCTATCCTCCTATTCTGAATGATAATCTTGCTGGATAGAGTATTCTTAGATGCAGGTTTTTTTTCTCTCAGCACTTTGTATATAACATGCCACTCTCTTCTGACCTGTAAAGTTTCTGCTGAAATATCTGCTGATAGCCTTGTGAAGTTTTCCTTATAGTAACTATCTTCTTTTTTCTTGTTGCTTTTAAAATTCTCTCCTTATCACTATTACCATTTTAGTTACTGTGTGACTTGGTGTAGACCTTCTTGGCTTGATTTTTTTAAGGGTTCTCCGTACATCCTGAATCTAGCATTCTGTTTCCTTTCCCACATTCATGAAATTTTCAGCTATTATTTCCTCAAGTATTTTTTCTTCCTTTTCTCTCTTATCCTTTTGAGATCCCTATAATATAAATGTTATTACACTTGATGGTGTTGCTGAGTCCTGTAAGTCTGTTTTCATTTTTTATTATTTATTTCCTTATCTTACCTTCTTCCTTGTTCACCTTAATTGCTTTCCATTACTCTGTCTTCTAGGTTGCTGATCTGTTTTCTGCTTCCTATATTTTACTGTTTATCTAATTTACTATATCTTTACTTTCCATTATTGAGTTCTTCATCTTATTGGTTCTTTTTTATGCCTTCTCTATCTTTGTTAAGGGTCTCACTGAGGTTCTCCACTTCTTTCTCAAGTATAATGAGTATCTTTATGATCATTACATTAAAGTATCTATAAGTCTATAACGCATATTACTTATCTCTATTTCCATTTAGGTCTCTTGCTATGATTTTGTTCTTTGCTTTCATCTGGGATATATTTCTCGGCCTCCTTATTTTATCTAACTCTCTGTATCAGTTTCTATGTGTTAGGAGTGTCAACAGTGTCACCTGCTCTTAAAAGTAGTGGCCTTAGTAAGAAGAGTTCCTGTAGTGTCCTGTAGTGCAGTGTCCTCTGTTCACCAGAACTTGGCACTTCAGAGGTATTTCCAATGTGTGTTGTGTATACTCTAATGTGGCTGAGCCACTTTTGTCTTCAGTCCAGTTATCTGCAATGGCTGTCTTTGCCTATTGTGGGCATGGTTTTATTCCTGTGTTGTTAGTAGGCCAGTCTTGGTCTGCCTTGGTCTTAAGTTTTCAGACCAGGCATTTGCCAGAGATGCAGTACCACCAAACTGCAGGGTACTTTCCCTGTGTTGTCCCCTGAGAAACTTTTTTTTTGGTGGGCAGGGCTTGCATTCAATCTAGATGGCCTGTGGAGTTGGATGGGTGTGTGGAGATCTTCCTTCCTGAAGCAGGAGTTACTTTGGTGTGGTTCTGGTCCCTGTGTTCACTATTTGCACATTGCCAGACTTGTGGCACCACTTTGGATGGGCTCTGGCTAAGGGCATATTTGAAGGGGCAGATCCATAGGAGAATATAGGATGGGATGTGCTATGCCAGTAAGGTCTGCAGTGGTCTGCTGCAGGAGGGGACCTGTACCCAGGGTCTGAGGCAAGCTAGATTGGAAGTGGTGGGTCTGCAGAAGTACGTGGGAATAGGGCAAGGTATTAGCAAGGTTTGTGAGTATCTGCATTGGGAAGGGACCTGGACATAAGGCCTGACTGGAGTAGGTATGTCATCAGGAGAACAAAGTGGGCAGGGCATTCTGTTAGCAAGTTAGGTAACATTGTTGCTGTGCTGGTTCCTGCAGGTGTCTGTGTGTCTAGGCTAGGGGGTGCAGGAGGGATATTGCTTTACCATCTTATTTTTGTTCTTGGAAAAATCTCCCAAAGATCCCTGCTTCTCCATCACATACTCTGAGATTAGTTACAAATTTTCTTGTATACCCCAGGCAGTTTTCAGACTGCTGCTTCTATGCTGTATCTCCCACCCCTACTTTGTGCAAAAGCTGTAGAAAACATTTTAGAGAAAACAAGGGAAATTTAAACATGGATGGAATATAAGATAATGTTGAATTAATGTGATTTATCTTAGCTGGGATATTGCATTGAAGTCATGTAAGAGAATACTCTTATTCTTAGAAGATATATGCTGAAGTACTTAGGGTTGAAGTGTCATGATCTTTAATAACATACATATCAATATCTATTTTCAAATAACTAAATTTTTTATGGACTTACAATTTGATGCAGTTGGTTTAGATATTTAATTTATTGGTTATTAACTTGGACTTTTCTCATTTCTCAAAGTTATGAGAATTCATTTAAAACCCCTCTATGAAGGATGCCTGGGTAGCTCAATGGTTGAGTGGCTACCTTTGGCCCAGGTTTAGGGATCAAGTCCTACATCAGTCTCCCTGCAGGGGGTCCTACTTCTCCTTCTGCCTATGTCTCTGCCTCTCCCTGTGTCTCTCTGAATAAATAAATAAAAATCTTTAAAATTAAATCCCTCTATGGTAGTTTGAACTCTGTCTCCCATTTCATCAGTTTTTTTGTTTCTTTTCACCCTCATACTTTCTCAACAATGATGAAGCAAATGCCTGGATTTGTATTGGCCTCCCGTGTCCTTTAGAATCCTTTCCCTGCACATTGGTATAATAAGCCTGCATGATCCTTACTATTTTATTAGATTCTTACAACAATTTTTCAAAAGGTATTTAAGTCTTTTCCTTCTTTCCAACTAGCCTTTGTTTGAAAATGAATCTATCTCATTAGTTTCCTAGAGAATAATCATTTAGAGAAAAGTCAGGGACTTTTATATCACCACTTCCAATGCCTTTTGTTAACTAATTATTATATAACAAAGGATACATGTGAAAATTTTATGTATTTTCAAAATCCCAAGATTTAGCTCCCCCATTTTCCATAATATGGCAGCCACGGTTGACTACATTGCATACTGCCTTCCTAATGGATCTTCACCAAAACTAGTGAAACTGAAGGGACAGAGGACCACCCTCTTTCTTTTCATGTTGGGGATATGGAGACTAGAAAGGAGCTGTGCCACACAGGTAATGGTTAAGTGATAGGAACAGGGTCTGAGCCCCTTGTACTCTAACTGAGGCTTCTTCTTTACATACTTCTCAGTAATGTCCCAGTCCTATATCTTCTAGCCATTCCTGCAATGGTATTTCTGTGAATCACAATTGTTTACTGAGAATCTGCTGTATGTTCAGGCCAAAACTGGACATCAAAAACAAAGACAAATACTTTATTGTCTCTGGCCTCAAAATGCTATTGTGTGATGAAAAGGACTAGATATTAGATATATCTTATAGAAATTAGGTATATTAGATATAGATTAGATATAAAAAAATAAAATGAAGAAATTGCTTAAAGTCACTTCTGTGATCTTTAGGATCTTACCTTTTACGTCTCTGGAGTTTTTCAGAGACTGTTATTCCTTTGAACAATGGATGTTTCTTTTCACTATTGGGAATTGTGACTAAACATGTATTTCTGATGATTCCTTTCATTCTAGAATTAAACCCAGGCCTGGAGAAGTGTCAAAAGAACAGATATCATACCACACCTCACACCGTCACTTCCTTCACTTTTTTTTTTTTTTTAATTTATGAGAGACAGAGAGAGATAGAGACAGGCTCCCTGCAGGGAGCCCGATGTGGGACTCGATCCTGGGACTCCAGGATCATGCTCTAAGCCAAAGGCAGACACTCGACCACTGAGCCACCCAGGCGTCCCACTTCCTTCACTGTTATCTTTCCTTGTACTTCTATAAAATGGAGAGAGCCAAATGTGTCATCACTGGATGGGTTCATGGAGGAACAGAGAGTGACAGAGGAGCTTCTTGTGAATCCTTAGAATAAAAGGATGAAATTAATGCTGCTAAAAGATATCTGATAGTTATCCAGTTTTTTTTTTAATTTTTATTTATTTATGATAGTCACAGAGAGAGAGGCAGAGACATAGGCAGAGGGAGAAGCAGGCTCCATCACTGGGAGCCCGATGTGGGACTCGATCCCGGGTCTCCAGGATTACGCCCTGGGCCAAAGGCAAGCGCCAAACCGCTGCGCCACCCAGGGATCCCAGTTATCCAGTTTTAAGTTTATGGAATTGTGTTTTAGGAGATAGAATTTGATCTTGGATAGATCAAATCATGAATGACGTTTTAAAGACATTTTCCTTATTATCAACTGTTTGTTGATGTAATTCATTTTCATTATAACTAGGTTGGTATTTATCTAGTATGCACTGTACAGCAGGGCCAGTGTTGTTACAATATTGATATATTTCCACATTATTTGATAGTAACCATTGCTCTATATAACCACTGCTCTGTGAGATCCCTCGTCTCCACTCTCCTTGAACTTCTCCAAAACTGGCTGTTCCATCTTTATCTCCAAAATTCATCAACCAAAAGATGAGTGCTTGGTACAGCAAGGAAACTGGTTGTTGTATATTTTGAATATCTTCCTTTCCCTACTAATTAGAGTTTCTAATTTCATTTCCATCAGTCATTCAGTTCTTCCTGGAAAATATTTTCACAGTTTATAGCTGGAAGAATGTTTAAGACTATTTCAAAATCATGACATTAAGTGAAAACTCACAGTCTTAGTGGTTTTCTAATTATAATAGTAAAATTAAATGTGGATAGTGTTCATATTACTGAATGCTGGATGGAGAAAATCCTCTTTTTTAGAGTATAGAGAATATCAGTCAAGAGGAAAATTAAGATGGGACCAAGCATGATGTAGTTTTGCATACTGGAGGCATTCCATGAGTGTTGGCAGATCATCCTATAGGGAATGAGGCTGTTCTGTGTGGAAAAGAGTGCTGGTCAGTGGATATCAGCTATCTTATCAGTGTGTTTTGCTTTAAAGGCAGCCTTCCCCAGTTACTGATTTCTCTTGATTCCATCTTTGTCCAGAGAACTCCTGATAGTGACCTTCAGGAGTTAGCCTTAGCTATCCCTCATGATGTTTTCTCTTGGACTATGGTCTTAAACCTGTTTAATGTCTTCCAGACCTGGACTCTTTCTGTCTTGTGGTTTCACCAGATATAGCTCAGATCTTTCTGAGATCAACACTTTCCTAATGCTGGTACCTCTGTCCCTAGCTCATGTTCGGTTAAACATTTTTTTTTTTTAAGGTATCAGAAAAGCTAAATTCATTAACTTATTTTATAGTTCAAGTGAAAATATTTCTATCCAAATCTCCACAAGAGTGTGTTTTTGTATACAATTTCATTTATCTACTATTTATACATAGCAGCTGCACATATTTAGTGACTGGGATGTCAGATTGCCTTTCAGATTCAGAAAAAAGTAACCACAGCTGGCATGAGATCTGCAGAATGGCTATCTTTGACTATATTTTCCCGAGCTCTTTCGCTATGATGAATGTCATACCAGTTAAAAGCATGTTTACCTGAAATGATTCTTTTCCCAAACAAGAAACATGACTTTGAGGGCTGTACATCAATTGCTAAGCTAATAAGATAATCCTCTTTTCATTTCAAAGTCTATAATCTTAAAACAGAAGTCTCTTTTTCTCTTCTCTTTGCAACAGTCACTGGATAAAGATTCTGTTATCGTAATCCTATTAAAATGTATTCACTTTTGCAATACACCTTGATAATAGTATTTATTCCTATAAGCACCTAAGAAGAGTGATAAGACGAATCTATTTAAAATTTCAGGGAAAAATAGTTGCAGAGGGAGGGGAGATATGTTAAAAGCTTCGAAATGAATGGTAACTAATATCCATAGTAGGAAGAACAATCATTAATTTATGAGTTAGTTTCTATTTAGTCTCTAATTGGGAAAGATAGTAATTTTCCAGTTGAAATGCCCTATACTGATCATATGTATCCACACAGGCAAGTGTTAGATAACCTGAATTTCCTGAGCACTGAACTAGACACTACTCCTCTGTGGCATCTCTAATATATCACCCTTTATAGGTCCTAATGGCTTTAAGGTTGCTAACACCATTTCAGAAATTAAACAAATGATTAGCTTTGACAGGACGTGTGTAAACAGAGCTATAATTAGTGAATTGGTACTGCTAAGAACATTAGGTGGTACTGTCTCTTAAGTTGGTATAGATATTGTGCTTTCTTTTCTTCATTTTGTATGGGAGCAATTAAAATTCTGGTAACTTCTGACATTTTTGCCTTGAGTGAGGGGATCTCTCTCTTTCTCTCTCTTGATCTTTCTTTTTAAAGAAGAACCAATAGTAGTTATGTTTAGTATTCTATTCCTGATATGATTATGTATTGATCCAACTTCATTTAGTAAGACCTGCATAAAATGATCTGCCATTTTTTTTTCTTTTTCTTTTTTTTTTTTTAAGTCAAACTGAATTTCTACACATTTATGTACCTTACATCTAGCACTGGGCTTTCATTTATTTTCATAATAGAGTTTAGGCTATCTTGCAGTAGTGTTATATTTGAGATATGCCTGTGGTTCAGATTACTGAGAAAATAGCACTTTTGTTTATAAAGTTACAATGTGAAAGTTGCTCATAAGTTAGTAAAAACTTAATGTTTAATATTATTAAATGTCCTCTTAGTTATAAAATGTGTACATAATTATAACTTTGCAGAAAACTTATAGTACCCATTTTATATTTTTAAAACCTGAAGAATTACTTATTTTGTAGGTAAATTCACTTGACTTGTGCTTTACATTGTTAGGCACTGATGTATGATTTGATGAACATTTATAAAGCTTCCTGAAATATATCATGTTCCACTCCTGAGGTGTTCAGTGACTAAAGAAAAATAGAGTCCTAATAGCTTATAGATTGATTTAAAGGTGTTTTAAGATCTACATTCTCCTCAAGTAAAGAACAAATACATAAAGCAACTATTAACAGACATTAAAGAAGAAATTAACAGTAACACAATAATAGTAGGGGACATTAACACGCCACTTACATCAATGGCTAGATAACCCAGACAGAAAATCAACAATGAAACAGTGGCTTTGAATGACACATTGGAAAAGTAGCCTAAAGATACATTCAGAACATTCCATCCTTAAAGAGCAGAATGCACATTCTTTTCAAGTACACGTGGAGATTGTATGGTAGATCACATGTTAGGCCACAAAACAAGTCTCAGTATACTTAAGTAGATTGAAATTATATCATGAATCTTTTTCAACCAAAATGCTATTAAACTAGAAATCAATCACAAGAAAAAATCTGGAAAGAACACAAATACATGGAAGCTAAATAACATGCTACTACAAATTGAATTGGTCAACCAAGAAATCAAAGAGGAAATAAAAAATAAATAGGGACAAATGAGAATGAAAGCACAATGGCACAAAATCTTTGGGATACAGAAAAAGCTGCTCTAAGAAAGATTATAGCAGTACGAGCTTTCCTCAAGAAGAAAAATCACAGATAAACAACCTAGCCTTACACCCAAAGGAGCTAGAAAAGAAAGAAAAAAACCCCAAAACTAGGAGAAGGAAGGAAATAATAAAGATTATAGCAGAAATAAATGAAATAGAGACTAAAAAAATCAATACAACAGATTAATGAAGACAGAAACTAGTTCTTTGAAAAGATCAACAAAATTGATAAATCTGTAGTCAGACTCATCAAAAAGGGAAGAAAGAAGACTCAAATAAAACCAGAAATGAAAGAGGAGAAATAACAACTTACATCACAGAAATACAAAGAATTATAATACAATATTATAAAAAACCATATGCCAACAAATTGGACAACCTAGAAGAAGTGAATAAATTCCTAGAAACATATCATCTTCCGAAATGAATCAGGAAGATATAGAAAATTTGAGCAGACCAATTTCTAGCAAACAAATTGAATCAGTAATCAAAATACTCCCAACAAACAAAAGTCCAGGACAAGAAGTCTTCACAGGTGAATTCTACCAAATATTTAGAGAAGTTAATACCTATTCTTCTCAACTATTCTAGAAAATAAAAGAGAAGGAAAGTTTCTAAACTCATTCGACAAGGCCAGCATTACCATGATATAAAAACCAGAAAAGACACTATGAAAAAAGAGATATAGAACAGTAAGTCTGATTAACATAGAAACAAAAATTCTCAACAAAATATTAGCAAACTGAATCCAACAAGACATTAAATATATATTCACCATAATCAAATTAGATTTACTTCTGGGATGCAAGTCCCAGGAATATTTGCCAATCAATCAACATGATACATCACTGTCAACAGGAGGAAGAATAAAAACTATATGATCATTTCAGTAAATGCAGAAAAAGCATTTGACGAAGTATAACATCCATTCATGATAAAAACTCTCAAAAACCTAGGTTAAGAGTAAACATATCTCAACATAATAAAGGCCATATGTGGGGATCCCTGGGTGGCGCAGCGGTTTGGCGCCTGCCTTTGGCCCAGGGCGCGATCCTGGAGACCGGGGATCGAATCCCACGTTGGGCTCCCAGTGCATGGAGCCTGCTTCTCCCTCTCCCTCTGCCTGTGTCTCTGTCTCTGTCTCTCTCTCTCTCTCTCTGTGTATCATAAATTAAAAAAAAAAAAAAGCCATATGTGGAAAATCCACAGCTAATATCAAACTCAATGGTGAAAAACTGAGAACTAAAGTCAGGAACAAGACAAGGATGTCTACTCACTGGTTTTATTCAACATAGTACTGGCAGTCCTACCCATAGCAAGCAGACAAGAAAAAGAAATAAAAGGTATCCAAGTTGGTAAGGAAAAAGTAAACCTTTCACTATTTGCAGATGACATGAAACTACAAAGAAAACCCTAAAGACCACATTAAAAAACTACTGGAACTAATAAATGAATTCAGTAAAGTCACAGAACACTAAATTAATATACCCTAATATACAAAATTACACTAATAATGAAGTAGCAGAAAGAGAAATCAAGAAAACAATCCCATTGACAACTGCACCAAAAGTAATAATATATCTAGGAATAAACTTAACCAGGAGGTGAAAAAGCTGCACCCCCAAAACTACAAAACATTGATGAAAGAAAGAAAAGATTATACAAATCAAAAGATACTCCATGCTCATGGATTGGAAGAAACACTGTTGTTACAATATTGATACAACCCAAAACAATCTAAAGATTTAATGCAGTCCTTATCAAAATACCAAAAACATTTTTCAAAGAACTAAAATAATCCTAAAGTTTGTATGGAACCACAAAAGACCCCCAAATAGCCAAAACAGTCTTAAGAAAAAACAAAAAAGCTGGAGGTTTCACGATCCCAGATTTCAGCATATTAATATAAGCTATAGTGGTTAAAATAGTATGGTACTGGCAGAAAAATAGACAGTAGTAGATAAGTAGAACATAATAGAGAGTCCAGAAATAAATCCATGCTTTTGTGGCCAAGTAATCTTTAAAAGAGAGACAAGAATATGCAATGGAAAAAACATAGTCTTTTCAACAAATGGTATTGGGAAAACTGAACAGTTATATGCAGAATAGTGAAACTGGAGCACTTTCCTACACCATACACTAAAATAAACTCAAAATGAATTAAAGACCTAAATGAAAAACCTGAAACCATAAAGATCCTAGAATGAAACATAGGCAGTAATTTCTTTGACAACAGCCATAGAAACATTTTTCTAGATAGGTCTCCTGAGACAAGGGAAACAAAAACAAAACTAAAGTATTGGGACTACAGTAAAATAAGAAGCCCTCATACAACAAAGGAAACCATCAACAAAACAAAAAGATAACCTATTGAATGGGAGAAGATATTTACAAATGATATATTCGGTAGAGGTTAATATCCAAATATATAAAGAACTTAAACTACTCACCACCAAAAACCCAAACAATCCAATTAAAAAAACATGTGTGGAAGACATGAATAGATGTTTTTTCAAGGAAGACATACAGATGGCCAACAAACATTGAAAAGAATGCTCAATAATTAGAGAAATGCAAATTAAAATTGCCATGAGATATCACTACACATTTGTAATGATGGCTAAAATCAAAAACACAAAAAAATAACAAGTGTTGGTGAAAATGTGAAAAAGAAGGAACCCTCGTGCATTGTCGGTGGGTTTGCAAACTAGTGTAGCCACTGTGGAAAACAGTATGAAGTTTCTTCAAAAAGTTAAAAATAGGATTACTATATGATCTAGAAATTTTACTACTGAGTATTTATCTAAAGAAAATGAAAACACTAATTCAAAAAGCTATATGTACTCCTATATTTTTGCAACATTATTTACAATAGCAAAAAAATGGAAGCATCTCATGTGTCCATTGATAAATAATGGATAAAGAGGATGTGATACACACACATACACATGCACACACACACAATGGACTATTACTCAGCTATAAAAAATGAAATCTTGCCATTTACAACAACATAGATGGACCTAGAATATATAATGCAAGTGAAATAGGTCATATGTGGAATTTAAGAAACAAAACAGATGAACATGGGTGAAAGAAAAAAAAAAAAGAGGGAGGCAAACCATAAAAGAAACTCTTAACAATAGAGAACAAATTGAAGATTGTTGGAAGGGGGATAATCAGAGGGATGGGCTAAATGTAGTCAGTAATGGGTATTAAAGAAAGCAGTTGTTATGAGCACTGGGTATATATGTTAGTGATGAATCACTAAGTTCTACTCCTGAAACTAATATAACAGTATATGTTAGCTAACTGGAATTTAAATAAGAACTTGAAATAAGAACAAAAAAAAAAAAAAAAAAAAAACAAAATAAAAAAGAGAGACAAAAAAACCAGACTTTTAAATACAAAGAAGATGCTGGTAGTTGCTTAAGGGGAGGTGAGTGGGGTGAGGTGCAAAATAGGTAAAGGGGATTAAGAGTACACTTATCTTGATGAGTCCTGAGAAATGTGTAGAATTGATGAATCATTATATTGTCCCCTGAAACTAACGTAACATTGTACATTAATTATATTTGAATAAAAATAATTAAAAAGAAAATACATTTTATAGAGTACTTTAGGGCGAAAAGTCCAAACTAAAATTTGCACTCTTGAAATAAAATATTTATGAAACATGTTTTGTTTCATGTTTTCCTTTTTGGGGGCTAAATCTAAAATTCCATAATGCTGGTATTTCTTATAGAAGTTTGTGAAGGATCTTCCCAAAGTTGACATTTAATCACCCACTTGTCTGCAGCAGTTTAAAAAATATTTTATTTATTTATTCATGAGAGACACAGAGACAGAGAGACAAGACATAGGCAGAGGGAGAAGCAGGCTCCCTGCGGGAAGCCCAATATGGGACTTGATCTCAGGACCCTGGGATCATACCTTGAGCCAAAGGCAAATGCTCAACCACTGAGCCACCCAGGCATCCCATATCTGCAGTTGGTGATTTCCTGGGACAGATGCATCCCTCAGTTCTTTTTACATCAGACAGGGACACTTTATATTCCTGGTAACTGCTTAGGCTAAAATGTGGGATATATATATATATTTTTTTTTTTTTGAGAAGGAATAATGCTGTTTTAGTTTCCCATTTTTGAAATAGAAACCCTGCAGTGATTTAATTTCATGTATATTAAATTTGCACACACCTACATGGGTTTCTTTGTTTCATTTCAAGAACAAGCTAGTGAGGCAGAGAGAACCTCTGTCCAGATCTTGTGCTTCTTGGCCCACAAGGCTCAGCAGGGCTAGTTAGTGGAGAATTGACAGTTTAGAAATGAGCAAAGCAAATGTCTGTGATTTCATGGGCATGTCAAGCTACACAGAACCATTTGCTCTTCTTCAAACGTGCCTTAAGTGTTCTCTAGTTTCTGGCCTTCTCCCACAACCCTCTTCCTTTTGTTCCTTCTCTTTGGACTCAGATTCAGAATTGAGTTAATCTCACTTCTCAGCTCATTTTATGCTCTCATCAACAGGTCATGCAAGGTCCCTTTCTTGTTTTATGAATTTATTTTCTCCTTAATCTCTGATCACCATACTCATTCTCCCTCTTCAAGACATACACTCAAATGTGTTTGATGTGTGATTCTTTATAAAATATACAGTCGTTGTGTATATTTAAATTCATATAACTGTTATTGTGTTATAGCTCTCATTCTTTCTTCCCTTTCTTCTCAATAAATTTTGCATATATGTTCATGTGCATACAGCTAGTTCACTGCTACTAATTCTGCATAGGCTTTTATGTTATAAATTTACCATATTCTCCTAGAACTCCTGCTCACCTCACTGGCCTCCCCATCGTTTCTCCATATCCTGAAGTTTAGCCATATTGACTTCTTTACATTACTCTAAAGTAACAGAAGTCTGCTTCCTGTTGGCTCCCAAGCTCACCACCTAGATAACACCTGTCGTTGTGTATTCTTTAAATTTTTCCTTAAATGTAATTTAGTTCAAGAAGTCTTTTCTGATATCCTGTCCAGAGTATGCTTTATTCCATGTTGATTATATTTTCCTTGTTGAAATAAAAACGGCACTTTATTATAATGCTCTACTAGCCAGTAGACTCCCAAGGAGGCTAGATCATATCTGCTGTGCTCACTGTTGGATGGCTAACTTCTCCATAACTAATTAAATGTCTACAACATATTAGATATTCTATAAAAATGTTGTTGATTGAACAGACAAATGCATGAATGAAATCAAGACATGACCCCTGAATCCATGAATTCTTAATGCTCCTAATGACACAACCAGGTAGTAATAGTATCCTCATTTTATTGGAAACTGAAGCTCAGAAAGATTAAATAAATTGTTAGAGTTATATACAGGTGAATAATGGAGATGAGATTCAAATAAATATATCTTTGTATGTGGTGATATTTTAGATTCAAAAGCCTTTAGGGACTAGTCGATGACTTTTTATTACTGATGATTTTGTTATATTGAGTTGTCTCCTAACTGCAGTTACCTAAGCTATTTTTCTAGAGCTATAGGCTGAAGAGGAAGATAGATTAATTCATCAGGACATCTCTGTTGAGGTCCTGCTATTTTCCAGGGATTGTCTTAGGAGTTGAGAATATAGTGGTGGAGGTAATAAGCAAAATCTCTATTTCATTTGGGATGCCTGGATGGCTCAGTCTGTTAAGCATCTGCCTTCAGCTCAAGTCCTGATCTCAGGGTCCTGGGATTGAGGCCTCCTCCTCTTGCTCAGCAGGAAATCTATTTCTCCCTCTCCCTCTACCCTCTCCCCCTACTTATACTCTTTTTCTCAAATAAATAAAAATATTTTTAAAATTTCTAAAAAAATATTGTATTCAAGTTCATATTCTCATGAGATAGACAATGAATAAGTAAATATATAGTTTCAGGTAGTACTTAAGGGGCTTGAGAGAGATCTTGTATAGGTAGTAGATAATTTGAATTTATTGGTCAAGACATTTGAATACATGACAAGAGTCTAGTCACAGAAAAATCCAGGCAAAGAATGTTCCAGGCAGAAGGAAGAGAAAGCATGAAAACTGAGAGAGGAGAACAAGCTTGGTGGTTTGAGGAACAAGTAGGAGGCCCCTGAGGTTGCAGCTTGGTGGACAAGTGGAGACACAGTAGATGGTATCTTAGTCCATTTGAGCTGCTATAACAAATACCATAGACTTAGTGGTTTATAAACAGTGAAAATTTGCTGCTCACAGTTGTGGATGCTGGGAGTCTAAGATCAGGGTGACAACATTGTTGGATTATGGTAAGAACCCTCTTCTGGGTTGCTAACTGCCAACTTCCCATTTTATCCTACCTGAACAGGTGAAAGAGCTCTTTAATGCCTCTTTGATAAGGACACAAATTCCATTCAAGAAAATAAAGCCCTCTTGACCCAATCACCTACAAGGTTTCCTTTTTTTTTTTTTTTTTTTAAATATATTATCACCTTAGGAGTTAGGATTTATCATATGAATTTGGGCTGGGGAAGGACACAAGTATTAAAACTGTAGCAGATTGTTAGGCAGGTGATGGTATACATAGGTCTTATAGGCCATGATGAGGGCATTGTGAATGTGTTAGGAAGTCATCGTGAGGTTTTAAGCCACAGAGTTAACTGATCTGACTCACATTTTAAAAGGATCATTTTGAGTGATTATAGGGGCAAAAAAGGTGAAAGGTGAGATACCAATCAGCCCAATGTGATAACTGCAGGAATGGTAAGTAGTGGTTAGACCTGAAATATATTTCAAAGTATTACAAATAAGGTTTACTAATGCATTGAGTGTGTGTATGGAGGAAGGGAGGTGATTGGATGATAGATATGAGGGAAATTAAGGAACCAAAATAGGCTGCTTATAGGGAATGATGGAGCCACTGACAGAGATGGGAAAGATTTAGGATGGAGCAGACTTCAAGTGAAAAGCCAGGAGCTCTGTCTTAGACATGCTTGGTTTGAGATATCTAGTAGACATCTAGGGACCTTATCAAGTAGAGACACAATCCAGAGCTTGAAGGAAAGTTTAGGCCTTAGAATACAAACTTGAGAGCTGTGTATAGATAGTTTTAAAATCAGGTTCCAGAGAGTAAAGAAAGAGAAGTGGGTGAAGGATTGTAGTTCCAGAGTACTTCTACACTTGGAAGTCAGGATGAGGAGGAATGCCCAGCAAAACACTGAGAAAGAGGTAGAAGGGAAGAGAGAAAAAGTAGAGAAAACATCCAAGAAGAGTGGTCAGCTACCTGATAAACAGGTGAAAAGACATTGATTGCTGGTACTGGCAAAAACCAGATTCATGAATGACTTTCCCAAGACCCACTTCCTATAGTATGGCTGAAAAGCTAATGTATATACTTTTTATTTGTTCTTTATATTTTTATAAATCAAGTTTTGCTTTATAGGCATCAGAGGATCCTATTACCAAAATGTCTTTATGGAAGAGAGTCCTTCTATGAAGTCATCTGTTCTGTTATACTGCAAATTAACAGCACCCCCCTCCCCGTAATTTTTCTAATGTGATTCATGTAGAGGTATCTTTCTTTTTTCTTTCTCAAGTAAAACTCTCATTACTTTACTGGATCTGCCTAACTGCTTGAAATCCTTAAAATCTTTAAACTTATTTTCCGAAAAATGACCATCTGCCAGCTAATGAAGCTTCTGTCCATTTTGTTTAAGGGCAATACTGTTGAGTCTGATAGTAATATTAATAAGCTGATATGTAATAAATAATAGTAATAAGTCTGAAGTAACACTAATAATAATTTATTAAGCATTTACCATATGCCTTGGCATTATCCTAAGTGCTTTCTATTTATTTACTTATTTAATTATCACAACAGCCTAAGTACTGTTGTTACTTTCTTAATGGAAAGATAGGCACAGAAAAGGTAAGCAAACTGCCAAAGCTCAGGCATTTAGTAAGTGGAAGTCCTGAGTACCCAAAGCTTTCTAACCATCAAGATAGATTGTCTTCATTTACTCACTCTTTTATTGGGTGATCTTGTGGTTTGGGGCACTAGTAGCAAGGAAAAAGGTATTTACATCCTAAGAACTCTCTGTCATCCCCAACTCCTGCTTACCCAGGTTGTCCCAGAATAGCTGTATAAACTGAGCATATGCATATTGCATCTGTGTGGTTTTTTTTTAAATAATTTCTAGAAAACAGGGATCCCTGGGTGGCGCAGCGGTTTGGCACCTGCCTTTGGTCCAGGGCGCGATCCTGGAGACCCAGGATCGAATCCCACATCAGGCTCCCGGTGCATGGAGCCTGCTTCTCCCTCTGCCTGTATCTCTGCCTCTCTCTCTCTCTGTGTGACTATCATAAATAAATACAAATTTAAAAAAAATAATTTCTAGAAAACAACTTGGTGAGTGTGAAAAGAACTTTAATATTGGGGTGGGTGAAGATGATATTAATGTCTAGTTCAAGTAAGTGAATTGAAAACTTGCATAATGTTAAAGTGCCTGCCAGGAGCCCTGAAAAGTTGCCATTGTGATTGCTGTTTAATTTAGAGATTGCAAATATTGACAAATTGAGATGAAATTTCCCAGGTCCCCTTTTCTGTCAGCAATAAGGACACTGAAGATATGGTTAAAATTAATTACTTGATTTGCATGCATTTTGTTAATCACTCATTCCCTACAAACGATATTTTCCCATCTTGTAGAATAAAATAAAAAAAAATTAAAAATGGCAACAAGACTAGAAGAGATAGAGGCTTAAATTTATAACTGTTCACAGATTCAAAAGTAAAGGCAATTATTTGGCCTCTTAGGTGTTTAATTTTTGCCGTCAAAGAGGAATGCTTTCTTCCCTACATAAAATAGACGATAAAGAAAGAAAACAACAAAGAGAGGCTTTTTTAGGGGAGGGTGGATTTGTTTGCAAAAATATCCTATATTCTATTTGGTTACTTAAACTGAGTCTTTAAAAAAAAAAAAAAGACTCTTAAGCAGTGATTTACATAGCAGTATTAGCTATAAACTGTGCTGCAATAATTTATTGGTGAATTTCATGCCCCAAGATGGAGCTCAGCAGTAAATCCCCATCATCTTGATACCCTCTCATGCCTACCACTTAGTCACAGAAGCAACTATTTGAAGTCACAAAAACATCAAATGATTATGCACAAAAACACAAAAACTCCTTGTATTTTATTGTTTTTTATTTTTGCCCTCAGATTTCTAAGAAACTACTATAATGAAAAATGGTGTTATTTGGAAGTCTCCACCAGATGGTAGGGAGGGAATAAAATGTGTGGGAAGGGGGTTGGGATCAACCTATATTGGATGCTGCCTGGGCCCAGGACTGCAAGACACTTTGAACACATTATCTAATTTAATTTAGGATTATCTAATTTAATCCTCCCAACAACCCTGTGAGATGGGTATAATTGCTCTTGATTTATCAATGACAAGCACTTAGCTCAACCAGAAATCTTTGCACATGGGCATTTCTGCCTATCTCCAGTCTTAGGGCAGCCTTGAGCTGGGTAGAAGCTAAGTAGAATGAATATAGCACATGACACTTAATGAGTAGGTTGCTAGAAAATTGTTTCCATGCTTGCTGTTTTCGTTATGATTTCCTTTTGTTGGGTAGAAGGGATTAGCTCCCCTACAAGGCCTTTCTCCAACTGTGGTAATTTAAATACGTAAATCCACCTTTCTGTCAAGCTCACTTGAGGAGAGCAGGACATTTAAGGAAATGATCTTACAACCTACAACTGTTAACTCTTGGTTTTCTAAGGACCCTACGTGAATGATATTTATGTATTCTCAACTAGGGAGACAACTGCACTTCAACTCTCAAATACTCAAATTAAAAAACAGCAAATAAAATTTCTCAAAGGCTAAGAAAGCACATAGTGCCATAGACTTTTTAATTGTATTAGCAAAGAATATGCCAGTTGTAATTTTATATTGTTTGCCAATTAAAAACTCTACTTTTTCAGTAACAATCCTATTCCCTGTTATTTTACTGGTTTCTAGAGTCAACCTCAGATCCTATATTTCTCTAGCTGGTGTGTGTGTGTGTGTGTGTGTGTGTGTGCGTGCGTGTGTGTGTTGATTTCCAAACATGGAATTGGGACATTTGTACTAATAAAGGGTTTTGTCTAATTTATGATTTATTTACACATGACTAACTTATGAAGATGTTCATCATATCCACTTAACTATTAAAAATAATAAGTAAACAAAAAACTACCTTTCCTAAGAAAAATTTTAGAAATTATATAACCAAGATCTCTAATATGTATAAACATTAATAGCATAGCTTGTATATGAAGCATCACTTCTATCTTTTGCAACAACATTTAAGAGAGATTTATAATATTTTATCCTCATACAAATAAATGTTGATAGAAATATAGTATTCTAGCAGTCAGATATGTTTTTCTTTCTCTCTGCTTTCTAATTCATGCTTTAGCAATATCAGACTATTTATAGCTTTCTGAACAGTGGAGCAGAGAGATGGAAATGGAGACCTTGTTCCAGGTTTGACCTGAACTTTGCCACTTATTAGCTGTAGGATCGTTGACAGATGAATCTCTCTAAGGCTCAAATTTTCATCAGTAAAATGGAGATAAACCTGTTATGAAGAGTAAATGAAATAGTGCACCTAGAGAGTTTAACATAGTGCCTGGTGCCCAGAGCCATTCAGTGAAGGTAGCTGTATGTTACCATCATTGTCATCACATTATACAGTTTTATCCTTACGTGCCTTTGCATCTATGTTTCCTCTGCATCTTCTCCCATTTAGTCTTGTTTCTGGTGAACTCCTTATTTCTTCAAAGCTTGGCTAGAAAGTTAGTTCTTCTAGGAAGGCTTTCCTGACCTCCAGCCCAGGCACAATGATGTGTTCCTCTTCATTGCTCCTTCCTCATCTTGTGCTTGATTCTACTGTAACAGATGCCCTGCCATGATGGTTATTGGCTGAATGAATGTCCTCTCCTTATCTAGACTGTGACCATTACAAGGAACTATTCTTTTTTATTCATTGTGTGTTCTCAGCACCCAGTGCAGTACGTGGCAGACAATGGGTACCCCATGGATGATTTCTCAGTTGAATTTCTAACAGACAGGTTGCGCTTCTCAGTATAAAAGAGTTCAAGGATTGTGAATCTGAGAATTAAGGGTGTTTTTCTTTTTTTTATTGAAGTTCAATTTGCCAACAGATAGTATGGCAAAGGGTGCTTAACAATAAATAGTCTTCTGTCCACCTGTTGCAACAAGTTGAAATCTGTTTTCATACTCAGTATGCAATCTGAAATTGTGGTTAAAGAAATTTTAGTGCAACGTTGTACACAATGAAGCTTAAATGAAAATGACATAAGAAAATGACTAGGTCGTCTATGATAATAGAAGAAACTTAGAGCAAACCTTATCGATGTGGTTTTGCAAATCATAGTTTTAAATGCTTACACTCGACCCCCCTGGTCTTATTGTATGTAAAATTGCACTTTACATTCCCACCTTGTGGTTTATTTTCACTAGGGACTTATATATACTGCTGCATTGTTTTGATTTACATTTATGATTTTCATATTCCCAGTAAGCTCTAAGACAAACCTTTGTGCATATAGAGTGTCCTCTAATCTCTTACCAGAAAATTAATGGAGTACATTCATAGTAGTGGGTAGAGTTCAAGTATTAAAATGATCTTCTAACTTGAAATTATATAAAACTATCCAACAAAAAGCTCTTCTGTCTTAATCACGTCATATTGAAAATATTTCTTTTTGAGCCAGCTTTCTACTCTAGGATATTAAATGGAAAACAATGAAAAAATAACTTCAAAGAACAAATTGACCAGTATCTTTCAAAGCTTTCTGGAACTATATTCTAGAGGTTATGGTACCTGTCCTATGACAATCTTTAAAATTAGGGCTTTTGTTTTAATGACGGTCTAAAAATCAGTCTAGGCATCTTCTGGACCATCTTGTAACTGAACACTGGGCTTACATACATGCTGGTATTGGGACCAAATGATCCTAACTTTCTATGGCTAGGGAAGAGGACAAGAAACTGGCAAAATGACATCCCTTGTACATGGCAAAGTAGGCTTGCTTAGCCCAAAAGAACTTGTGTTTTAGCAGTCAGCACCACATACATATTTTCAAAGGTGATTCAGTTTTAGCAAAAGCACATAAATTTGTCACAATAAAATAATGCTATTAATTGGATTGTATTGGTTTTGTAGTTTTATCTGTATTTAATTTTCAAATTTGTTCCCATTTGATTATTGCTTAAAAGAACAATAAGCACAAGGGGTTTAGTTTTACATTTATGCATATTTAAATAACATTTTTTAATGTAATACAATATTTTGTTTTGATATTCTTTTTTTTTTTTTTTCATTGAGTTCTTTGAAAACAAACCATATAATTAATCCATTTTGAGAAATGCTATAGTGGGTCCTACTTATGTTGCTGATTTTTTGGGAAGTGTTTGTCAGTAAACTGAGAGCCCCTTATTATATGACATGTTGCATGTCATGGGTGCTCAACAATCCCTGACTACCTGGGTTCTTGCCCTCATTCTGCCACTTACTCTTTGTGCACAAGTTGCAGACTCAGTTTCCTTATCTAACCGAGTTTGTGCTTGGATTTAAGGATCTTTTAACTCCTTCCATTTCTAAAATGTGAGCCTACCCCATAGATTTCTGCCATTTGTTTAGTTTTCTACTTCATCACCCAACCTGCCCTATAAAATTGGATTTTTTCAACTTTTTAGACATCACTGACAACACTGACATGTTTGAGTTCATTCAATCAGTTTTCTTGAAACATGAACTCACCTTTCCTATTGGAAGTTGTAAAGTCTTTTCTTTTTCTTGAAAGAAAACAAATATAAAAACACTTAACCCAGACCTTTGGACATGCAGAACTAATATATCCCCTTTGAAATGACAAAGGCTGCTGGATAGAATCCTGGGTAATGTTAACTGTTCCTTCCTCTCCCTCTGATCTTAGGTCATCCATTCTCTTAATTGGTGTGAAATCTCTCTAGAACTATGACATACATAGAACCTGATCCATAATCCTGCTCACCCTTATGTTGGGACTATGGGGGAAGCTAAAACAACTCAGCTATGTGCAGCACAGTTGAGGTCTCTTGGACAGACCTTGTGCTTAATGGATAGGTGAGCTTGTTTGAGCAATCTTAAGGCATACCCAGATTATTAGTCTCTCTGGGGATGGCAGGGAGGGAAAGAGCTGGAGGGAAAATAAGGAGAAAAAGGGGGTGCTTTCCCAATGGAGTAAGTAGTGTAGAATGGGCCCTCCTCCAAAGAGGTCACTTAGCCCCAGCTAGAGGCCTAAATCAACCTTTAGAAGTTCCTGAAGAAATTTCCCATTTAAGAAAATTCATCTCTAATGTGTGATTAATTCATGGTATTGTGTGCTGGGTGGCAGATTGGAAAAAGGGAATGTAATCTTATAATAACTTTTTGGTTGATGGGTTATAGGTGAAGTCAGGTTTGTTTTTTAAAGCAAAAAAAAAATGCCACAAAGAAAAATGTTTATAGTTGCCATTTGGTTTAAAGAGCCCTGGGGCTCCCATCTTTATTATGAAATATAGTCTTAGAACAAAAATATTTAGCTGTGCTTCTGTAAATTAAAATCTAGTTTCTCCTTAGGCTTATGATTTGAAGTCAAGTTTCTGACTGAAGTGAGATAATTAAAAGGAAAACAGAGCAAGAGGATGATAGATGTGGCCCACAGCCTTGGCATACAGAAAAGTCCCAGCTATTTTTCTTCAGCTCAGCATAGACTGTAGATTTATCATCAGGACAGCAAACATATTCAAGGGGAGGAAAAGAAAGAGAAGTTGCGTATAAGCCTTGTGACAGCATCCGTCACAGAGAAGCAAATGAATATTCTTATAGGGACAGTCCATTTAGAGAATTCCTTTTTATTGTACTCTGAGTTGCTTTATGTTCATGTAATAAGCAACAGTGAGTTCAAAGATAGCTCTGCCCTTACAACACTGATGATATGAATATCCTTGGCACCGCGATACAGTAGGCTGAGATAGTAATTACATCATCGGTACCTGTCAGAAGCTGGGCACCCAAGTGAAGGCACTGGCTGGGGAAAGCACTTAGGGATGGAAGACCTGCAACTCTAATTAACTACTGCTTACTCTGTGATCTCTGGCAATATAAATTGTATGGACTCGATGAAGCCTGAAGTAGTCTATAAGATGGATGGTGCCATAATAGGAGGATAAGTCGAAAAACATTTATTTTTATACATTCAAAAATTAAGAGACAGTGATAGCTTAAAAACAGATGCAAATATTTGACAGCATAAGCTCACTAGAGACAATAGAAAGTCAAATAATAGTTCTAATTGATTATTCCTTTCAGTCTGTACTCGGCAGCTGAGGGTAATTTTGTTATTATCTCCTTCTCTCTATCTTAAAGAAAAAAAGAAATTAGTCAGAGGTTTGTGTACTTCAAATTGACACTTGTTAATTTGCTGACCTCATTTTCTCTGAGTTGGAGAGTGACTGAAGCAGACTCTAGGGCACCTGAGTGGCTCAGTTGGTTAAGCATCTGTCTTCAGCTCAGGTCATGATCTCAGGGTCCTGAGAATCGAGTCCTATGTGGGGCTCCCTCCTTAGCAGAGAGTCCGCTTCTTCCTCACCCTCTGCCCCTCACCCCTGCTCATGCTCTCTTTCTCTCTCAAAGAAATAAATAAGAAACAGGCTCCAAGTTCCCTGAGTGCATTTGAGTTTCTGGATAGTCTTGCCATAGAAACAACATAGTATGTTTTCTGGGGTTCTTTGTTGTGTGAATAATTCTTTATATTTCACACTTATCAGTAACATAGGTTTAATTTCACGCAAGACTTCTCATTTCTAAATGGTTTTAAGTAGTTTCTTTGGGCTAAATTCTGAGCTTCTTTACACCCTCAACCTAATGAAAGAAGAACTGGGATATGGGGCTTGGCCTCTGCTTGGCCTCTTTGTTTCATCTGCGAGTAGAAGCTGAAGATGTTAAAAGCAGCTGCTGGTTTCTCAGGCTGCCCAAGAAACACTTTTCTTAGCTTTGCCGCTTCCTCTCTTTTTTCCATCCTCTTGCTCTGTTCCTTCGGTTTAGATGAAGATGAAGAAATTTTTCAGTAGAACCAAGCAAAGCTAAGTGGTCAGATGTCCCAACCTCTTCACGCTGGAGTAAGGACCAATATATAAGTGACCAATTCAAACCAAGAAATATATGTCAACTATAAGGGTCTATAGAGTGTTCCATAGATTCTATATAGCATTATTGCTTAAAAAAATCAAAGTCTTGTGTAACATGTCAATACTGAGATTTCTACTTGTTCCCTGGTATAGTTCATTTTTCTGGGATGGGGCTGAGAGGGATGGGGCTTGGGATTTCCACCCCGATCCACCACAGCAGCAGTGCCATCACTTGTTTTCCCTTATGGCCTCATGTGGAAGTTCTCATTTAAATAATGAGTTTTGGGATGCCTGAGTGGCTCAGCAGCTGAGCGTCTGCCTTTGGGTCAGGTCGAAATCCTGGGGTCCTGGGATCGAGTCTTGCATCATGCTCCCCACAGGGAGCCTGCTTCTCCTTCTGCCTTTGTCTCTGCCTCTCTCTGTGTCTCTCATGAATAAATTTAAAAATCTTAAAAAAAATAAATAATGAGTTCTGTATCTTAAAAATGCTTTAAAATCAATTCTCTAGAACAATGGCATTCATGATTTTTTAGAATTGTGCATCTCATTAAGTAAAAAACTTTTTTGAGTATACTTTCACTGTAAGTATATTTCTACAGCACTTTACCAACATATTATGCACATTTAAAAATGCCCCCCCCCCAAAAAAAAAAACAAAACAAAAATGGCCCAAGGGCAGCCCGGGTGGCTCAGCGGTTTAGCACTGCCTTTGGCCCAGAGCATGATTCTGGAGAACTGGGATTGGGTCCCACGTTGGGCTCCCTGCATGGAGTCTGCTTCTGCCTCTGCCTGTGTCTCTTCCTCTCTCTCTGTGTGTGTCTCTCATGAATAAACAAAATCTTTTTTAAAAATGGCCCAAAATTGGTTAATTAAAAGTGTAGTTATAATATTTTCATCCTATACCTCAGCAGATCATCTTGCATATCTCCTACAGTGCTTGCCCTCTACTTTAGAGCCCATTCCCAGAGTTATATTCATAGTACAATGACTTCTGTAAAAGCAACCTCAAAATCTTGGTGACTTAACACAAGAAATGTTTTTTGTGTGTGTGCCCAGCTTCTGCGAGAGCAGGGCTCTGCCTTCTGGGTCAGGGAACTGGGCCTTTTCCTTTGTGTGACTCTTGTCATTTTTCAGGCACTCTTCCTCCTTCACATTCAGCTGGAGTATGGGAATAGAGCTAACATGGAAAATTGCAAAGGAAGGCTTTAATGCACCAAATCTGAAAATGGCATACATCACTCCCTTCCCTTGATTCCCTGGGCACAACTCAGACACATGGCCACATCTGGGGAAAGCTGTGAAATGTGCTCAGCAGCGGGACCAAGAGGAAAACAGGATTTGGTGACACCTGCAATGCTTCTGCCACCAGAATGAATGCTACACTGAGGGGGAGATTTATCCTCTTCTGCCCATTCTCCCCAGACTTGAAGTCTCAATTTTACTTTCAGTTTGTTGAATGAGGCATTTAGAGAGGGAGATATGCGCCTATTTTTCAGTTAGGGATTACGTTCTGCTGAGTGTAACAAAAACCCATCTACAGAGGCTAACTGAAAAGGATTTTATTTTCTCATGTCATAAGAAGTGCGGGGGTGGGCAGTCCAGACCTGGTGGAACTGCTTGAGGGAGTTGTCAAGTACCCAGGCTCTTTCCAGCTCCCTTTTCAGTGTTCTCATCTCCGTGTTTTTATGCTCGTTGTCCCCAGATGGCTGGTCTTTCTCCAGATATCTTGTTTGTTTTCTAACAAGATGAAGGATGGAGAGGGGGAAATAAAAAGCACAAGTGTGATTTGAGTTTGTCCTATTTAGCAACTTCCCTACAGCCCTTCTGGTAGACTTTGCTCATATCTCCTTGGCCATAATTGCGTCCCAAGACCAGCATATCCAGCCATTGCTGCAAGGGAGTTCGGAAACGGATTATTTTAAGCTGGATATATTGCTAACCTGAACAAATTTGGGATTCTATTACTTAGAAGGAAGAGAGAAAGTACTCTCTGCAGCCATTTGATAATTTAGAAATCTCAGTTTCTGCATACGTCCACCATGGTGAAAGGATACCAGGCTGAGTAGATGCCAAGGCATAACTTATGCTTTTACAATTTTTTTGTCTGAGTTCAATTTGGCTGCTGCGATCATTTATACATGGCATTACAAATTAAGCCATATTTTCTTTGAGGTTGAAATTCTTTACATGTGTATTTCCTTTTTGCTAACTATAATATAAACCTTTTGAAACACGTTTTCTAGTGAACGGGAGCATAAGCATTTAAAGCTCACTGTTGTATTGGTTACCAGATGCTCCTGAGCCAACTGGTGTGTGACAGAGAGCATCAGGGACACACCAGCTCTCTATATTCTGGGTTCTCTAATGTTGATCCCTGCAACAATCCTGTTCTTCAGGAAGCACGTACTTGGGATTAGATTATTCTCCACGTTTCTTGATACACAATTAGATTATATGTGGGGCTAATAATGAAATGAAGAAATTTTTGCAGCCCTTAACATTGCTACTTGGTTTGATATGTTTGATATGACTGTTTGATATTAGTTTGGTAGCAGAGGCAGTTGTGTCTCTTTTAAAGAATAGAGAACATGCTCCTTGCAAGGTCTGAGAGAGATACTTTTCTTTACTTTGGCTGCTAGGAAACTCAGAGCTAATTTAATACTCATGAAAATGTCTTATTTCAGATTGCTGATAAAATTATTCTCATTTTTCTCTAAATAGCTTCTGATATCTTTCTCTTAACTTCACATTTAGCTATCTGCTGTCGTGACAGGATTTTGTCACAAATTTCCTTTTAAAATGTAGAGTAGAAATGAAAACTAAAGTAAAAGTAAATGAGGAAAATCCAGATTGTTTATTAATGTCTTATTCAATCAAAGCGATTTCCTTTGGTAGGGAGTAATTTAGGCTGTCAGATTTGTCTTTTACTCTTTGGAGTGTAGAATGGCACTTTTACTTTGGAAGTAAATAAATAAGCTACGTTCTTCAGTCTGTTCATCTTTGTGCATTTTAACTGGTGTTTAAATCTTGAGGGGTGTTGGCATGAATGGGTAATTACCACCAAGATGAATGGTGATGATATTTGTTATTACGATAGTTTTTCTTTTACTTGAGCTTTCAGAGGGAAGCAGCGTTTATCTCAGTCAGTCATTAAGTTTGGAAAGGTAAGGGCAAAAAAAAAATAGGAAAGGTAAGGGCATTAAATTTTTCTGTTATTTCAAAATAGTAAATTTTATTTTATTTAAGATTTTATTTATTCATGAGAGATACAGAGAAAGAGGCAGAGACATAGAGGGAAAAGCAGGCTCCTTACATGGAGCCTGATGCAGAACTTGATCCCAGGACCCCGGGATCACGCCCTGAGCTAAAGGCAGACGCTCAACCACTGAGCCATCCAGGTGTCCCCAAAATAGTAAATTTTAAATGTGACAGGCAGTAAGTAAGTTATGCTTAAAACAATACAACAGTGTATTAATATTAATGGGGAATATAACTGACGTAAAACAAGCAGCAGGTGGGAGAAGAGTTCACAGCACGCACATGGAATAGATATCCAGGATATCCTAGATATCCTCACTGTAGATATCCAGGATCCTAGACACTCCTGTCCAATTGGCTTCTGGAATCTGTGTGAGGTGGCCAAGGGACAGCTGCTTTTCCTGAGGGATGTAATGGGGAGATGGTTTAGAGCTTGGATGAGTGGGCTGGATTGTCCATAGACTTGTACTTGATGTCCTTCATGACACAGGGGAAGTCAGAGGATGGAAACAATGAGGCAGACAGACCAAGAACTGGAGACCATGAGCTAAGGGGTGACTTTCCCCAAATATCTACATTCAAGCACCAAACTCCAGAGAGTCTGAGAATTATAAATTTTAATCTTTCAGCTTTAGGTTCTTTTAGGCTCAAGAACCTAAAAGGGAAATGCTGATATTGATGAGGGGTTAGAGGCTCGTTGAGGGTAGAGGTTGCCTTATTTTGAAGAGTTGTGGTGAAGACAAGTTTTAGGGCATACAGAATTAGGAACTCCATCTAGACTCTTTCCCTGGACCACGAAAATGTTAGGGGCAAACCTAAAATATTCCTGTCTTTCCTCTGTTTTAATGTACAATGTCCAAGTTCCTTCAGGTGGCTTTCAGGGTCCTTACCCACCTGGACCCCAATCCTTAACACTCTTGCATCATCCTTTCATACACCCTGTGTTTCATACCTGTGTTCTTTCAGTGTGTCATTTTCCCTAAATATCACTGCTTTCCATCTAATTCCCCAAGACAGAAAAGTAGAGTCCTGCTTCATGGTTCTGGCTCCCTCACATTCCCAGTCTGTGTCCCATTCTGGAGAGCTTCTGCTTCTCATTTCTTTGTAACCATCTGTTTGGTATGAGTTGGCATAATTATCGCATGGATTACTGCAGAAGCTTGGCCTCCCCACATCTACTCTGACCTCTTTCAATCCTGGCTTCACTCTTGGCTAGGGTAATCTCTTTGATATTTGGTATGGGATCAGGTCACTCTTGCTTGCAAGTTTGCAAAGGCTACTATGGATAAACACCCAAAGTGTGGTCCACAGGCACTGTTGGTGTGGCTCTGCCTACCTGTGCAGCTTCCCATCAAACTACTCTTCTCACTTTCTATCCCTTACTCATACTGCTCTTCTCACAGTTGCTTCCTTAGTTATGTGTTCCCCAGGGCTCCTTCTTTCAGCTGTCACTTCAGAGAAGAAATAAGTAGATTCCCCGTAATATGCCCGTATAGCACAACATGACTTTTCATCATTGTACTTGTCATTATTTGGAAGTATATATTCATTTGTGTGATTACTTCATTAATTTCTCTCTCTCGCTTGCTAGTTTGTGCTACATTCTATAGGTCAGGGCTGTATTTGGTTTTGCTCATTGTAATCTTAGGGTTAGAACAGTGCCTGACCTAGTAGGCACAGTACTCCAAACATAGATGCTCCAAACATACTTATAGAATGGATGAATGAACACATGTATGAACAACTATCTCAATGTGCTTTTCCACAGTAGCTGATATAAAAGCAAAATAACAGTAAGGTTTTTTTTTAAAAAAATATCTACAGTTTAGTCTGTGCCAGGCACTGTTCTAAATGTTTTACATTTATTAACTCAGTGTGCACAACATATCTACAAAACATGTTCTATAATTAGCTTCAATTTTATATCTGAGGAAACTGAGGCACAAAAGGCAAAAGGGCCCATTTTTTTAGTGTGGGCTGCGTGTAGTGACTTTCTTCCAAACACTGCAGTATGGAGAAGGGGGGAAAGAATATCTTTACAGTGAGAAACCTGACAAACACTACCTCACCAGGTGGTCAGGCTCAAGATCAACAGTCCTCAAGATCAATAAGTTATATTGATAGCATGTTCCCTTGATAGGATGTGATGAAAATGGTGCTTTACCTTTGTAATCTTCCTGTTCGAAACACAAGACTAATCATGGGAAAAAAACATCAGACAAATCCCAGCTGAAGGACATTCTACAAAATACCTGATTAGTCCTCCTCAAAACTGTCAAGGTCATTAAAAACAAGAAAAGTCTGAGAAACTTTAACAGCTAAGAGGAGTCCAAGGAGACAACGACTAAATGTAGTATGGCAGGCTGAATGGGAACCTGGAACAGAAACAGGACTTTAGTTAGAAATGAAGACAATCTGAATATGAATAAAGGATGGGATTTGGTTAATAATAATGTATCAATATGTTTGTTAATTGCAACAAATGAGGCATATTATGTAAGATGTTAATAAGGGTGTGGGGAATAAGGGAGCTCTCTGTTCTATCTTTGCATTTTTTTTTTTTGTTAGACCTAAAAGTATTTTAAAAAGTAAAGTTACTTTTAAAAAACAAGTAGGGTCATAGAGCTGTTGATGGATGTAGACAAAATTCAATCCCTTGCTAACTGACCATATTCCCTGCTCCTAACCTATACATTACAAATTCCAGTGTTCAAATTTGGCCCACTCAGTACAAATCTGGATGTGAAATTGTGGCAGTCTTTATACCCACAGGAGACCAATCTGGGGGATTTCCAGTTATAAAAGGGACATAGATGTGCCACAAGAACAATATTTTAACCAGATTAGGGAAGAATTGTAGGCAGTGAGTTGGGGAGTGGAGATACTGCCTACACTCAGACGAGGTTTGTGTCAGGTTGCAAGTAAGGTAACTTCTCCAGCAACTTATACCAAAAGAAGGGATGAACTCATTGCTAATGTCTGGGTGGCACTTACCTCAATCTCCTTCTGTTGAAACCTATGTATAATTTCCAGTACCCCTATTATCCATGAAGCTACTCTGATCCTCTCATAAAAATTAACCCTGGCAGTTTGAAAGAGCACGGGCTCTAGAATGGTTGCATGGGCACCCTGTCACTGCTGGCCAAGGTCATGTGACCCTAGGCTAGGTATTCAACTGTCCAGATGCTCAATTTTTTTCTTCTAAAAACTAGGGATAAAAATTCTTTCTTCTTAGGGTTATTGTGAAAAATAGGAGGAAGGGGGAATATGAAAGCACCTAGCTCAGTGCCTAGAATGTAATAAATTCTAGGTAGAAGTTAACTCCTTTATTTCCTCCCCATTGTCCTCTTCATGGGGTCATAACACAGTTCAGATGTCATTATTAAGCCCTGGTTTTAATCTCTCCTATTAGTTATATACATGACTGTGTCACCACAACCACAAATTCCTTGAAGGGCAGAATCATATTTAATTTCTTTGTTTTTAAATTTTTTTTAAAGATTTTATTTATTCACGAGAGACCGAGAGAGAGAGGCAGAGACATAGGCAGAGGGAGAAGCAGGCTCCACGCACGGAGCCCAATGTGGGACTCGATCCTGCGACTCCGGGATCACGCCCTGAGCCAAAGGCAGATGCCCAAGCACTGAGCCACCTAGGTGTCCTTATGTTTTTTAAAGTCTAATTCCAGTTAGCCAACAGAAAGTACATACTTAGTTTCATATTATGTTTCAAGTTTTTATTTAAATTCTAGTTAGTTAACATATGGTGCAGTACTTGTTTCTATAGTAGAATTTAGCGATTCATCACTTACATCTAACACCCCATGCTCATCGTAAGTGCCCCTTTAATCTCCATCACCCATTTAGCCCATCACCCTACCACCTCCCCTCTAGCAACCCTCAGTTTGTGCTCTATACTTGAGAGTCTCTTTTTTGGTTTCCCTCCCTGTCTCTTTCTTTTGCTAACTGACCATATGTTCATCTGTTTTGTTTCACCCACATCTGGGTGAAGTCATATAGTATTTGTCTTTCTCGGACTGACTTATTTCACTTAGCATAATACGCTCTAGCTACATCCATGTCGTTGCAAATGGCAAGATTTCACTTTTTTTGATGGCTGAAAATATTCTATAATTTCTTTATCCATCAGTTGATGGGCATTTGGGCTCTTTCCATAATTTGGCTATTATTGATAATGCTGCTATAAACATTGGGGTGCACATGCCCCTTTGAATCAGTAGTTTTGTATCCTTTGGGTAAATACCTAGTAATGCAATTGCTTGGTCATAGGGTAGTTCTATTTTTAACTTTTTGAAGAACCTCCATACTGTTTCCCGGAGTGGCTGCATGGGCTTTCATTCCCACCAACAGTGTATGAGGGTTCTCCTTTCTCCACATCCTCACCAACACTTGTTGTTTCCTGTGTTGTTCATTTTAGCCATTCTGACAGGTGTGAGGTCGTATCTCATTGTAGTTTTAATTTGTATTTTCCTGGTACCATGTGATATTGAGCATCTTTTTATGTATCTGTTGGCCATCTGTATGTCTTCTTTGGAAAAATGTTTATTCATGTCTTCTGCCTATTTCTTAACTGGATTATTTGGGTTTTGGGTATTGAGTTTGATAAGTTCTTTATATATTTTGGATACTAACTCTTTATCAGGTGTGTCATTTGCACATCTCCCATTCCAAAGGTTCCTTTTAATGTTGTTGATTGTTTCCTTCACTGTGCAGAAGCTTTTTATCTCAATGAGAATTCACTTTTGCTTTTGTTTCCCTTGCCTCCAAAGATGTGTCTACTAAGAAATAATTATGGTCAATGTCAAAGAGGTTGCTGCCTGTGGTTTTCTCTAAGATTTTTATGGTTTCCTGTTTCATATTTAGGTCTTTCATACATTTTGAATTTATTTTTGTGTATGGTGTAAGAAAGCGGTCCCATTTTATTCTTTCACGTGTTGCTATCTGGTTTTCCCAACACCATTTGTTGAAGAGACTTTTTCCATTGGATATTCTTCCTTGCTTTGTTGAAGATTAGCTGACCATATAGTTGTGGGTCCATTTTGGGGTTGTCTATTCTATTCCACTGATCTCTATGTCTGCTTTTGTGCCAGTACCATACTGTCTTGATGATTACAGGTTTGTAATGTAGCTTGAAGTCTGAAACTGTGAAGCCTCCAGCTTTGCTTTTCTTTTTCAATATTCCTCTGGCTACTTGGGGTCTTTTGAGGTTCCATACAAATTTTAAGATTGTTTGTTCTAGCTGTATGAAAAATGCTGGTGCTATTTTGATAGGGATTGCATTAAATGTGTAGTGTGCTTTGGAAGTATAGATGTTTTAACAATACTTGTTCTTCCAATCCATGAATGTGGAATGTTTTTCCATTTCTTTGTCTTTCTTAATTTCTTTCATAAATGTTCCACAGATTTCAGAGTACAGGTCTTTTACCTCTTTGATTAGGTTTACTCCTGGATAACTTATGGTTTCTGTGCAATTGTAAATGGGATTGGTTTCTTGATTTCATTTTCTGCTGTTTTATTATTCGTGTATAGAAATGTGACAGATTTCGATACATTGATTTTGTATCCTGCAAATTTACTGAATTCCTGTATCAATTCTAGCAACTTTTTGGTGGAGTCTTTTGGGTTTTCTATATAGAGTATCATGTCATCTGTGAATAGTGAAAGTTTGACTTCTTCCTTGCCAGTTTGGATGCCTTTTATTTCTTTTTGTTGTCTGGTTGCTGAGGCTAGGACTTCAGTACTATATTAAATAATAATGATTAGAGTGGACATCCCAATCTTGTTCCTGATCAGAGAGGAAAATCTCTGTTTCTCCCCGTTGAGGAGGATACTGGCTGTGGGTTTTTCATATATGGCCTTTATGATGTTGAAATATGTTCCCTCTATCCCTACTTTCTTGATGATATTTATTAAGAATGGATGCTATATTTTGTCAGATGCTTTTTCTGCATCTATTGAGAAGGTCATATGGTTCTTAACCTTTCTTTTATTAATGTGGTATGTCACGTCAATTGATTTGCAAATATTAAGCCATCCCTGCATCTCAGGAATAAATCCCATGTGATCATGGTAAATGATTCTTTTAATGTCCTATTAGATTCAATTTGCAAGTATTTTGTTGAGAAATTTTGCAGCCATGTTCATCAGGGATATTGGGCAGTAATTCTCCTTTTTATTGGGGTCTTTGTCTAGTTTTGGAATCAAAGTAATACTGCCCTTGGAATGAGTGTTGAAGTTTTCCTTCAATTTCTGTTTTTTGGAACAGTTTGAAAAGGATAGGTGTTAACTCTTCTTTAAATGTTTGGAAGAGGGCACCTGGGTGATTCAGTCAGTTAAGTGTCTGCCCTTGGCACAGATGTGACCCTAGGGTCCTGGGACTGAGTCTCACATTGGGCTCCCTGCTCAGTGGGGAGTCTACTTCTCCCCCCCCTCCTTGCTCCTCCCCTCTACTCTTGTGCACTCTCTTTCTCTCTCTCTAATAAATAAAATCTTTTAAAAAATAAGATATATGTTTGTTAGAATTCTCTTGGGAAGCCATTTGGTCCTGGATGTTTGTTCATTAGATTTTTGATTACTGATTCAATTCCTTTGGCTATTTGTCTGTTCAATTTTTCTATTTCTTCTTGTTTCAGTTTTGGTAATTTATATGTTTCTAGGAATTTATTCATCTCTTCTAGATTGCCCAATTTGTTGACATGTAATTTTTCATGATATCCTCTTATAATTGTTTGTATTTCTGTAATGTTGATTATGATCTCTCCTTTTTCATTTGTGATTTTGTTTATTTGGGTCCTTTCTCTTTTCTTTTTTGCTGAGTCTAGCTGGGGGTTTATCAGTTTTATTAATTCTTTCAAAGAACCAGCTCCTAGTTTCATTGATCTGTCCTATTGTGTTTTTTTTTAATTTCTATATCATTTTTTTCTGCCCTAATCTTTATTATTTTCCTTTTGCTGGCTTTAGGCTTCATTTGTTATTCTTTATCTAGCTCCTTTAGGTGTAAGGTTTGTTTGCGTATTTGAGACTTTCTTCTTGAGGAAGGTTTGTATTGCTATATATTTTCTTCTTATGACTGATTTTGCTGTAACCCAAATACTTTAGGCCATTGTGTTTTCTTTTTCACCTGTTTCCATGTATTTTTCTTATTTTTTCTTATTTTCATGGTTAACTATTTATTGTCCAGTAGGATATTTTTAACATCCATGTATTTGTGGTCTTTCCAAGTTTTTCTTGTGTTTGACTTCAAATTTCATAGCATTGTGGTCTGAAAATATGCATGATATCTCAAACTTTTTGTGCTTGTTGAGGCCTGATTTGTGACCCAGTTTGTGATCTATTCTGAAGGATGACCCATGTGCTTTAGAAAAGATTGTGTATTCTGCTACTTTAGGATGAAATGCTCTGATTATCTGTTAAGTCTGTTTGGTCCAGTGTGTCATTCAAAGCCAGGATATCCTTGTTGATTTTCTGCATAGATTATCTGTCCATTGCTGTAAGTAGGATGTTAAAGTCTCCTCCTACTATTATAATATTATCAGTGAAGTTCTTTATGTTTGGTATTAATTGTTTTATATATTTGGCTGTTCCCAAGTTAGAATAAATATTTACAATTTTTAGATCTTCTTGTTAGGTAGACCCCTTTATTATGATACAGTGGTCTTCTTCATCTCTTGTTATGGTCTTTCATTTAAAATATAGTTTGTCTGATATAAGTATGGCTACTCTGGCTTACTTTTCATGTCCATTAGCATGACATATGGTTCTCTACCCCCTCACTTTCAAACTCCAGGTATCTTTAGGTCTAAATTGAGTCTCTTATAGGCAGCATATAGATTGGTTTTGTTTTTTATCCATTTGGATACCTTATGTCTTTTGATTGGAGCTTTTAGTCCATTTAAATTCAGAGTAATTATTGAAAAATATAAATTTAGTGCCATTGTATTACTTGTAAAGTTGCTGCTGCTGTAGACTGTCTCTGTTCCTTTTTAGTCTTTGTTAGTTTGGGTCTCTCTCTGTCATCAAAGGGTCCCCTTTAATATTTCTTGGAGGGCTAGTGTAGTGGTCATGAATTCCTTTAGTTTTTGTTTGTTCTGGGGACTCTTTGTCTCTCCTTCTATTCTGAATGACAGCCTTGCTGGATAAGGTATTCTTGGCTGGATGTGGTTTCCATTCAACACGTTGAGTATATCATGCCACTTTCTTCTGGCCTGCCAGATTCTGTGGACAGATCTGCTATGAACCTTATTTGTCTTCTCTTGTAAACTAAGGACCTTTGTTTATACCTTGCTGTTTTCAATATTCTTTCCTTATCCGTGTATTTTGTAAATTTTACTATGATATGTCTTGGTGTTGGCTGGCTTTTAAAAATTTTGATGCAAGTTCTCTGTGCCTCCCGGATTTGGATGTTTGTTTCCTTTCCCAGATTCAGATTAGGGAACTTTTCAGCTATAATTGTCCAAATCTTCTACCATGTTTTCCCTCTCTTCTTCTTCTGGCATTCCTATGATATGAATATATTATGCTTTATGAAGTCACTGAGTTCCCTATGTCTACATTCATGATCCTATATTTTTCTTATTCTTTTCAGCTTCATTATTTTCCATAATGTTATCTTATATATCATCTACTCATTCTTCTGCTTCTTCCATCCTGTAGTCAATACATCCAGTCATTTTCACATCTCAGTTATAGCCTATTTTATTTTGGTCTGACTAGTGATCAGGTCTTTTATCTGTGCAGTAAAGGACCCCTTGTTGTCTTCTATGCTTTTATCAAACTCAGCTAGTATTGTTTTAAATTCTGGATCAGGCATATTACTTATATCTCTTTTGATTAGATCACTGTCTGTGACCTTTTCTTCTTCTTTCTTCAGGGATGAATTTCTCATCATGGCATTTTCTGTTGGTCTCTGCATTCTTCAATGTGTTAGGAAAGCCTACTATGCTTCCTTTTCCTGAGAGTAATGGCTTTATGAAGAAGTCATATAGTGTTCAGGGTCTGGTGCTTCAGGAACTGTTTCTAGTGTGCTAGGTGAACTTTGGCTGCTGTTTCTCTCATGTCTGTCCTCTGCAGATTTTCTCCTTCCCTATAGTGGACAGTGTTTGGACCTTGTTTAGAAAGTGGTGAGTTTTAACTAGGTATGCTCTAATCTGCTTGTTGAAACAGGCCTGACACTTTTGCAACTAGAAATGAAGCTTTGAAGCACTCTATGGTTAGTAGACTTGTTGTGTGCAAGGTGTTTGTGCTGGCCTTCTGGGGGAAAGGCCCATTGCTCTGGTGTCAGGCACACTTGACCTAGTAAAGAAGCACCTGCAAGTTCAGGGGGGCAGGAGTTGGTGTACACTGCTCAGGCCTCCAGTGTTGGCACTGTGCTGCTCACTGAAGTCAGTCTGGCTAATGGGCAAGGGAGAAAAATGATGTCAGCTGTCTTCTTTGCCTCCAGAGTGAGGAGTTTGTGCCTGCTGCTGTCTGGGAAGCCCTCACAGAAGAGCAAACAATGTCCCCTTGTTTGTGCCCAGCATCCCCCAGGCCCCTTCCCTTCAGCCTGTCTGTTTTGGGGGTTTCTGCCTGCCCAGCAGCACAGTGCATCTGTGTTTTATCTCAGAAATGCCAGTTGAGTTTCAGAACTCCATACTTTAGGTACCCAATGTGGCATGGACCCATGCTGGTCCACTAGGGGAGAATCTCCTGTGCTGGGGCTGGTGTCAGTTTGTCCCAGAAGGCAGTTGCACCAACATGCAGGAGCTTGGAGCCTAGAGTAAAGTGCAGCAAAAGCCTGGGTCCGGGTTAGCTGCCTTCAGAAGATATCAATGTCCCTATGCTTAAGGTGCAGGGAAGCATAATGACCTGCTAGAGCTTTTATCCCCTGAGAGGCAATGCCACCTCTCCCAGATGTACTAAAAGAAGGGAGAAGCGTCTCTCCCAGTAAATCCTGGGAGGTCCTCAGATTGTTCCATTCACTCCTGGGCCTCTGCCCTCCTTCTTCACAGAAGCACTCCAGCACCTGCCAGGCTCAATACCAGCCATTATACACACCTCTAAAACTCTATTCTTTGAGCTCCACTGGTTATAAGAACTCAATAATCAGCTCCTCTCATTTTCCCAGCCAGTCATTTTGGGTAAGTGTTTTCCTTGTGCTATCTCCTGTGAGTTGCTCTCTCTCCTCCTGTCCCTCCCTAGTCTGTCTCCATGATCGGGGATCCCTCCCCTATGCAGCAACTATAATCCTTCTCTCCATCAAATTATGTCTCTTCACCTCCTACTTTCTACAGTGTGGCTTCTTCTCTCCCTCTAGTTGTACAGTTTGTTCTGTTAGTCCTCAGATGGATTTCTTGGGTGTTCACAATGATTTGATATTTATCTAGCTAGGAGGCAGGCATAGGGTCCTCCTACTACTCCACCATCTTAACTCTCTGCCAGAATCATGTTTAATTTATCTTCATATTTCCAATGCCTGAAACAGAGCAGTGTAGGTTCTGAACAAATGATCAGTTTAACAAAACAGAATTAAATTGAATTAAACTGATTGAAAAGGCTGGGTGTTTTTCAAGTAATTCTTATTGTTAGGGAATTAGATTATAGTTGATAAGCCCACCTAATGATCCCTGGGAGCTACCTAAGGCTTTCTTTCAACCTAGTTAGAGATTGTTTTAGTAAACATACTGACATTTATTTTCATTGTTTGACAAAGAACTTTGATCATCGACTGTTAATAAAATGCTTCTAGGTTAACAGAAATCGGCTCGCCATTGCCTTAATGTACCTATTTCAGCCTGGGCTGATCCTAGTTGGAGGGCAGAAAACTAAGGAAAGCCAGATACCAGTGATTAACACATGGGGGTCAGCCAGTGGCTGACAATTCCTAGCTGGAAACCCTGGCCAGATTCACTTGGCCACTAGCCACACTGGGCACTGGTGCTGTGTTTTTGGCTGCTGTATGGCACAAATTAGGGGGCACTGAGATGAGGCAAATGGGCATGATGCTGACATGCTTCTGTTAATTTGGTAACAAGGAATTCCATGTAGTTAACAAGCATGTTTTAAGTGCCTCTTGTTGGCAGAGCATCATCATAGACAAGTGGATAGGATATTATCTAAGCCATGGCTCATCTGGAATGTGTTCCTCATTTATACAGTAAATAGACAAACTTTCTACTGTACTGGAGTTTTGGGGCTGTGGTAAGGGCACTGGCTTTAGGATTCTTATTTGGCTCACTGGCTGTGGGTACTTGGACCAGATAGTTAATCTCTCTGTTTATGCCTCTGTATATTATATTGATTTTTATTTACAATGAGCCCTCATGACAATGGTTATAAAGGCTCCTAGCACAGTGCCTGGTACAAAAGAAGCACTTAGGAAACTGTAGCTGTTTTAAGATTCAGCAGTATTTATTCTTTTAATCATAAATTAATCTGTGTTTCAAGACTGAATTTCCCAGTCGTACGTTATTCTCAGGATGAACATCAATTTCACATGGATTGCATTTCTTAAGGCTCTAGAAATTGGAAGACTTATTGTTCTTGGACACAGAAGACATAATAAATCTAGTTGTGTTAATTGAGAAGAGGGTGGCAATTAGAGAATTTTATCAAATCTATTATCAGTAATTACAAAATATAGCTTGAACTATTATTATCAAAACTTTAAAGGAAAGTCACATTATTGATAGCATGCTTATTAACTCAGTGGGAATGACACTTAATTAAAAACCAGTGGGGAGTTGCCTTTGGGTTTTCTGTACACTATGTACCAGAGATTTTGCTGCAATGCAGAAATGTAATAAATGCTTCTCATTTAATGTGAGAGTTCTGTAACTTCACAGTGCTTATTTATGTGATAAATGGTTATCATTGATCTCTCATAAGTTATTACTGCTTTCTGTTTAAAAAGAGACCTCGGTCACTTTTATTATAGTGTATTTGAAAGATGGTAGAGGGAAATATTGGAAATCATTGCTTCCTGGTTACCATCTTCATAAACCTGTAAAGCAACTCACAGTTTTTTGTTTTTTTTTTTTGTTTTTTTTTTTTTTCATTTCATTTTGGCTGAATAAACCAGTCTAGTGAGATGGTTCTATTATCAGGCACAAGCAATGTTAAAATTCATGGGATAATAAGTTGAGATTACCAGAGAATACGTTCATAAGACAAATTTTGGAGGCTGTGAATTTAAAGTACATTCTAGGACTGCAAATTAGTCATAACTGAGATTAGAGTTGGTTGTGGATATATCTATATATGAGGCAGACGAATGGATACAAATCTAGACATCAGGAATTAATTTCAGTCTGCCTATGTCATTTCACCGAGTACAGACAAGAATATTCTTATCCATCTGATAATGGAGTGGATGTTAGCAATATGTTTTTACTTGTTATCTGAAAATACAAAAACAGAGTTCACAAATATTTTTTTGTAATGCCTATTGGAATTTCCCTCCTCACATATGAGTTTCCTCTGCACATTCCACATTTTTTGCAGTGTTGGTACAATGATCCCTTGTTTCTAGACTTACCCCCTTCTTGTTATGTCTTACCTGGACTCTGGCAGGAGATATCTCTCACTACCATTCTCATCGTCCAGTCCAACAACATTTTAGTCCATCCTTTGTGGTCAAATTAGTTTCCCCAAAGCTCCACTCTGAATGTGTCACTTCCCCTTCTCCCTCCAAATACACAGAACACTCTCCCCACAATGCCTTGGGAACAGATTCCTTCTTCTTCATGATACAGACTGACTCATCTTTTTCTCCCTATTTCTCACACAAATATTACATATTCCTCCATGTTTTATCCAAATGAAGTTCACCTTGTTCCCTGAACACATGTGCCCTTTGCTCTTTTGCCTCTGTGCCTTTTTTCCTTCTGGTCTATCAGTCCTGAAACACCTTCTTACTTATCCCCATCTTCATCTGCTAATGCCCTATCCATTGGTAAAAATAACTGGAAGTGCCAATTCATGACACATTCAACAACACATTTTTCTATTTTAATTAGAAAAATCACTCAAACAACGTTATGCTAATTTTGGAAAATAGAGAAAAAACTACAATAAAATCTATGATGTAATTATTGATATTTCCATTTTAATATTTGAAATAATAGTAGATTCTCATGCAGTTCTAAAAAATAATAAGAGATCCCATATACTTTTCACACAGTTTCCCCCAGTGGTAACATCTCACATAGCTATAGTTTAACACTACCAACCAGGAAATTGGTGTTGCTACAATCCACTGACCTTATTTGGGTTTTGCCAGCTTTCCATGCCTTCATTTGACTATGTCTCTGTGTGCACATGTGTGATTTGTGTGTGTGCACATGTGTGTATTTAGTTCTATGGAATGTCTTCACATATACAGATTAGTCAAGACTGTGGTCTGCCACAGTCAAGACTCAGGACAGTTCCATCATAAAGATCCCTAGTGTTGCCTTTCTATAACCACAGCCACCTCCCTCCCCTGCCTTTCCCTAACCTCTGGGAGCCACTAACCTGTTTTCCAGCTCTATAATTGTTATTTCAAGAATGTTATATAAGTGTAATTATATTGTAAACAGAAACCTTTAAATAGGACTTTTTCAATTGTTTGCTGGCAAGTTCTGTTATGTAAGCACCTCCTCTATTTCCCTCATATCATCTTCAAGACAGTCTGTGCTGCCCATTGTTGCCTTTACAGCTAAAGCCATGCAGAGACAGTATGTGGTGGAATGCAGATTCCTGGGAACTGGCAGAAGTATTAGAGAGAGCTTTGAGTTTCAAAGACCACAGATTTGACGAATCTTTGAACCCCTCATACTTAGGTCTCTGAAATGGTTATCGCATTAGGCAATATTTGACATGGAGTGCATTTTGGTCAAAGCACACATAGCTAGCTTTAAGATCAGCTTCTTCATTTGTAAAATGGGGGTGATAATAATGTCAACCTTACAGGTTTGGAATGAGGATGAGATATATACATCGCATACATTTTCTGGTACGTGGGGTTTGTAACATAATAGTTCCTCAGGTGTTGCAGAACATCTGCTGTATGCCAGAAGGTGTCAGGGTCAGATAAAATGGTGAGCAAGGCTAGATGAACCTTTATAGAATATCCACTTTTAGTTAACTAGAGTGTGTTTTCAGATGACATATGGAAGCAAGACTAGAGTATAATCTAGTCTGATCTACTTTTCTACAAAAGTAGAGGTTTTAAGTAGAATCATACTTCTCTTAGTTAAGATCTTTTTTGTAAATTAAAAATATCCTTCCTTTGTTACCATTTAACAATTCTTTCCATGTCATTAATCGACAAAGATTGCAATCCCTTGCTGGTTAGATGCTAGAGAATTAGAAATAGTTTTGTATCACACCTTTAACACTATGTAGTCTACAGATTTACTGGCTGATCTCTTTTTAGAAGGTATGCCATTCAAATAGCAACACTTCGTTAGATGTTAATTGTTATCTCTGTTTATGAATTCTTAGGGAAAAATAAAATTCAGACTAGTGATGAAAGATATATGCAAACTTAATAAGAATTATCATAACAAACACCTGTTAGTGCCTTTCTCATTTTAAATTTCACATTTTATCAGTCAGTGCTTAATCGTTTCTATTTTGCTAACTCATGTACCAGGAAGCCCCCACACCCTATTGCTTATTCCCCTCTCTTCTTTGATCAAAGACATTAATTATCGCCTACTTTTTAGAAGAAAAGTGTTAATTGCTTCTTTGATCCTTAGCTCCTTAATCTGTAAAATATCACTAAAATCTAACTTTCTTACCCCTCAAGGTTATTTTAGGGAACAAATACGGCAAAATATGTAAAAGAATTGGTAAATAGCAAAGGGCTTGCAAATGTGAGGTATCAGGAAGAGCAGCAAAAAGAAATGAGCACATACCAGGAACCAGACAGTTCTGTGTCCAAATTCCAGCCCTACCATCTTGTTCTGGTTGTGTAACTTGGAACAAGTAACTTAACTACTCTTTACCTCAGTTTCCTAATATGTCAAACAGGAATGTCATATATATATTCTTTCTTATGGTTGTGTCTGGTTACTTTCCATGCCCTCCTCCTCACTGCTGAATCTTTTCTCTGCTTTCCTCAATGCTCTGAACATCTGATACCTATAAAAGAATCATGCAGGCTCCCTTGGCAGTTGACTACCAGTTAAGATTGGCCAGTGGGAAGCAATGACATTCAGATGGTGATAGGAAAGAGATGCCGGGCAATTCTTTGCACTCTTCAGCTTTAGTCCCTAGTCTTTGGCAAGGTTTATACCCTTCCTTGGACTCAGCACCCTGGCCCACCCCTCCCTAACTGTTCCAGTTCTCTCTTTGCTCCAGGAACAGTATCTTTTCCTGGGAGGGTGGTGATGGCTTCCTAGTGTTGTTAGACTCTGGGTACCTTGCCACTCATTATTGGTTCTGTGAACCCCATCTGTACCTCTGTACCCTTCATTAAAATCTGTTCCATTGAACCAGCTGTGCTGATTATTATTCCTGTTGAAATCTCAACCTGTATATGTGGGAAGGGATTAAATTTAAGCATAAATGAACATTATTTAGCCTTGGATCTGGCACATAATAATAAACAGGGGGTTTGGGGCTTTCATTTGTCTACACTGTTTTGCTTAATTTTTGTGCAGAGAGAACTTCTTTTTGATTCTCATGGCTTACAATAAATCTTTTTTACACTAAACACATGATTTTTCTTTTTTCTTTTAAAGATGTATTTATTTGTTATTGGGGGGATAGGGAGAAGCAGAAGGAGAAGAAGAGAGAGAATCTTAAGTAGATCCCTGCTGGGCACAGACCCTGACATGGGGCTCAATCTCATGACCTGAGCTGATATCAAGAGGCAGATGCTTAACTGACTGAGCCACCCAGGTGCCCCAAACCTGATTTTTCATACATATTATTCTTTCATGGGTTCTCTTCTGCTATCCCTTCCAGTGAATTCCTAGATCCTCATCCTCATCCTCATCCTAGTTTGTAAACTATAATTTTTCTTGTACTAAGTGCTAAAGATTATGTGTTAGTTAGCCTAGCTTCTTCTGGAGTTTTTATGGCATGTATTTTGATTGGAAAGATTTTGTTGTTGTTGCCTTAAATATTTAGGCTCAGACCTGGGAGCTTCCTGTGGGTCTTCTCCTTCCACTTCCCTTCTATACACAATCTCGACAACTCTCAGGTACCCTGTCCTTTCAAGCTCTAGGCAATTAAGGAATATGATATGAAAAAAAGATTTTTAAAAACTTTACCACTTCCTCCATGATATCTAGGCATGGATTAAGATGATGCCATTTGAAGATCCTTCTGGTTAGATTTTTCTTCTTTTCCTAAATGACTGAGTGAACACAATTAATTTTAAAAATCTATTTTGATACTTGCAAGTGATTTTTTTTTAAATTATAGGATTTCTAGAATGAAAAAGATTCACAAATAATGAAGTTGCATTACCAGAGACAAATAATATTGTCAGTATTCAGGGTCTAATTCAAGTCTGTTTCCTACCTTTAGATGCTTAAATTCTTGGGATTTTAGAGATAGAAGGAGGCTTACTGATCACCAGTCAGTTTTTCCTTCTTACAGATAAGGCTATTGAGGCTTAAATATAATGCACCCATATTACACATTAAATATAATTTTCTCTGCAGGAAAATGAACATGAAGATTTTTAATTTGCAATTTTACCTTGAAAATTATTTAGCTCAAAAGCTCATATAATTTAGAATGTCAATGATTTCTTGTCAGTTATCTGCATACTTGGAAACTTGGGAAAGGAGACCATCTCACCTTCAAATGTTTTACAATATAATAAAAATACTATACAAAGTTGAACACTTAATGAAGTCGACAACGTTATTTTAGAAGATGTTTAATTATATGTTTATTATTTTCATTTTTGAAGGTTTCTCTGAGAATTTTAGAGTCAATTATTTCTTGTTCAGGCCTCAGTTTGTTTCATTGTTCCCTGAGAATCCGTGACCTGGACTTTGTTCAGTAATATCTGATGAAGAAAAGTGCCCTGCTTTGCTTGCACATTTTGCTTTCTTTAATTAAATTTATAAATTTTCACACAAGCAAATGCCATGGGTACATCAAAAATAATGCTATTAAAATAAAAGAATGAAAGAATGAACACATAAAAATACCAGAAAAACTGGAACCAAAGACTATAATTCTTAGAAGTTGTTAGAGGAAAAGCAAAGAGAACAAGCAAAAGCAAAAAGAACAAGCATGCATACAGGAGTGTGTACACACACATACATATGTGCATCCGAATTTTCTTTTTAATCGAATAGTGGATCAGCATTCTCAAATTTCTGTTTTTCTTTCCAAAAGAGTCAGTGGAAATGAGAACATTTCTCCATGCTCAAAGTCCTGAGGTCAACAGCAACATGCTTTTGAATTCACTATCCCTAAAAAACTAGAAACAATGTTTTTCCAAATGAGCAAATCAGTTCCTAACTTAAAGCCTCAGTAGCCTGTGGCCTCTAAGAGTATCAAAATACATGGGTCCTTTAAGGGACTTTAAAAAGCAGCAAGGGGATAACAAGTGACAGAAACATTTTATAGTTTGTTAGAATGGGATTGTCTAGCAGTGCCCTGCTAAATCAACATTAGCAGAGTAGAAAGGCATTGTGGGGGATCCCTGGGTGGCGCAGCGGTTTAGCGCCTGCCTTTGGCCCAGGGCGCGATCCTGGAGACCCGGGATCGAATCCCACGTCGGGCTCCCGGTGCATGAAGCCTGCTTCTCCCTCTGCCTGTGTCTCTGCCTCTCTCTGTCTCTCTCTCTCACTGTGTGCCTATCATAAATAAAAAAAAAATTAAAAAAAAAAAAAAAAAAAAGAAAGGCATTGTGGTCACTGTTTCTGTTAAGACTGTATTGGTTATCTCTTGCTGTGTAACAATAAATTGCCACACATTTAGCACCTTAAAACAACATATTAATTATCTCACAACTTTTATGAGTCAAGACTCAAAGGATCATTTGAATGGGTCCTCTGCTTAGGATCTTACAGATTATAGTCAAAGTGTCAACCAGGTCATGTTCATATCTAGTGCCCTGACTGGGATAAAATCTGCTTCTGAGCCCATTCAGGTTGTTAGTAGAATTCATTTTCTTCTGCTTGGACAGGATAGAGGCCCTACCTTCTTGCTAGATGTCAGCTGGAGACTGCCCACAATTTCTAGAGATTGTCTGCTGTTCCTTGCCATGCTTTTTTCCCCAATATAGCTATTTACTTTATTAAAACCAACAAGGGGAGTTTCTAGAATAATCTGATATGATAGCATGGCAGTCTTATATAGCATAATGTTATAAGAATGGCATCTCACTACCTTTGTCATTAGAAGCAAGTCGTAATTCTCTTCTACAGTCAAGGGGAGATGTTTACATAAAAGTGTGAACACCTTTTACAGGCTTCCAGTTATGGAATCGTAAGTGGTGGAGACTAAAGGTATAATATAAGGAATATAGTCAGTGGTAGTACTGTAATAGCATTGAATGGTGACACATGGTAGCTACACTTGTGGTGAGCATTGCAAAATGTATATAGTTGTTGAATCACTATGTTGTACACCTGAAACTAATGTGACATTGCATGTCAACTATACTTAAATTAAAAAAAAACAAACAAACATGAATACCAGGAGGTGGAGATCACTGAGCAGTCACCTTAGAGGTTGTCCAACAACAGAGAATACTAAGGATCTATTTGTTTGCATGAATTGGTTCAACCTTTTTAATTAGGCATTTTGAACAGTCTACTTGTGGAGACAGTCATAGAACAAACTCAAGAATGACTAGAACCACACTTCTGTAAAAGCTTATACATCTCCCTTTCAGGCGTGGCCTTTTACATCCTTCCTGGAACTCTTGCAGAGGGCTTGCTAGTACCCAAATGGTTATCATTTCCCCCAAAAGTAGCATAGCCAAACTTCCCTTTCTCAGCAGCAGTCCAAGCAGAAGATGAGCCCACCTGCTGTCAGCAAAAATTATCCATACCTGTTCCATTCCCTTTGATCCCTATAAGCAATTGAGAAATTGTTCTTATAAAGCAACAAAACTCCAGTATTCAGAGTTTGATAATAACCTTATTTGTTATTCAACACAGATTGTATTTTCATGCTAATAGGGGGCAACACTATGTCAGTCCAGGGTTGTAAGAATTACAAGGATTTTAGTCACTGAGGCAAGAACACCTGGGAAGATATTTGGGCACATTATGACAAATGTAGGCCTAGAAAATTATACTTCTAGGACAGTTGGCTTGTGCTCACAGAAGCAGGAATTCTTACAAAAAAGAGAGGGGAAAAAAAAAAAAAAACTGTCTTCTAAGGAATTATCTGAAACCAATTGGACCAGTGCTAGTTCTTATGCCTTTGGCAGCTTTGCTGACTGCAGCTGTCTTTCAGTTCATACTTTCTCCTAGATTTTTATGATTATCCTTTGGATTTGATATTTCTTATAAGTTTTACATGGTATCTGTCTCTCGTCTCCCCATAACTCTTTTCCTTTCTGGATAAAGCATTTCTGTGTCACCCTCATGCTTTCACCCATGTTTGACATCTGATCTCATCCCAACCCCAGTTTTGACTTAGCTATCCCCTCTAGGCACTGGAGGTTATAAGGGCTGTACACTGGGGTAAAGTCCCATGCAGGAAATATTGAACTATGTGATGAGGATAGCATTGTTAGCTGCTGAAACAAAATCTTAGGAGTATAATACAATAAGAATTTCTTATGGACACAACAAGATCATGCAGGCATTCCTTGTCAGGCAACTCACCCATAGATACAGTGATGTTGGGACCCAGACTCCTTCCCTCTTGTGACTCTACCATCTTTAACATACCTTTCTCCATTACTGTGTTAATCTGCATTTAACTGTGGAAAGGGAAAGATTACAGAAGGTTGTTCATAGAAGGATTTTGGGGCAAAGATTGCAGTAATGCCAATCATTTCTCACTTTCACTGGCAACACCCAATGCAAGGGTGTCTGGGAAATGTGATCTATGTGGCCAAAAAGAAGGGAATATTTAGCTGGAAGTTTCTGTCACATGGATTGTTTTGGCAGCCATGAATCTACACTCATATTCATGTTGGGAAAACTCAGTGGGCAGCACCTTTGAGGAAAAGGACAATAACCCATAGTTTATTGATGGAATGTTTATGCAGAACTTCATATATTTCTGATACTGCTCTAAGAATTTTTTAAATAATAACTCATTTAATTCTTATACAACTTTATGGAGTATGTCCTGTTATTATCCTCACTTACACAAGGATGGGAAAACTAAGTCACAGGGTGGTCTGGTAGATTACTCAAGGTAATAGCACCAACAGTGGCAGGGATGAGGATTTGAACCCAGGTGTCCTGCTTCAGAGTCTATGTTTTACTATTATACTACATGACCTCTCCAACTTCATCAATACTGTGACTCTTTCATCAGAGTAAAATCTTTATTGGTAAAGAAATTGGATACCTTAGTACAGCCCCCTGAGGAAAGGCAGTATTATTCCCATTATATTGATAATGCACTGTAGTCCACAAAAGTTGAGGAACCTCCCCAAATCTCACAGAGTGAGTAAATTGTCATATCTCTGTGGGAAGAATTTCACTTTGAATTAAATTTGACCACATCTGGCTTTTGTTGGTGGGGCTTTGAGTGTGCTCCCTTCAGAGGACATTTTGGTGCAACTTTTATAGGCAAAAAATGTAAATGTTTCATCAGAGGTAAAAGACTCATTTAATCCAAGAAGGACAGGGCAAGGGCAGAAGTATGAATTAATTTCAGATGTTGTCATCTTCAAACTGTCATGAGGTCTTCAGCATCGTAGGAATTAACAGCACAAATATCAAGAATGTTTCTATGTCAGGTGTTGCCACCAACCATGTATTAAGGGCTGCAGTAAGCTTTAGAAAATCCTTTCTGTGACTCAACTTTGCTTATTGTTGAAAAATAATGCATAGAGCTATTGATGTGATCTTTGTACTTCTTTATGAGCGAAGGTACAAAGAGTATCAAAGAATATTTCACAGCTAGTGATCTGACCCCTACACTTCACACAGCAGTTGATGTATAATACCTAAGGATTTGTCTTTTAAACATTTTTCCTTGAATATTCAGGTTTTATCAAATTCACCATAGGAAAATAATGCCTTTTAAAACATAAAACAAAAAATTGGGGATAGTATCTGATTTATAATTTTAATTACATTTTGGAAATAATTCTCTCTATAATTTTTTAGCTGCTCTTTATTTTCTTCATTTTTGACTTACTATCTTAGTCCATGCAGGCATCTATAATAAAATACCACAGCTAATCAATAACAGATATTTATTACTTATAGTTCTGGAGGCTGAGAAGTCCAAAATGATGGTGCTGGCAAATTCCATGGCTAGTGGGGACTTGATTCTTTATTGATGCCTATCTTCCTTCTGTGTCTTCCCATGGTGGAAGGCGCAAGGGATCTGTCAGACCTCTTTTATAAGGGCACTAATCCCATTCATGAGCACTGTATCCTCATAAATTAATCACTTCCCAAAGACCTCACCTCTTATACCATCTTATCATATTGGGGGCTAGTGCACACAACATTCAAACTTTTGAATTTTACGTTTCAAGATCACATACCTGGTCTTTTTCTTGGATTAAGTTGTGAGCTTATTAGTGCCTGTTTTTTTATAAATGACATGATTCTAACATTATTAACAAATGACTTTGCTTTAGGGAGTCTATTTTATCTCTAATGTTCTCAATATAGAAAGTATAATGAATCTCTTTGAAAAAAAAACTAAGTTCTGTTAACTTTAACAATATTTTTAAAAGCAAACTTTAATAACAAAACAGATGGGCATTGAATTTTTACCATTCCAACTTAACCCTTTATATTTCTATGTATTTCCCTTTTGTCTTTATATATACCAAAAATCACAGTATTTTCAGAGTACTTTGAAGTTTGGAAATTAATTTCATAAACGCTATTCATTCAATATATCCATCATAGTTGTGGGAAATAACTATAATTATAGTTCTCCGTTTACACTTACAGAGACAGAGGCCTGAGATACTGAGGACTTGTAGTGTCACACAAACACAAGAGGCAGCTTGAGGCCTAGTTTTTTCACAAGGACTCAGGATCTGGATTTTCCTGCCTCTTTCTGTGGGCAGAAAATTAATGTGAGTATTTTCATGGAAATGCCAGTAGTTGGTGTCAGGCCGGGAGTTAAGGGCCTTCTGCATGTTCCCAGAAATCTGCCAGGCATTCAACCTTTTTCAGAAAGACTTTCATCCTCATAATAGCATTTTGGAGTCAGTGTTTGTTTTTTTAAAGGTGAAAACCCCTAAAATTCAGAAAGAGTACCTGATTTACTCAAGTGTTCATGGATAATAACAGCAAAATCAGAATTCAAGCCTCCAGGGATGCCTGGTTGGCTCAGCGGTTGAGCGTCTGCCTTCAGCTCAGGGCGTGATCCTGGAGTCCTAGGATCGATTCCCATGTCGGGCTCCCTGCATGGAGCCTGCTTCTCCCTCTGCCTGTGTCTCTGCCTCTCTCTCTTTGGTCTCTCATGAATAAATAAATAAAATCTTAAAAAAAATTAAGAAAATCAATTATTTGCTTTCAAGAATGAAATCCTAAAAACAAACCTAGGATCTGTTTGTCACTTGGCCTAAAATCAAACAATTATTTTTTTCTCCAATGTCTTGAAACAATGCCTTTCTTTCCTTAAGAAGTCAAACTAACGTTTAACTAAATCTATACACTTGGATTCATATATTTATAAAATGAGCTTTCCTGAATAAGGAAAGGATATGAAATCAAGGAACATTTTTTTCTTCCTGAGTTCTGCTTAGTAAGCATGTTGGATTTTTACTTAACATTTTTATTTATATCTGTGCACTGACATTGACATACTGAAAAAGTGAATCCTAAGTTCTATCAACACTTTGGCCCTGAAGTAACAAAATTAAAAAATAAATAAATTAGCTATTTTTGGTGTTTATTTCTTTTTTATAGAGCTATATTTGAAAATACTTTATTTAGGGACACCTGAGTGGCTCCGTGGTTGAGCGTCTGCCTTTGGCTCACGTTGATCCTGGGGTCCTGGGATCAAGTTTTGCATTGAGCTCCCCTCAGGGTGCCTGCTTCTTGCTCTGCCTATGTCTCTGCCTCTCTCTCTGTGTCTTTCATGGATAAATAAATAAAATCTTAAAAAAAAATCTTTATTTGGAAAAATACATTTTATGTGATAGTATATTATTAGCTCTTTTACTGTGAGACTGTGACTTGGATGCATCCCAAATTCTCACACCTGTGTCATGGAAAGTTTCTGTTTTCCTGGTGTTATTTACACACATCTTTACTGTCAGGCTGATAAATTATCCCCTTCCATGAGACCTGGTTCCACCATTCTTCTCTGAAGGCTCAAGTCTACTTGCCAAAGTCCTGCTTGGCTGGCTGACCCTGGTCAGCAGCTGGGGAATAACAGGTTGGCAATTGTTGGAGCAATTGCTGTGGAGACCAGCAGGGGAAATGCCTGATGGACTTGCTAAAAAGCCCAGCAGCAGTGGGCAGGGACACCCACTGGGGGACAACTCAAAGAAAGACCCTCTTCACATACTTACCTCCACTTGAAGCAACTACTAATGAGGCAGGCCCTGAACAAATATTTATTAATATATAATATAAATATTTATATTTATTTATTAAGAACTTACATTCTCTATTTGGCCTTACATTCAGTGCTTTCCTAAAACTGTTATCACGATCATGTGAGGATTAGATTTAGGATGCTGTTTTATGACCATGTTACTAATGAAGTTATATCATATCATGTCATGTCATATCATATCATTAGACATGTTGCTTAAAGTTTCATATCCAGTAATGATCAGGGCTAAGATCCAAACCCAGATCTTCTGATGAGTACCCCAAAGCCATGTTTTTTGAAAATGGTAGGATAAAATTAAACATTTTGTAAATAAGCTTTAGACAGTTTCAGGTTAACAACAAAATTGAACAGAGTATAGTATCCTCTGCCTCTGCCTACACACATCTTCTATGAACATACCCTACCAGAGGAGTACATTTATTATGAACCTACATTGAAATATCATTATTACCCAAAGTACATGGTTTAGATTAGAGTTCACACTTGATGTTGTACATTTTAAAGGTTTTGACAAATGTACTTTGACATGTGTCCCTTATTACGATATTATACAGAATAGTTTCACAAATTTTCAAAAGAACTACAAAAATACATATTCAGACTCCTAGTCTAGTGACTCTCACATTGACCAGCGATCCCAGGAGTAGGAAGGGAAGGCCTGGAGATGGACAGCTGCGGCTAGATTGCCATAGAGACTGTGTGCAAAGGCCTGTGGGTTACTTGCTGAGCTTGTTACAAATATCTAGCATCTTTAGGTTTTGAATAGTAACTATACTTTTAAAATTTTGGCACATGCCCATAGTTCTAAATCATTAGATGGTTTCCATAGAGATGCCTAAAAGTAAAGCCTGAATTGTGAAAAAAAAAAAAGAGTTCAATACAGGGGCAGTGATCTATAGGAGTTCTAAGTACAGGCTCTGGAATGAAAGTACTTGAGTTTCTCTCTTGACTCTACCACATGCTAAATCTGAAACATTAGGCATGTTGTCTACTGCCCTGGGCCTCAGTTTTCTCATCTATAAAATGAGAATTATGGTGCCCATCTCTATCAGTTTCCCAGGATTGCTATAACAAAATACCACAAACCAGGTGGCTTAAAATGACAGAAACTTATTATCTCACACTTCTGGAGGTTATAAGTCTGAAATCAAGGTGTTGGTAGGACTATGCTTCATTTCAAACCTGTAAGAGATAATCTTTCCCTTCTCTTCCCAGTTTCTTGTGATTTGCTGGCAATTCTTGGCATTTCTCTCCTATGATAGACCCTGCTAGAAGTCCTTAAAGACATCCCATACACTCAGGCTTTAATTATATTAAGTCATGAATGTATTTGCTTTTATGGAATAAAATTACTTATGATTATGATGACATATCATTAGAACATGTCCCATTGTCCTTTGATTACTTTGAGTGCATACAATTTAATCAGTCTCTGTTATTGCTCTAAAAAAAAAATGAGGGATTAGTGTCCTCCTTTAGAGTAGTTAACTCTTCAGTTGGTTTGAGTAACTCAAGATATGGCATATTCACTTACCTTGTACTTTGTAGAGTCCTTACCAGTCCTGCCTCTGCAGAGTCTAACTACATTATTATCGTTCCCTCCATTTGAACAACTGGTTGTCACAGTTCCTTGAAATGGAGGGTAAATATTTGATTCAGTTTTGTTTTTTGATTTATAGTCCTAGTAAAAAAAAAAAAAACACAAAAACTATGACTTTCAATTGAACTGATCATGGTTCAGTCTATTTCCTAAAGGTTCCTAAGGATTGTTCAGAGGTGACAACTGCTTGTTGTTGGGACACTAGGAGATCTTGTGTTCTTTACAGTAGGCATCCAAGGCCCCTAGGGCAATCAGTAAGAAGGCTGTTTTATTTAGATATTGATGATGGTAAATGCTAAGCAGGAAACTGTCACCTAGAGGCCATTCACTGAGAGGACAGGACTTTTATTTACGCAGTGTAGTGCCAAATGCCAATACTGACTTTCTCTCGTCCCATTGAATCTTTTTTGTCTTAATAATTTGATTATTATAACTGATTTCTTAAGTTATAGATATACAGCCTTAAAGGGTCTACAGTTGTTATATATAAGCCTTTGATATATATTTCTATAATTGATATATATTAGGTTTTGGTAGTTTAAGTGGCCATGTGTTTGTCTTCTTTGTGCCCAAAATGATTTGCATGAAAATTACAAGATACAATCACATTTGAGTGAACTATTTCAAGTATATTAATGCACATGTTAACTATTAGGTTTATGCAGCATACCCACACATCAGCTTTGAGAAAGGAAGTTTTATGTTTTGGGAACAAAACACTGAAGTCACCATCTCAATGTCACATAGCCAATGGTGAGGTTTGAAGAAGTCACTCATAGCATTTGGTATGCAATGCTTATAAAGCTGTGGCTTAAGTGGACAAGAGCAGGACTACATATGTTCTTTATTTGTATTTCTCCCATTTAAAGAAGTCCACACAGATTCTTAGTGTTATTTCTACTGTTCAGTAGCCTGAACCTTCCAATAGCATCTGACTCTACCCCCTTCTCAGAAGAATCTCTGTTCTCATCTATGCTGACTTTGGTTTTTATCATTCAATTCTTCTTCCTTTTATTGCGCTCCCCTGCATGTTACTTCATATCACAGAAGGCACAAACACTCCAGAGACACTTTTTATCCTTAAAGAAATAGGGCAAAAGTTGGGGAAGGGAAGCTAAACAGCAGTTGCCTAAGTGGTCTTTACAGTGTAGGGGAAGAAAAAAAGGGTGAAACTCCACATGCAAATAATTGTCTCTAAAATAAATAGTAAAAAACATTTGCTTCAAAATTCTAATCAGTTCTTACTGTGAGCTTTAGGAATAGTGGAGCCAGGAAATACACTACATAGACATCAGGGAAGAAAGTGATACTGTCATAGGTGAGTACTCCATACAGGTTTGTGCATTTATATTCACTTGTAGATCCAAGACTAGAACTGAAGCCTCTTGATACTTCTCTTTTACTATGATTATGCAAACTAGATGTCTGGAGTTTTCAGTGAGGTGCAAGCATTCTAGACTTGAAGGTTTTGTGTACATAAATAGAATAGCCAACAGACCTTAGACATAATTTAAGAATCATAAAGATCTCTGATACTGGCTGTAGGTGGAACAATGTTATGGTAGATAAATCCTTTCATGCACATTATCTCACCAGTCCTCACAACAACCCTGTAAGTTGACAAAAAATATTAGTCTTATTCACTGAGGAAATATTGAGGATCAGAGATGCTATATGACTTCTTCCAGGTCACATTGCTGGGTAAGTGATTGAGCCAGAACTAATTCCCAGATCTATTGACTTCTGGTCTATTTTCAGCCTTTCTGCTAAATTCTATGTATAGACACACACACACACACACACACACACACACACACACACTTCCTGTTGTACATTGGGAAGAACTTTGCAGGATCTTGGTATCTTCTTCAGGCGGAAAAAAATAATCTTACTAACTATAAGGGAAATAAATCAATGACTCTGATCATTTACAAAAATATTTTATTTATTCATGAGAGACACAGAGAGAGAGGCAGAGACACAGGCAGACTCCCTGTGGGGAGCCAATGTGGGACTCAGTCCCAGGACTCCAGGATCACGCCCTGAGACAAAGGCAGATGCTCAACCACTGAGCTACCCAGGCATCCCCAATGACTCTTCTCATTAAAGAAAATGTCTTTATTCTTAAGGAATTGGGTATGAAGAAATGAATGGCCTCATATCAAATAAGGAGAGTCTTCATCCTCTTTTAGTTTTCTTCAATTGTTTCACCTTTTCTTAGTTTTAATCACATGATTAAATGTCCTTGCAGAAAGAAATCTGAGTGATCATATTCTTTTCTTTCTTCATTTCTTTCTTTGTTTCTCCCTCCCTCCCTTCTTCCTTTCTTCTCTCTCTCTCTCTTTCTTTCTTTCCAGCTGTCTTATTCTGAGCTTGAAGCAATGAGATCACCTTCTGGTTCCTTCCACTGGTGTTATTCAAGTTAGTAGAAAAGTCTGTCTCCTTCATCTCCCAAGATCTTCAGTCTTTTGCTTTCTTTGAAATCTGACCTCTGAACAAGGCTGTAACATCCAGAAAATAGTAGCTGAATTGATTTATTTCAGATTGTTGCTATGGTGATTCCCTGCCAATATAGGCAAAAAATGAAGGAGGGAAAAGAATCTGTTGAAGAGAGTGATGGAAAAGCTGGTCAGACTGAGGAAAAGGCATATTGCAGGGCTGAGGAGGGCATTTATGGTTCATCTACTCATGGATAGAATCATGTCTTCTTCTAAATTTACTGTTAATTCAGCCACGGTGATCATAAACAACCAATTTGCATTTGAGAAGAAGCAGTGAAGGTTTTTGTTATCTGGGTAGAAAAAAATGCATCACAAGTAGGCTTAAAAGTCACCAGATACTTTTTCTCTAGGAACAAGAATACTGAATATATATTGTAAAAGAAATTTTTGTGACAGGAAGCATTTTGATTCTTGAAATAGTTCTCAAGGTTATGCTTTGTTAAACTTGATTTTTGAAATGATAGGAGAAAGACTTATTTGGAGAAAAAGTAAATGAAGCAACCCATTTTTATGGATTTATTCATTCATTTCTCCAACTTTCCATCCATTTTTCACTCAACAAATATTTATCAATTTTTTATACTAGGCTCCAGATATATTCATAAATTCAATAAATATTAATAAGTTCAGCATATGTTTATTAGGCATCAACTACACCCAAGGCAACATATGGTTGATGTGGGATGCACAGCTGGGTAAAGTCTCTCCTCAAAGTGATTATAAACTGGGGGTAGGGTGGATAGTTTAGAACCACAATCCCCACAATGAAGAAAATAATCATCAGAGCCATTGAGTAGCTATTTCTGCCTCAAGAAAGGCTACATAAAGGAGCTATTTGGGAGAAAAACAAGGATAAGAAGGACCTTGATAGGTGCATGGAGGTGGGATAGAGGGAAATGTATACAATCATGATTAAAAGAAGTTGATCACATTGGCCTCTTTTAGCCTTGGAGATTGATGCCATTTGTAGAAATGCTCTTCACTTTACACTTACATTATTGACTTTGGAAGGTAGCTCAACTTGACATGGCTTGAAGAAATGGCAAAATGACATCTGGGTCTTCATCAGCTGTCCCTTAACCCTGCTTCTACACAGGATTGGTACCACAGATGGTGAAGAGTAAGAGTCAAGAGTACATACATACGTGTTTTGAGCCTGACTCTGATACCTACACTATGTTTAACTTTGGACAAGTCACTCAACTTCCTAGGACTTTTCATATGTCAGGACAAAGTAGTGAGTAATACCCTCAGCCAAGTAGTAGTAGTTCATAAGAACATAATATTAGAAAAGGCTATAGTGGTTTAAAATACATTGTCAGCTGTATAAATAAAAGCTTCAGACATAAAGAAAATATGCTAATTCTTACATGAACCATTAATCCATAAGCTGTGTAATTCTCACTAAGAACTTTGTGATTCCATCACATCTTTCAGCCAATATTAAATAGTCAAGGGCTGTCAGGTGGGTTCAGATTCCTAAGACTTCATTATTATTAAAAATACACTTTGAATTATCATAAATAATTAAAATAAATGTCAGTTATTAAAATAAATGAACAAAGACTGTATCCCTGTTTTTCACACAGAATTTTTCAGCATCTATGAATTAAGTAGCTTTCCTCATTTAATGCCAGGATTTAACCTTGAGAAAATTCATTTTTCAAGTTTGTATAATTTCCTTTTAATATGTCAATGTAGAATTTATTTTAATTTTTACTGGAGTCAAGCATTCATAGCAAAATGATGTTCCATTTGAGCTCCGTTATTTTAAGAATGGGAGAATGGACGGAGAAATTATTTAGTGGAAAGGAGCGTTATTTATTTATTTGTTCCTGGAATTTGGAGTTTGCTTAAAATATTCATTATGGCATAAAGACTTTGCAACAGGTTGTAAAGCATTATGCTTAGCTGAAGCCCTGTACTTAACATTGCTGTTACTACCTTTGCCCCTCCCCTCCTTCGTGGTATCTTGAGACCGAGTAATAGGTTATGTTCTCATATTAGGGCAGAAAATACAAGACCTCTGAAGTACAAGTATCAATTTCACTGACTTTATCTATTCTCTTTCTTATACCCTTATACCCTTGTTATGGGACTGAGTTTGACCTAGGTTCTGAAACATCCTACAAATCTCGGTCCATCCTTTAGCAATTTTTCTTTTTGGTGAAAGCTAGATTAGGAGTGAGGGGATTAAGGAAAGAGAAGCAATGTAAGAATTAATGTCATGAAATAGTTATTGTGATTGAACTTTTTATGAACTATCTTAGTTTGGTCCAACATAACTAATACATGAAGTCTTGTCTACATAATTTTTATATCCGAATCTCTCTCTTTGAAACTTACAAGAAAGGACATAACATAAAGTCTCCAAGGATGTTAGCTATAATGAGATAACTATAAAATTGCAAAATCCATTTATACCAGCGGTTCTCAAAGTGTAGCCCCCGAGGCAGCAGCATCAACAGTACCTGGGAACTTGTTTAAAATGCAAATTCTTGGGCGGCATGCCAAACCTAATGAATCAGAATCTCTGGGGTTGGAACCCGAAGCTCTGCTTGTCTAAGTTTTCCAGGTGACTCAGATAACTACAAGCTACAGTTTCGGAACCACTGATTTATAACATTCTTCATATCCTGGCCTGTTCATTTGTTGAACTAAATTGAATAGCATCTGACTTTGGGAAGGTTAGATTACTTGGCTATATTGTTATATTTGCTTTATTCTTCATTTACTGTTCTTTTTTCACGCATGGATTCTATGACTCTCATAACTAATCTTAAACCTAAATTTCCTCTTAAAACTAACGTTTTCTCTTAAAACTAATGTTTCTTCTTTATTTTTGGCTGCTAGGAAGTTCAGAGCCAAGTAGGAGGCCTTGTACAAGATCTCATGGCCTCCTTCCTGGTTCTCTTTTTATTTTATTTTCTAACCCTGTTATCCCTTTGCCACAATCTCCCCACACAATTGTTATGTGTTGAAATTTTTGAAAGATCATGTACTGAATAAGCAAACTTGTTAATTGACAAGGGTCGTAAATGGATAAATCTGATACGATTCCCTGCTGTCAGTTCTCAGTGTGTTTATTTTATGTACAAACTGAAAACTTCATTTGGGATATTCTTGAGAGAATCTGTAAGACACAAGCTTAAATATCCAGACTCATTTTATCTGATAGCTCCCACATACTGACATCTTTCTAGTACAAAGTGATCCATTAGCTTAAATACATTGAAACTGAAAAGTCCTATTTACCTCTTAGAGGCACTGTCTTTTCCTAATGGTAGTGAAATTTTTCATCAAGGATTCCTTTGCCGTCAAAGTCATTCTTTTTGACATTGCAAAATCACCTCTACGTAATGGCTTTATTAACACATTGAGAACCAAAATGTGATTGTAAAAGAGGGATTTTTCTCACGACTGCTTTAAGATGGATAATGACAAAGGGTTTTTTTTGTTTTTTTATTTCAACTTTTGGGACAGTCAGACATACAGTACCCACTCCTTTGGATGGCTCTGACACATTTTGGCAGCCACGCTATAATTAACAAAGTCAGATAGAGCCTGATATCAGCCATGTGATCTGGGTCACCAAAGTCCTGTTTTATTTAACTTATGGATGACACCTCTAGCAGTTCTTAATTGTGTCAGATCTGTGTAGCAAACAACAGATATTTAGGGGAAGATTCATCCTCCTGTATATTTTGTAATGAAGCTTGTGAGCCCACTAAATAATTAAAATAAAACAAATGAAGACTAATTTGCTTACTTTTAATTTTTACCCAATCCACATTAGTTAATAATTTACAAGGTAAAAATGAATAGAAGATCAAAATGACTTCCCTTCTGACTCCCGTGTCGGTGTGATGGTGGAGAGACTCTGCCTTATTGACTGCTCATTTGTAGGAGAAATAACCCCAGAGAAAACAGTGTTCAATTGAACCAGGTTTTAATAAAAGGAGCGGCAGACTCTGGAGGTTCTTTTTCTATTTCCATATAATCCCAGGATCATTTGTCTGGAGCTGTTTTTGAATTATTCATACCAATGGTAGCTCTTTTAGATATTGAATGTGAACAGTTTCTATGGTACAGTTTCACAGGCAGCATCTTTTTTGCTGGCGTTTTAAAAATAGAACGTTTTATTCTATTCCAGATTGCTCTTGGGTGCTTCTGGGTGGGGGTATATTAGCAAAACACTAAACATTAAAAGGCTGTTTGGGGGCTAATTCTAAGACTTCTCCAGGTAAAAGAGGAGAGGACAGAGAGCTATAATGAGAATATGATATTCCTGACAAAGTGTTCTTTGTGTTGACTGGGTTTTGGAAAATCCTGGCATAGTCCTGTTGTAAACGTTGTTCAGGAGAGTAGACTTAATATTTATTCGCATTCACTGCAATCTTAAGTAAATTGGATTTATTTTGATGATCTTATTGTTCTAATGCCCCATTTGACATCAAGCTTTGAGTCTACATTTGCAGCCTCAAGTTGAAAAACAAGGCTCTTCATGGAGGCCTCAAAGGACAGGGAGATACAGCTCCTACTTCTCCTAAGTCACCTCTCCCCACTCTTCACTTTATACCCCAGCCATTCCAAAGTCAATCAGTTCTCCTTCCACCAGAAGGTTCTTTTAGTCTCTTCTTTTCACTTGTTCCTATTTGCGTAAAATGCCAGCATGTCTTACCCACTGACACCTCCATTCTCTTTACTATTACCTATTTCCTCATTATTTATACTGAGGTTAGTGCTCATCTCTTCCTCCTCAGAACTGGTTATTGATTGCCTGGATTAGAGAATTTTCCCAGAAATAAACTCTGAGCCAGCAATTTGAGAGCAAGTAGTATTTTGGGAAGTGATTCCAAGAACTGGTAGGAAAGTGGGTGAGAAGGAGTGAAGCAAGTCAGTGGAAAGTATATTATAAGCAGTTAACTGTGGGCAACTGAGGCTGGAACATGCCGAGGGACTGTGGGAGCCAGTGCAGAATTAGGCCACATAGGAAGAAATGATCTGAATTATATCCTCTAGTTCCCATCTGTCACTGGCTGAGGGCAGAGGACTGCTCCTGGAGTCCTTACCGAATCCTTTAGATTCTGGCCTGTGTAAGGCTGTGAAAAGAAGACTGGTAGAGAATTATAGAGCATTCAGGAGAATGTATAGATATGTCCTGAAGCAGTGAGAACCAGGGGCATATATGTCTGGCACCAGAGCACCCATTATATTGCCCCTGCTACACACACACACACGTACACACACTGGTGCTTTGCTTCTATAATTTGAGGGTAAGGAACTGCTTTTTTTAAAATATTTTGTTTATTCATGAGGCACAGAGAGAGAGGCAGAGACATAGGCAGAAGGAGAACCAGGCAGAGGGAGAAGCAGGCTCCATGCAGGGAGCCCGACGTGGGACTCGATCCTGGGTCTCCAGGATCACGCCCTGGGCTGAAGACGGTGCTAAACCGCTGCGCCACTCGGGCTGCCCAAGGAACTGCTTCTTATTCATCTTGTGCCCTCTGTATTCTAGCATAGTGCCCAGCACACAGTAACTATGCAGTGAACCTTCATTGAAGCAGCGAGTTTAGAATGATTGGGTGGCTCTATTATGCAGCCCCTCCCTGAGTTTTGATTTCTGAGGCCTCCTCATAAGCACACTCTACCAATCATAAAGGCACCTCCCTCTCCTTCCTTCCTACTCAGTTCTCATGGTTCAAAGAGAGTCACTCCATATGTCAAGTGACTACTCTGAGGCTTTTATGTTTCTACTTTTAGAGGAATATGGTGACCAGTTCCATCCCCTACTCTGAGATGACCTCACTCTGTCAGGCCTTTTCAAATGAGGTAGTAAAATGGTGGAGGAGCTCTATGGGAAGGTGGTGGAGAGTGGAATTGGTGTCAGGTTTTTAGTTCCTGTGCTGCTTTCTACTTTCCTCCTCTAACACACCAAAACTTGGTGACAGACACTCCCAAAGCCCTCATTTTTTTAAGGAGCAGAACCTCTCTTCCACCAGGAGGTCTCCGTAAATTCAAGGCAAAGAGCAGAGGCCCCTTTCCTGAAAACAACAATCTTAGCCTGGTGATAGGGGAAGCCCACACCCTGTCGTGTTTTCCTTGAATGCCAGTCTACCTTATGTTTTGTATTAAGGGTCTCCTGCTGAGTCCTGGATCCAGCCTACTTGGCCTAGGCCTTCTAATTTGGTCTGAGTGGCTTAGCTCTGTCTGCAGAATTGCTGTAGCCACCCACTGTTGTGTTTTCTCACCGCCCTTTTCCCCACTGTGTTGTCCAGCCTCTCTTTGTCTCCCCATCTTCCACCTGCTATTCTGGTTATTCCTCTACCTACCTCCTTTCTCTGTAGTCTGTCCTCTGTGGAGTTGCCTTTCTTGTGGCCATGGCCCTGAGTGAACTTGGTCCAGCACTTACAAACAAATAAAAACCAAGGTGGTCAAACTAAGTGATTTTTAAGACTCCTTCTAAGTCTCAGGTTCAAATTCTATAACCTAAGATTTTTCCCAACACCCCTCCCTGCCAGGGAGGTATAATCTCTAGGTTAGCAATCTATGCTCACTTTAATGAGCTCTGAATGGTACAAAGCCCTCAGCTGAGTAGAGAAGTGAGTAAGGTGGACAAAAAATGATTCCTGTCTCCAAGCCCCACCCTCTGGTTAGATAAATGGTCACTGACTGTTCCTTCTGGAAGAAAAAAAAAATGAAGCACTAATCCTGGAGACTGTTGGTCACAATATCTGTGAAATCAGATCACAACTGGTATTAGTGGAGCCTTGTGATGGCAGCAGATGCTGAGCTGAAAAAGACTGCAAATCTGACTACCTGTGGGGGGAGGGGGGAGGGGGTGGGCTGATAGGAAGGGGGGGTGAAAGGGTGGGATAAATATATACACACACACACACACACACACACACACACACACACACACATATATATTTATAGCTAAAAAAAACAAAACAAAACAAAACAAAAACCAAATCTGACTACCTGAAGCCATGGTCTCCCTTCTCTGAAGATCCTAACCACCACAGTCTGGTTCTCTTGGTGTCCTACTGTGGTATGAGGGAGGTTGTAGGTGGCTCTTTAAGATCTTCATATGTCTAAACTAGGGGAGACCACAAGTTATAAAGGCAGACAAAAAGGACCTTGAGTCAAATATTCTTTCAGCCATTGACAAAATATTGGATTTTCACCTCTTTGAATCTTGATTTCCTCACCTGTACATGGGGATAATATCTACTTCCCAATATTATATAAGAAGAGATCCTAAAAACAGTTTTGGGTTATTTACAAGGGCTCAATTGTTGTGTTGAGCTTGGAGGAAATAGGCATAATCTTTTCCCCACCCCAATTTCCATTCTAGTAGTGAAGATTGAAATAGAAACAAATAATTGCATCATAGTCTGGTAAATCCAACAGTAGCTTTAATGAATTAATAATTTGCTTGCAAACAACATATGGAAATTTCAATAATATTTATCTCCTACTTGAAAAGAATCTATGCAAAGAGGTGATATAAGGCAGTATGTTGCAGGTTACTCATTTTTGGAGAGCTGAGAGGGCCATTTTGTGCAAAGGCACAAAGGTAGATAGGTAGAAGGAACACCAGGTTTAGAAGCTAGTTTTGGCTGTGCTAGTTTTTAGCTGTATAAATATTGCAAGTCCTTTATTCACAATGGGAGCCACATTAGATATAGAAATGGATGTGTATTCTTCTTTTTTCATAGGACTGTTGTGTAGATCAGATACGATAATAAACTGATAGAATTATGAAAATTATGTAGAACTGGATATAAACTTTAAGGAAAAGAAAAACCTTACCTTTCATCCTTAAAATGCATACCTTAATGACAGTAAGAAAATTTTCTGTAGAGTATCTCTTAATTAATTTTTCTTTAATCAACTCCCCGAATAACTGAGCTTGGAAGCCATGTCCAAGAAGATCCTCCTCCTCATATCCCACATTGGCTTCTTTGGGCCTCTACCTCGCAGGCAGGTCTAAGGGTTTGACTTATGTCTTTGAGCAAGGCTTCTTTATACTTCAAGATGCCCTTCAGGACTGATACCTCTGGTAGTTCCTTTGGTGGAAAATCTCTCTCTGAGGCTATTGTGAGTTCAGGCAATCTCTAGATAGGGTGTCATTCAGCATTATAGTCACAGCTGTCTGGTGTCATAGCTGGAGCCAGTGGCTATGTTCCACATTCACTCTCCACTAATGTATATATAAATTTCTTATTTCCTCACATCATTTCCTTCTATTGCTCTTTCCTCTCTCTCCCCTCTCTCTCCTTTTTCTTTATCTCCCTCTCTTTTATTTTACTTTCTCCTTCACATTTGTCTCTCTCATCCTCTTTTCAGCCTTTCCAGCCCTTTCCGTCCTTGTTTCCACACTTCCCTCTTCCAGGCCAGTGCAACTGAATTTCCTTGTAAGAAATGTAGCAGAAATCTCTTTCATTAAACACAAGGGTGGGGTTTCTGTGGTAATCTTTGCTAAATGATATTTCTGACTTCTGTCTTCAATGAAGAGCAGTAACTAACCTGTCATTTCTGTTTGCCAAACACTTAGATACTATGGATCCCACCTTCCAACTCTAAGAACTTTATAGAAGACCACATGTTCTCCTTCTAAAATATTAACACTGTCTTTGTGTGGTTTTTTATGGTGTTGCAGATGAAAATATTTGAATACAGGCAATTTTTAAATAAGATAGTTTTTATGTCAATTTTTGACGTGAGAAAATGAATACTCTTGATGAATTTCCAGTCACTCAGGCTAATTTTAATGTGCTAATTTTAATTTGCCTTTTTAAAGGATTATTATAGAAACTGAATGTTATAAGGCTTTAAAAATATACAAATCATTTGAAATACTACAAAACAGCTAATATTTTAGGTAAAATAAAATAATTATTACCTTGTAGTTTTTAAAAAAATAATATTATTACTCATTTAACCAAACTAACAACAGTACAGATACCAGACTTGTACTCAGTGAACATCTACTAAGTGATTGTAGATCATCTCTGAGATAGTAAAATTCAGCTTTTCTAGCTAGTTTTAAAATTACCCAACCTGTTTTAAATATTGAACTGTAGCCTTAACATATACCTGAAAAGAATGCCAGAGACACTGAACACATGCCATCTCATTTCTAAATATATACACATATTTAGCACTCTTTATGCATTTTAACAACCTCCTGATTTTATCTAATTCCCCACATGTTTTCATCAAATATTTCTTAAGCCCTGCTATGTGTTCGATTTTGGAAGTGAGAGAAATCTAAGATAAAGCTAGATTCTGTTTTGGAGGAGCTTCTAATTTTATTGGGAAGAGTGAATATATTTATAAGAGATGAATAAAATGGCCAGTTCAAGTGACTGTCACAGAAGTGTAAAGGAGTAAGAGACAGCTGGGAAGATTTCTTGAAAGAAGTGGGCATTGATCAAGGCCCTGGGCTGGGCTTAGAAGACATTGAAGGGTTTCAGCACTAAAGTAAAAGTGCAAAAACCAGTGCCAAGGTCGATGAAAAGACATTAAGGGATTTAGAACCCTCCCAGGGACTAGTAATTTATAAAGACTTACCTCCCGACCTGGCTACCAGACAGAAGCCAGCACGTGGTAATTTTTACCAGTAGACTCAGTGTCTACTAGCAGATAACCCAAATGTGGCTTTGTACCTGTGCTGCTGGATCTTTGCAGTGGAAGATTTACCTTCTTAATTGTGTTTTGCTTAGTCCAATGTTGAACTTAATTTGTATCCCCGAGGCACACAATGGCTGGACAGTTGGAGGGAGGGGAAGGAGACTGAGGAGAAGAAATGAAGGGAAAGTGTTGTACAGGGAAGCTGGCTCAGGATTTAGAATTTATCACATATCATTTGTACTGAGGATCGTCCTCTCACAGGTAATTATAATTCACTGTGGTATGGTTAACTGACCAGAGTTGTTTTACAGGTTGCTATATTCTATTCAAAATCAATGTGTTTATAAGTGATTCCCTTCAAAATTCATGAGGATAGGGGTCTCTGGGTGGCTCAATCAGTTAAGTATCTGCCTTCAGCTCAGGTCATGATCCCAGGGTCCTGAGATTGAGCCCCACATTGGGCTCCTTACTCATTGGGGAGCCTGCTTCTCCCTATCCCTCTGCTGCTTCCCCTGTTTGTGTGCACTCATTCTCTCCCTCTCTGTCAAATAAATAAATAAAATCTTTAAAAAAATTCATGAGTACAAGTTTTCTGTCTCTTGCCTCTGTCGTACATGCTTATTTCTGGTGATTATCTTTATTTTCTTCAGCAAAAACAAACAAACATTTAATAGTGTCTCTGGTCAGAGGAAGCTTTAGGCAATATTATTGTGTAAGCAAACATTTATCTTTATACAATGTGAATAATGAACTCCTTCTAGCCTATTAGTAGGTGTGAGATAAAACCATGGAACACTCTCTGAAAGATTTTTTAAAATAGGTATTACATCCATATAATCTTAAATACATGTCTATGGGTATTTATATAGATGTAAGTATGCATAAAGGTAAAAGAGAACAATTTCTCTCCTCTCCTTGTCTACCATTGACATGACGCCTGTGGCCCCACATGCAGATAACGACTGTTATTAAGTTTTTGTGTATCCTTCTGATTCTAAATAATTAAAAGAAGTGTGTGTTCAGAGTAATGAAGCTTCCTAGTGATGTCATTAGCCTTGTTTCCTTGGTAGTTGTCTACAAGGGAAGTTTCAGGAACTCTCAGAATCCAAATCTGACCTGAGTATTATACTGGTAATAAGTAAAAAAGACAGTTACATTTGTTTACAGTTCTTACTTTAGGATCATAGGAAGTTAATTAGATCCACTGCTAGCGTTCTAAAATTTGTATCCAAGATTTATTTTAATTCAGTGTAGTAAGACATGTGGTCGTGGAAATGGCTGTCATAAAGGAGTAAAGGAATTTACCAATCTCTAGAATATAAGGCATGCCACACCATACAGGGCCACATGCGGAATAACTGGGTTGGTTAGGAGTCAGAGGAGAGAAGGGAGAGCATGGCCCAAAGCCTTTAATGGGGTTTTCAAGGAAAGGAATGTATGAGGCAGGGGTAGGTATGCTGAGTAAACTTAGAATTGGATAGTTTGAAAAATTTTAGCAGGCTCTGGATTATAGAGGCAATCCCTAGTTGTCTTGTACCTGGCCTGGGGTGATTTTGGGTAGGGATAATATTGACTTGGTGTATAAAAACTCCTTGATAAAGGAGATGGTTGAGAATGTGGGCTCTGGATTGGTTGGTTTATATATCAAAGATGTGTTTGCAGGGGAGTCTTTTGCTGTCTCTAGGAATTACCTAGTCCTAGAAGGGGCCACATCTGCAGGATCAAGGCCCCAAATGCCAGAGCATCAAAAATACAGAAAATAATTGTACTCAGTACAGCTAGGTATTTATTATTTACTGTGTTAATAATGAAGCACAGGTACTACATAATCACAGTTATGCTTTTAAAAACATTTCAGTGATTATATTTCATTATAATCAGCTCCCTTTGTAACTCTCTACAATCCACTTTCTGTTTTTATGAACACTGTTCTGAGGAGACCATGGTCTTCACCAGATTGTCAAATGGTCCACAGCTCAAAGACGTTAAGCTCCACAGAGAAATTCAGTTTCTTACCTTGCTAATCGTTCTGAATCTTCTATTTTTCTTTCTTGTGGTCTTAAGTTTATCTAAACTTAGGACTGGAACAAGTTATTGCAAAAGATGCTTCCTTGGTCCCACCACTAACACCTATACCTTTACCTGCTCTTAAACCTTCCAAACGGACCTTGTACTAAATGGAAGAGATATTCACAATGCTATGATTTATTGAACACCTAACTACATGTACAAAACAATTCTATACATTTTATGTATTATTTCATCTGCTTCTCATAGCCATACTATGAAGTGGATATGGTTATCACCATCATTTTACAGGTGAGGAAACCTAGGCATGGTGTGCATATAATCTGACCAAGGTCACACATTAATGATGGAGCCATATTGAAGTTGGGCAGTGTGGCTACAGTTCTCACATCCTGAAAACTGCATACACCATACCTGAGGTACAGGCATAATTGAGATCCATGCTCTGAATACATGTACCAGAAAGAGCAGTTTCTCTTACCAGTACTTCAAAGTGATTAACTGTCTGAACTTACACAAGCTCGGAAGCCAATCTGAGTGTAAATATGTGAGTAGTTAGTTGTTGGGTCCAGAAGGCTCTAAGTCTATAATAAATATTAATGGTGATTTACAAAAAGAAAATCTAGAAATGAATTCAAGGTGTGATTAAGCTGCATTTGTCAATGAATTAGTTGGCAAGGTAGATTCACCCTTTGAACCTCTTTGAACCTTACTCTATATAACTTATAAGGGCCCATAAAATCTCAAAGTAACTGAATCATTGCAAAAGCTTGTCCCTGACTGCTCTATCAGAGCCAATGATCTAGTGACTTTTTTTTTTCTACAATAAGAAAGAAACCTCAGACTCCTTGCCTCCTTAGTGACCTGCCTTTTATAGTATTGGGTTTGTATAAATCAGATATTTGTAAAGTATGGAATGTCCACTTACTTTTTTGCTACTGAAGTTGTGATACATTGCTTTGTATTATTGTTCTGGAAGTATAAGGGGAAATCATGCTTATGCTCTCTCAGTCAAGCTTTGCCTTATTGTATCAGCCTACTACATAATTAGGCTTAGATTCAGCTGAATGAGACAGAAAACTTAAAATAATTGAGTGTTAAATACAATGGAGGCTTATTTTTCTCTAGTCATTCCAAAGATGTTTTGAAATGTACGCTGTGATTAGGTGTTTTCCAGATTTTGGTTCCACTATCCTTACATTTGGCCCTTGAATTTATAGTCTACTTGTGGCTGCTGAAGCTCCAGCAATGACTTCTTTTTTCCAGGGAGTTGGGTGGAGAAAGAAAAAGCAATGAGTGTCTGCTATCATTGTTTTAAATGAAGTCTATTGCCATAAAATACTGGTGCTTACATCTTTTGGGGCAAATTTAGGCTCAAATTCACTTCTAGGCAAGGGAGACTGAGAAATGTATGGAGCTTAAAGGTTCTACAGCTAAGGAAGAAGGGGAAAATGGATATAAGCATCCAAGTAGCAGCCTCTGCCATGCATACTACTTGGATGCCTTTATTATGACTGAAGCATTACTAGGGCAGCATACCATAAGCTCAATTGTCTTATGAGGAAAATAAATCTGGACATATATGTGCAAGCCCAAATACCTAGTGTGACTATAGCACATATCACAGAGTGTTAAGGTGGTAGCCTTTCAGGCAGCATATCAGGTTGGCAGGGTCTTCTGAATATGAACTCTCACCTCAGAGACTGCTTCAAGAGTGGTAACTCACATACTGTGTGTCAATGGAGGTTTGGAGATGGCAGGACTTTTTGGGTTATTTCTGTCTGAACATAAAGCTGCTTCTGTATTGTCAGTTACAATAGCAACTATACTGAAACAACCTCATTTTGGGAAGAGTGGGCTATTGTTAAATTTTGTTAAAGTACATTTTGTAAAATATAACATCTATTTTTCTAAAAATAAGTGCATATGTCTTTGGAAATCTTTGGAATCTTCCAAATATCCCATGCATTCATTTGAGTCGTTGGCTTATTTTCCCACTTTTCTGATTTGCAAAGAAATAATTTTATTGATGTTTTACTCCAGCAGGTGGAAATCATAACAGCATCATGCAATGCAGGGAGTTGCTAAGCAACCATTTTCAGTGTTAAAAAAAAAATCCAAACAAACCTTCCTTTTAAATGTCTGCAGCATGTGAAAAATTAGACAACTCTCCATCCAACTTTAAATGAACTCACACAACTTATAAAAATTACATCATCCTTTTCTGTCTCCTATTCTTGTAACTTTCATCAACAATGCCACAGTCTTCAAAGGTACAATTTTAGACCTGGGTCAAGCTAACTGTGGAATATAGCAAATACAGTCAGAATTCCTCACTTATGGTTTTGCCAGTGTGACATCCAACAGTACAAGGATTCTTGTAATCCATTTTTTATATTCTTTGGGTTAAAATTATGTTAGCACAAGTCTTGGGTGCTTTTGAAAAGTGGATTTTTTTGCTGGCTCTGGATGGTAGTTAAGCTTTAATGCTAGCTCCCTCACTTCCCAAAATAAATCAAGTGATCCAATATGAGAGAATTGGTTCAGGAATTTGGAAATACTACTTTTCTCAGCGCCAAGTGCAACAACATAGTTGGGGGCATTTATATATGTTTTTCAGTTATGCTGCTGTGTGAAGGCAAGTGGATGGTCTCTTAGGATTCCAAGAATCCATTATGCAAAGGGAGAGCTGAATGACTTCATCTAACCAGTCTATAGTTGATTTTAGGACCCACAAAGGCTCAGGAGTCTTCCTTGAAGAAAGATGGAAGAGTATTTTGGTATCCAAAATGTGCTCCCCTGGCATGGCTTTCTAGAGGTCATTGGGAGTGACCCCTAGAAAGCTGAGGTAGATCCTGTTGCCAAGGGGCATGTAGCTAATACATGTGGAAATGATGGAAACCTACCCTTAGCCATACCATAGAATTAAATTCCGTAGGAGGCAACCAGTGTATTTCCTAGTCCGGTTGGTGGTCTTACACATACAAGCTGCCTTTTATCAAACTGGAAAGTGGCAGAGTTTGTGTTTGACCCCTATTTATCTCCTCTGCTGTGTCAAGTGAGAACATTCTAGTTACCTAAAATCCTAGCACAGGTGTCTCTTGCCATCTAAATGTGAGCCCACTGGATTCAGCTAGCGAGAATTGCTATATATCTATAGCACTTTATTTATTTATTTATTTATTTTTTTTATTTATGATAGTCACAGAGAGAGAGAGAGGCAGAGACACAGGCAGAGGGAGAAGCAGGCTCCATGCACCGGGAGCCCGAAGTGGGATTCGATCCCGGGACTCCAGGATCGCGCCCTGGGCCAAAGGCAGGCACCAAACCGCTGCGCCACCCAGGGACCCCCTCTATAGCACTTTATAAAATGAGTTTTCACATTCCTTATGTCATTTGCTTCCCACAGCAATCCTATTAACAAGGCAGGGAGGAATACTTGCTTCACACTTTCCAGTGAGGAAAACAGGTCATCTACTTGGTGGAGCTGGAATCAGAACCTAGAATTCCCCACTCTCAGTTTTACCAGAGTTAATTCACAATCTCTCTGTCTTGTGTCTCTTTCAGTGGGCTCTGCTGAGTGTTTGATTAATTAATATATTGAAATTAATACAGTACATTAATTAATACATCAAAACTCATTTTTTAAATTGAGTTCAATTTTCATTGGGTCATCTTAACGTAAAGGATTGTTCTTTATAGACAGTGTTTGAATCTCAATCTTGGAATGTAATGCCATGCTTCACAAGAATTTCAGGTATCATGAATTTTTTAGAGACAGAAGATGGTATTTTCAAGCAGAATTCTTGAGTTAATTAGTAAGTCAATATTAATTGAGTTTCTACCATGTGACAGGTTCTGGTATTGCAATCAGAAATAAAACAGACATGAAAAAAAGTAATAAAACAAACATGATCCCTATTCTCATGTCTCTTATATCCCAGGGAGCTCATTTGTATTCACAAAATTAGTATATTTTGCCTTTATACAAAGTTACCTCTGATGTGAAGGCCTCGGTAAGATTATTGGATCCGTGACAGAGAAGAATAGGAGAAAACACAAGAGATTAAACTTTATTGTACAGAGTACCAAACTATTTGGGGGTCATTATTCTTTTCAGAGAAGTTTTGTATTACCTGGATGGGCTGGAGCAGGCAGGAAGGGTAAGGAAGCCTAGTGGATGCTATCAATAAAATCCTTAGGCAGAGAAAATAGCCTTTTATTTTATTTTATTTTTTTCATTCTAGGAATATGCTTGGCCTCAGAGAGGAGGATGCAGTGCACAGGGAAATGATTTTTTTTTTTTAAGATTTTACTTATTTATGAGAGAGAGAAAGAGCATGCACAACTGGAGGGTGGGGAGAGGGAGAAACTCTCTTGCTCAGCAAGGAGCCTGACCCAGAACTGGAATCATGACCTGAGGCAAAGGCAGATGCTTACCTACTGAGCCACCCAGGAGCCTCACAGAGAAAGGATTTCGATGTTGTTGAGGGAGCAGTTGTGAGACCAGCCAGTCCTGCTTGAGGCCCATCATCTACAGAAGAGGTGTACTGTTTTGGATCCTTGCTCACTCATTTCCTTTCACTATATACTGTGAGCTTGAGTTGGAAGTCTTCAGAGAGAAGGACTAGAATGAGAATGAACTTGAAGAAGCTTCTGGAAGGAAGTCCTACTAAAACATGAACAGCAAAGAGCAGAGACTCCTATAGTATAGTCTTCCTATAGTATACCTACTATGTAACTTGCAAATGCTTTACAAAATTACTAATGATAACTTTTAAAACCTTCTGTCAATTATACTTGTAATCTAAATTTTTATAAGAACTCAGTGAAATATAATTGTGGTTTCCCATCTACCACAATAACCAGTAAGAAGTGATCTTAGAAATGGTTTCACCGGTCATAGCTGACTGTACACCAGTTTTACAAAATCACCATGTTTTGAGAAGACATATAAATGACTGACTTTTTCACAGTCTCTAAGTGCATTTGTTATTTCATCATCTCCCTTCAGGGTCTTGACTCTAGCTTAGATTACTTGAGCTCAGTTGTACTCCTTGACTTGAGGGTAATTTGGGAGGTCAGATTTTGGGGGTATACAAAGGCAGTACTGAGAGAGGGAGGGAATAGCCCCAAGATGTTTAGCCATTTTCAAATATCCTTCCTGGGTGGTTTAGGGGGGATGAGATGTGAAAATTCTGACCTGTTTGATACCATCCAATGTCAGACCACCACACCTCAGCAACTCACCATCTGGTTCAATACAAGTAGATCGTTTCCCACCGTTTCTAGAACTGACTTCTTGATATACTTTGGAGACTCAATTAGAGAAGGAAGTTTACTTTATGTCAGCAAGTGGTTAGCAGCCTTTCTTGGTGGCCAGATATCTTTGATCATCCCTGTGATCTCCCACCTCAGAAAAAGAGGTGTTTGCATACAACTCATTACTTATGATGCTAGGGTATTCAGAGACCCTGCACAGCCTGTCCACGCTTCCACTGAGAGGTCAAGGAACCCAAGCTAAGAAGAAATTTTCATGATTCCCTTTTTATTTTTACTTTTTCTCCAGACAGAATACTCACTTATGCAAATAACTTTTGAGGACTTGTCTAATTGGGGCAGTTCTAATGACTAGGAGGGACCATAAATTATTTTGGCTGGTTTGCTATTTTGAAAGAGACTATAGCCAATGAGCCCTTTATATGTTTTAATGGGTTAAACAAAAATTTAGTAACAAGAAAATGAAAAACTGAGCATCCCTCCTGACTCATAGCCTGATGCTCTCTCACTCTTTCTTTCCTGTTTCCTCCCTTTCCCTTTCTCTTTCCTTTCCTGTGTAACTTGACTATGGTGGTCTGAATCAGAGATCTTTCCAGCTGTGACCCTTCTTGCCATCATGGACAAGGGAGGCAGTGAACCTTATATGTTCTGTGCCTGGTGGCAGCTTGGCCCAAAAACCTTACCTGTGGATTCCTCATCAGCTTTCTCTTGTAAGTCCAAGTTTAAAAAAAAAAAAAAAAAAAAGAGTAATAAAAGCAAAGTCATCTGTCATTTTAGTATCATCTAATATTAGCTTTCCATTCACAGTTAATTAAGGTGCAATGTTTTCCACATTCTCTAAGGCATTGTTGTATTTAAATAACTTTTCTGATCTCTCCTGATGCTTGTGGAAAGTTTTGCCTCCTTTTTCTTTATTAGTCATTTAGTAATCAGCCAATTTTTTTTAAGTAGGCCCTCCAACGCAAGGCTCAAACTCATGATCCTGAGATCAAGACCTGAGCTGATATCAAGAGTTGCACACTTAACCAAATGGGCCACCCAGGCAATTCTTTAAAGTAATCAGCAATTCTTTTAAAAAACAAATAAATAAAAGATTCTATAGATCAAAACATCCCAACTTTATATTTAAAATCATTATTCTTAGGAATCAGTAGGTGAACAAATATGAACCATGATTAGTCTCACTAATTACAAAAATATGATAAAACCAGCAATGAAGTATCTTTCAAAATCTTCCTCCAACCTTGAAATTTGCCAATACTACTTTTTTTTTACTTTTGTTTCAAGGTTTTTTTAAAAATTTTTTTGAAATTCAATTGAATTAATATATAGTATATTACCAGTCTAAGGGGTAGAATTTAGTGGTTCATCAGTTGCCCAGTGCTCAATTTCCTCAAGTGCCCTCTTTAATGCACATAACCCAAACACTCCGTGCCTCTATCCACCTCCCCTACCACAATCTTCAGTTTGTTTCCTAGAGTTAAGAGTCTCTTATGGTTTACATCCCTCTCCGTTTTTATCTAATTTTATTTTTCCTTCCTTTCCCCTATGTTTATCTGTTTTTTTTTCTTAAATTCTACATATGACTGAAAACATTGATATTTGTCATTCTCTGGATGACTTATCTCACTTAGTATAATACTGACTAGTTCCATCCACATTGTTGCAAATGGATATATATATATATATATGCCACATTTTCTTTATCCATTCATCTGTCCATGGACAGCTGGGCTGTTTCCATATTTTGTCTATTGTGGACATCGCTACTATAAATATTGGGGTGCATGTGCCCCTTTTGATCACAATATTTGTATTCTTTGGATAAATACCTAGTAGTGAATTGCTTGGTCATAGAGTAGTTCTATTTTTAGCTTTTTGAGAAACCTCTGTACTGTTTCCAGAGTGGCTGTAGCAGCTTGCAACCCATAAACAGTGTAAGAAGTTCTCCTTTCTCGACATCCTTGCCAAAATTTGCTTCTGGACTTGTTGATTTTAACCTTTTGATTTCTGGACTTGTTGAACCACCCTTGTAGCTCATGAATAAATCCCACTGGACAAAGTGAATAACTTGTACTGTTAGGTTAATAATAATAGACTGTTAGATTTGATTTGTTAGTATTTTGTTCAGAATTGTTGCACTCCTGTTCATCGGGGATGTTGGTCTGTAATCTCCCTTTTGGTGGTGTCTTTGGTTTTGGGATCAAAGTAATTCTAGCTTCATCAAATGAGTTTGGAAATTTTCCTTCTTCCATTTCTAATTTTTGGAGCAGTTTCAGAAGAACAGGTATTAATTCTTATCTAAACATTTGGTAGAATTCCCCTGGGAAGCCATCTGGTCCGAGACTTTGTTTTTTGGGAGATTTTTGATTACTGATTCAATTTCTTTACTGATTATGGATCTATTCAGCTTTTTTACTTCTTTCTATTTTAGTTTTGGTAGTTTGTATGTTTCTAGGAATTTATCTCTTTCTTCCAGCTTACCTAATTTGTTGTCATACAATTGCTCATAATCTATTATAATTTCTTCTATTTCTTGCTTGTATTGTGTTGGTTGTGATCTCTCCTCTTTCTTTTATGATTTTATTTATTTGTGTCCTTTCTCTTTTCTTTTTCTTTTCTTTTAAGTCTAGCTAGGGCTTTATCTATCTTGTTAATTCTTTCAAAGAACCAGCTCCTAGTTTCATCAATCTGTTCTGTTGTTGTTGTTGGTTTTTTTAATTTCTATGTCATTGATTTCTGCTCTAATCTTTATAATTTCTCTTTCCTGCTGGATTTAGTCTTTATTTGCTGTTCTGTATCCAACTCCTTTAGGTGTAAGATTATTTTATGTATTTAAAACTTCTTTTGCTTCTTGAGGAAGGGTTGTATTGCTATATACTTCCCTCTTATGACTACTTTTACTGTATCCCAAAGGCTCTGAGCTGTAGTGTTTTCATTTTCATTTCATCCATGCATTTTTAAATTCTTCTTTAATTCCCTGATTCACTTGTTCATTCTTTAGTAGGATGTTCTTTAACATCCATGTATTCATGGTCCTCTCAAGTTTTTTCTTGTGGTTGACTTCAAGTTTCATAGCATTGTGGTCTGAAAAACATGCATGGTATGATCTCAATATTTTTCTATTGGCTGAGTCCTAATTTGTGACCCAGTATGTGATCTGTTCTGGAAAATGTCCCATGTGCACTCAAAAAGAATGTCTATTCTGCTGCCTTAGGATGAAATGCTCTGTTTATATCTGTTAAGTCCATCTGGTCCAGTGTATCATTCAAAGCCATTATTTTCTGGTTGATTTTTTGCTTAGATGATATGTCCATTGCTGTGAGTGGGGTGTTAAAGTCCCCTACTATTATTGTATTATTATCAGTGAGTTTTTTTTAAGCTTTGCTATTAATTGATTTATGTATTTGTCTGCTCCCTATTTAAGGGCATAAATATTTACAATTATTACAGTTAGTTACAATCCAAAAATTCTTGTTGGATAGACCCCTTTAATATGATATAGTGTTCTTCTTCATCTCTTGTTACAGTCTTTCATTTAAAATATGTCTGATATATGGCTACTGTGGCTTACTTTTCATGTCCATTAGCATGACATATGGTTCTGTACCCCTTAACTTTCAATCTCCAGGTATCTTTAGGTCTAAACTGAGTTTCTTTTTTTATTTTGTTTTATTTATTTATTTATGTTTCTTTCTTTATTTTTTTTTTAATTTTTTAAATTGGAGTTCAATTTGCCAACATATAGCATAACACCCAGTGCTCATCCCGCCAAGTGCCCCCCTCAGTAAACTGAGTCTCTTTTAGGCAGAATATAGATGGGTCTTGCTTTTTTATCCATTTAGATACCCTATGTCTTTTGATTGGAGCTTTTAGTCCATTTACATTCAGAGTAATTATTGAAATATATGAACTTAGTGCCATTGTATTACTTGTAAAGTTGCTGTTGCTATAGACTATCTCTGTTCCTATTTAGTCTTTGTTAGTTTTGGTCTCTCTCTGTGATCAAAGATTCCCCTTTAATATTTCTTGCAGGGCTGGTTTAGTGTTCATGAATTCCTTTAGTTTTTGTTTGTTCTGGGGACTCTTTATCTCTCCTTCTATTCTTAATGACAGCCTTGCTGGATAAGGTATTCTTGGCTGCATATTTCTCCCAGTTAGCACATTTAATATATCATACAAGTCCTTTCAGGCCTGCCAGATCTCTTGGACATGTCTGCTGCCTTCCTTATATGTCTGCCCTTATAGGTTAAGCACTTCTTGTCCTGAGCTGCTTTCAGAATGTTTTCTTTATCTTTGTAATTTGCAAGTTTCACTATAGTGTGTCAGAGTGTTGACTTATTTTTGATGATTCTGAGTGGAGTTCTCTGTGCCTCTTGGACTTGAATGTTTCCTTCCACAGATTGGGGAAGTTAAATGATTAACAGCTATAATTTGTTCAAATAAACAAATTACAAAGAAATCTGTTCTGCCCTTTTATTCTTCTTCTGGGACTTCTATAATGTGGATATTATTTTGTTTTATGTAATCACTGAGTTCCCTAAGTCTACCTTCATGATCTAATAGTTTTCTTTCCTTCTTTTCAGCTTCATTATTTTCATAATTTTATCTTTTATATAATTGATTTGCTCTCTTGCTGTATTCATCCTCATTTGTATAGCCTCCACATGAGACTCCATCTCACTTATATCATTTTTAGTTTTGAACTGGCTAGATTTTAGTTATTTTATCTCTACAGTAAGGAATTCTCTAGTGTCTTCTATGCTTTTTTCAAACCCAGCTAGTATCTTTATAATTGTTTAAAATTGTAGTTTAGTTTATCTTACTTATATCCATACTGATTAAATCCCTGGTTGTGAGTACTACCTCCTATTCTCTTTTGGGGTAAATTTCTCCATCTCATCATTTTGTACAGAAAAGAAAAGAAGAAAGAAAAAGAAAAAAGACAACATTAACAATAACATGTAAAACTTCAGGAAGCGTTTCTGGTATATACCATGTTTATTATGCTGTTGCATTTTGGCTACTCTTTCGCACTGGCCCATCCTCTACAGAGTTCTTCCTTGCTTATAGTGGGGAGTGTTTGGACCTTTAACTAGGTGTGCTTTAATTTGTTTATTAAGATAGGCCTGGGGGAAAAAAAGCCTGATCCAAGACAACAGAAAAGGAAAAGGAACAAAAATGCAAGTAAATAGACAAACAAAAAAACTATAAACCTGATTGCAAAGAATACGAAAGAAAGAATAAAGAGTAAGCAAAGAAGAAAAGAACAAAAGTAAGACATCTGATCTGAAAAATAAGAGAAGGAAACAAACCAACAAATGAAAAAAGTATTATAAGCCTGATACCAAAACAAAACCAAAAAAAATATTTGGATATATATAAGATAAATAAAAATAAGAAATGGAAAAATTAAAAAATTTTAAAAATTAAGAAAAAAAAAAAAAGAAGCAGTCCTGATCCTATTTCCATAAGAAGCTGGTGTTTTGGAGCATTCTCTATTCAGTAGACTTGGTACATGTGGGAGGCCTTTGTTGGTCTTCTAAGGGAAAGGCCTGCCAGCTAGCTCACAAGCTGATTTGCCCTTATAAAGATGCCCCTGACAGGTGCAGGGGGATTGGGTTTAGTGTAGGGGACTCCAGCCTCCCTTGGAGCCAACGGGTTTCTCTCTGAAGTTTGACTATCCTGGTGGGTGTGGTGAGGGAGGGGTGGTGGAGGAGGGAGAATGTGGCATTACCCCTTCCTACTGCCCTCTTGTTCCTGAGAGTGCAGGGAAGCTCCTGGCTACTGCTGTTCAGGAGACCCTTCAGAAAAGTGAACAATCTCCTATGTCCCGGGCTTTCAGCAATTCCCTGCCCTTAACCTGTCAGTTCCCAGGCCATTGACATACCCAGTGCCACTGATGTCCTGTATTTTATCTCTGGTTGTTGGCTGGGATTCAAAATTCAGAATTTTAAAGGGTCTGGCAAGGTGTAGACCCACTCCTCTCTGGAGGAGAGACTTACAGCATGTCCCGCACTGTCCTATCCTAAACAAGCAGTCACACAGTGCACACAGGGATGCTACAGTTTATTGTGACATAACAACAAAAAGCTACAACCAGGCTATCTGCTGACTGAGTGCGATTCAGTCACCTATTCCATGCTGTCCCAGAAAAGCAGTCACATAGAGGTTTGAATCTATTGTGGCAGAAAGCAAAAAGCAGTGGCCAGGTTATCTGCAGTCCGCCCGTGTCTGCTCTCTGCTCAGTTCTGTCCCAGAAAAGCAACCACTGGGCATGCACAGGGTGGTTTAAGTCTATTGTGGCTTACAGCGAAAAGCTGCTACAAGGTTATCTGCCTTCTTTGAACACCTCTGTCCCTGCTGTTGAGCACTGTTCAATGGCTCCCAGCTGGCCTTTGTCCTTGCATAGGCAAAATATCCTCTTCCAAATATACTCCAGAAAGGGGAACAATCTCTCCTAGTGTAACCCAGGGGATCTCCTTCCTGTGGTTTGTTGATCCCTACCCACTGTGTTCTCTCCCGCTCTCTCCCTCTCTCTGACTTTGCTCCACGGAAATGGTTCCCTTCCGATGGAGTCCTGTGGTTTTCATCTCCCCCAGTTCATGGTTCCAAATGTCACATCTGCCACATTCTCTCCCTCCAGCTCTACAGATTATTTTCTTAGTTCTCAGATCATATCCCTGGTTGTTCAGAATAGTTGAACGTTGATCTAGCTGTGTTTGAGAGATGAGGAAAACAGTTTAGTGTTTGAGGTATAAGGCAAGTTCAGGGTCCCCCTATTACTATGCCATCTTAACTCTTCTCTCTGAAGTTTTAATTTAAATTTTAGTTAATATATAGTGTAATCTCGGTTTCAGAAATGTAGCCAACAACACTTCTATCTCTATCTTAATCTCTATTTGTATGTATCCTTGTATTTATATACTTCTCAGTTTGATTACATGCATGAATGTACCTATATATATGTGCATATGTATATATGATGTGTATGTAAATGTAATATACATACATATATTTATATATCTTCAAGAGCAGGTGATTGATTTAATAAATTAGTGATATATGCTCATAATGGAATAGTCATTAAAAATGATAGCTATAAAAAGTGGCAATATGGAAAAGTGTTGTGATTTAAATTCAAATAGAAAATGTATAAATGCTATGATTCCAACCATGAATCTATATTTGCACATGTACACATAATTGTATAGGCATTTGTGCACCAGAGCCATTGGACACTTCTTTTCCAAACATTAGAAAAATGGTTTTCAAACTTTAACATCTATCAGCATCATTTAGAAGGCTTGTTAAACTCAGACTCCCAGACCCCATCCCAAGGATTCTGGGGTAGGGCCTGATTATATATATATATTTATATATATAAATATATATAAATATATTAAAATATATATTTATTTGTCTGGTATATTATAATAAATAAATAAATAAATAAATAAATAAATAAATAAATAAATCAGAACTTCTGGGAATGTGTCCCAGGCTTCAGCAGGTTTTGGAAGTTCCATAGGTGATTCTTATGTGCAGCTAAAGGTGAGGACCAAAGCTTTTAATCTACTTGATTAACCAAGTTCTCAGACTTGGGTGTGCATCAGAGTTGCATAGAGGGCTTTTTGAAGCAGATTGCTGATTCAGTAAGTCTGTGGCTGGCCAGGCAACTTGCATTTCTAACAAATTCCCAGGTGATGCTGATGGTACTAGTCTAGGGACCATCCATTGAGAGACATTGCTTCAAAGTTTAGAACCTCAGGGTCTGTGCTGGCTGACTGAATCTTAACACTTCCACTAGTGTCACTGAAACTGCAACATTTTGGAAAGTATTGTAACAATATGTATTAAGAATCATAAACACCTTTATGACTGTTGGTCTAGTAATTCCACTTTGGGGAATCTATCCTAAGAAAATAGACTAGATATGGAAAATAGCTATAAGCTTGATGTTTACAGAACTGCCTTTTATAATGGTCAAAATATTACATAGCTAAAAATGTCCAAAAGTAGGTGATCGGTTCAATAAATCATGGTACATTCCCATAATGGGATAGTCATTAAAAATGATAGCTGTGAAAGTTGGCATTGTGGAAAAGTGTCGTGATTTAAATCCTCATAAAAATGTATAAATGCTTATGATTACAGCCATGAAAAAGGACACATAGGAAAAAAAATATCAGAAAGATATAAACCAAAACAATATATGCTATCTCAAGATGATGGGATTTTTTTCTTTCCCTCATTTCCAAATTTTCCATGACTATGTTTATCAATTTTATAACTACAGTTATAACTACACTATACATATATACATTTTTAAACTTAGCATCAAATTACTTATCGCCACTTCTCTTCATGATAATGTGGCTTTATCTTGGTCTGAGGTAAAATTTCTAAGAATTTTGCATTTGCCTGCAGATCCTAATTGCAACTTTTCCTGAGTGACAGCACATGCTCTGTCTCCTACAGTTTCTGTTCAGATATTCTCTGAGTGATGTTAATTACCTCAGAGGTGACATTGAAAGCTTAAAGGTTCCTATTAGGTAGAGAGCAGCCAAAGAAAGAGGCAGGGGGCATGTTGATGTTTCCTTTTTACGATAATTGATAAGGCATTCAAATGAAACTCATCTCTATTCATTATGGCTGCAATATCTAAAGGATTGGTAAGAAACCCCAATTATATTCTTTGGTACTGTGCTGGTTCACCAGAGGAGCTGAAAGTTATTTTTTAAGTCACTGTATAAGACAATGTATAACACGTCAAATCCTATGACTGGAAATATAATTTCAGGAGATTGTTCACTATAATTAAAATAGATCTCAGATGTACATGTCTTAGGGCATCTTGCTTTGCAGCCTTATTAAGACTAGATCACCTGCCATAAACACCCCTGCCATCTTCAGGAGTAGACTGAGGATAAACCTTAGGATGGCACACACACAACTCAAATTGATGAAAGTTATTATATTCCGTGTTTGGTCTTTAAGTATTTCTTAAAATACTGAGTTTTTGTTTTTTAATTGTATTTTTTTTATAGTTTCTTTTTTAAGCTATTGACATTAACAGTGTTCAGAAATGAGATTTCCTTGGAACTCAGGATGGTTTTTCACATGTTCACCCAAGGGTTTCCTGTGTTTTTGGAGGGTATATTTTCTTTTATATTATTATGTAAATAGAAACATCTCGATTTGTAAACAAATTTTGCCAATTTCATTGCTGACCATTGTCCCTTTTATTTAATTCCAACATTCCAGGATAATTTTTCATCTTGCTCAAGTGCACTCCTTCTTTCACATACTTGTGGTAATAATTCTCTCTTTTGCACCTGAAAATATCATTATTTCCATTCTCTCTAATTAATTAGGGTCAAGAATTCTAAATTTTCCTACCATACTTTGGAGATATTCTCCATTGTCTTTTGCCTCCTTTGTTGCTGATGAATCTGCTGCCAAGTGATTGTCATTTCTTCTGGGCAGCCTTTCTTTTCTGTCCATAGCTCTTTTTCCTTGATATTTTGCCATTTTACTATAGTATGTAGGGATGCGAATTTGAACTATTTATTCTGCTTGTGTTATGTGATCTTTTCACTTTGACAGCTCATGTTTTTCTCCAGTTCCAGAAAATTCTTAGCAATTACCTCCTTCTGAAAATTCTGTTAGACACATCTTAAAACTTCTCAATAAATCCTCCATATTAATTCTCTTTCATAATTTTCATCTCTTTATATTTCTCCGCTGCATTATCTGGGATTTCCTCACTTCTAATTCATTAAATCTTTTGCACTTCTTCTTTAATCTACTTACCTACTGAGTTTTAAACATTTCAGTGACTGCATTTTTCATTTATAAAATTTTTTTAAAGATTTTATTTAATTATTTGAATGAAAGACAGCACAAGTTGCAGGGAGAGGCAGAGTCAGAAGGAGAGGGAAAGGGAGAAGCAGGCTCCTCACTGAGAAGGGAGTCAAATGCTGGGCTCCATCCTAGGACCCTGGAGTCATGACCTGAACCAAAGGCAGACATTTAACTGCCTGAGCCCCTCAGGCACCCCACATTTATAAAATTTTTAATTGCTTCTTTTTTATATCTCCTAGTTCTCATTTTGTATTTTCTTGTTTTTGTTGTATAAGCCCTATTTGTGCTTTATGGGAGCTATCTTCTCCTTGATTTCCTTAAAGATTTTAAACAACAATATTTTCTGATTGTTCAATTATTTCTCTTTCTTTAAGTATAAAATCTTCTTTGGTTATAGTTTTTACCTATGTTTTGTGACTAAAGATAGCTTTCAAAATTATTCTTTACATTAAACAGGAAATATATCCAATGTACAGAGATTAGTACAAACACCCATATATATACCTCCAGCAATAAAAAATGCTAAAATTTTGTCATAAATATTTCAGATTATTTAAAAAGTAATAAGCATTATAGATACTTAAAATTTATGTTTAAATATGCTATTTATCTTCAGTTTCCTTTTACTGCCTTATAAATTATGGTTAACTTCTGTCCTAAAGTGTGAGTTATGTTTCTTATGCAATTTATATTATCCAATAATGTTTCCATAATATTTAATTTTGATATTTCTTAAAATTTGCAAAAATAGTTTATTATGCTATTTTGCAATATCCTTTCTTCATCTTAGCCATGTTTTTGAGATCTGTATTGGTGCACACAGGGCACACAATCATGTACATATCTCAACATGCACATGTTTGAGAATTTCTCAGTAGAAGGTATTTATTTATTTATTTATTTATTTATTTATTTATTATTTATTTATTTATTATTTTTAAAGATTTTATTTATTTAGTCATGAGAGACAGAGAGAGTGAGAGAGAGGCAGAGACACAGGCAAAGGGAGAAGCAGGTTCTATGCAGGGAGCCCGACGTGGGACTCAATCCTGGGTCTTCAGGATCACACGCTGGGCTGAAGGCAGCACTAACCTGCTGAGCCCCCCAGGCTGCCCTAAGTAGAACCTATTTAAAGTGAAATACCTAGGTCCTAAGCTGGGTCCATTGTCAACTTCACTAGGTAGTATAACATTGTTATCTAAGTCATTGTACTGATCTATACTCCCCTCAACCAGCAATGTGTGAGAACTTCCATTTCTTCTCATTGTCATTGATAATTTTATTGGTGATTTAACTTTAAAAAAAATCATCAGCTTTATTTTCAATGAGTTTTAACAGAAATATACACCTTACTACAATTAAGCTAGACATTTCCATGACCCCAAAAAGTTATTTCTTGCTCCCTTTTGATCAATCCCCTTTCCCATCCATGGTCCCTACTGGTTTGATTTCAATCATTAGTTTTCCTTTTCCTAGACTTTTGCTTAACATCACGTGTTTCTGAGATTCATTCATGTTGTTGCATGTATCAGTAGTTTGTTTCTTTTTCTTGTTTAGTATTCCATATAGGTAATCTACATATTGATGGAAGATTGATGGAAATGAAGATTGTTCCTGTTTGAGGTGTTATGAACAGAGGTAATAGTCATCTATAAATTGGTGTATGAATTGAGCAAATACCTAGGACTAGAATTTCTGAGTTGTATGGTAAATATATATTTAACTATATAAGAAACTGCTAGACTGTTTTTCCAAAATGGCTGCACCATTTTGTATTCCTACTGCTAATATATGAGGTCCAGTTGCTCTACATTTTTGCCAACACTTGAAATTGCCAGTCTTCTTAATGTTAATCATTTAAGTGTGTGTGTGTATTGCCCTAATGACTAATGATGTTGAGCACTTTTCATGTGCTCATTTTCCATTCATGTAGGCCGTTCAGTAAAGTTTTTGTTCAATTTTTCCCCTGTCTTGAACTAAATTGTCTTCTCAATATTCAGTTGTAGGAATGTTTATGTATTCTGAATAAAGGTCTTCAATAAGATAAATATTTTACAAATATTTTCCTTGGAGTGCCTTTCTGTGGATGTCTTTGGATTGCCTTTTTGTTTTCTTACAATGCCTTTTAAAGAACCCAAACTGCCTTTTTAAAATTTTTCTATTTTTAATTTTATTTTTACTGTTTTCATTTTTATTGTCTATTTCATTTTTAAAAATATTTTTCCTTAAAAATTTGATATGATATATCCATTTTAGAAGAATACAGATATAGAATGAATGAGTTTTTAGAAATCTAATATTTAATTAGTAAATATCTAACTTCTCTTATTACACTTAATAATGGCATATATTTATTTAAAATTAATACTAGATATTGAAATTCCTTATATCTGTTGAAAATGTAATTAAATTTTAACTCTCTTTAGCAATAGCAATAGTCCTGTGTTCTGTAGTGGTATCACCTAACAGAAATGTAATGCAAGCCACAGATGTAATTTAAACTTCCCCACTAACTACATTAACAGAGTAAAAGAAAAAGGTGATGATAAGATGAGCCCTGGGTGTTATACTATAAATTGGCAAATTGAATTTAAATAAAATTTAAAAATAAAAAGATAGAAAAGAAAAAGGTGAAATTAATTCTAGTAATATATTTTATTTGACCCAAATATATCTAAAAATGCTGTCATTTCAACATATAATCAGTATGAAAATTAATGAGATATTTCAGATTCTTTCATACACTACTTTATTTTATTAAAATGTGGCACAAGCCACGTTTCAAGTACTCCGTGACCACATGTGACTAGTGGTATGTCATATTTACTGGCCGGTACAATTCTAGAGGAAAAGTAAAATTTATTTCAATTTAATAATATCCTATAGTATACACAATGCTGTACTAAATGTTGATAAAACATATGAGATTCAACTGGGTAGCCAGAAGAATACAAAAAAAAAAACAAAACAATTTCAGCTTTGAAGACTTCCTGGAAACACCATTGGGTAGTTTATTAAAGCTCTATTTGTTTATTACATCCTGGAAAATGGATGTAGGTCTCAAAAATTCTGTTAGTGACAAAAATATTTTTACCATTAAACAGAAAACAGGAGGGAGGTTTTTGTTTAGCAACTGCACACCCAAGTTTCTTTCTACCGGCAAAGTAATTAATAGTTTATCAGTGTTATTGTTCAATGACCCATATTAGTGGGGCTCCTTCTGAATGGTCTTCATTCGTTTAATTATCACATTCCCACACTATATAAAAATCTGGTTACGTGTTCTTCTTTCCTCTCCCTGTTCAACAATCCACATGTAGCAATTTTCTAGGTCACTGCATACCTATTAGAATTCCTGGTGAAAAACAACAATTAAAAATACCACTTGCTAGAAGGTACATGGAGCAACTGAAACTCCTACACAGTTGGTGGGAATGGAAAATGGCATAGCCACTCTGGAAAGCACTTTCTTATGAAGTTAAACATATTTACCACCTAACTGAGCAATCCCACTCTGAGGTGTTTACTGAAGAGAATGAAAATTTGAGTTTGCACAAGTTGAGGAATTCCAGGAACTAGAGGTGGGGGAAGGCAATGACCGTGAAAAAGCACAGTATAATTTTTTGAGGTGATAGATCACTTTTTCATCTTGACTGTATTAGTAGTTAAGTGATTGTAGGCATTTGCCAGACTCAAAGAGTCATACCTAAAAAAGAGTGACCTTTACTGTAGACATTACTAAAAGAAAAATATATTGGGTTACTATTAAATGCTAGGACCAAAGGAGGGACAAAGGTAAGAGTGTATAAATGTGATACAATACCAGTTCACACAAAGTAATGGGATTTGATCTGGAAACCAATATGGCTTTAGATTAATTCAACTCGGTAAATGCATATTGATTGCCTACCCTGTGTCAGGTACTCTTTTTGGTCAACAGATAGACAGCTGCTGACTCCAAGAAGCAATTTACTTTTTTGTATGATATGCAGCCATAAAATTAACATGATTCTAGTTTATTCTCCTCCAAAGTTAAGTAAATACACTTCTAAGCATGTTTGCTTTAAAGCAAACCCCAGGAGGGACACCTGGGTTGCACAGTCAAGTAAGTGTCCAACTCCTTATTTCAGCTCCAGGTCATGATCTTAGGGATATGAGATCAAGCCCCCAGTCGAACTCCCGGTTGAGCCCCAGATGAAGCCCCATGTCACGGAGGCTCTGTGGTCAGCAGGGAGTCTATTTCTTTCCTTCTCCCTCTCCCTCCTGCTCCTCCCCCACGCTTGCACGTTCTTTCTTTCTTTCTTTTTCTTTCTTTCTTTCTTTCTTTCTTTCTTTCTTTCTTTCTTTCTTTCTTTCTCTCTCTCTCTCTCTCTCTCTCTCTCTCTCTCTCTCTCTCAAATACATACATACATACATACATACATACATACATACATACATAAATCCGTAAAGCAAACCCAAGGAAGCTGTTCAGAAGGGACATAAAGCAGTAGCAGTTTTTGAAATATATGCTCATTTCTATTCCTTCTCATGTTTGGGATATCGGTACCGTTAGAGTGAATTAACCGGGAAGTAGGTGATATTAAGTAGAAGAGTGTCTTGCTACTAGGAGTAATAGGAAAAGGCCCATCACGGGAAAGTGTGTGCTAAGATATATCATACGTCTCTAGTGCTGATGATTCTGTTCAAGATTCGACTTGACTGACAGCTACTTAATCCTGGGTGAATGACTTGTTACCTCCTAATGAAACCACTCATTCTGATGATGGAAGCCATTGCAATTCTGCAATCAGCCCAATAAAGTCATGCCTGGTGGGGATGAAGCAGGAGTCTTAGCACAAGTGAATATTTAGAGAGTGACAAAAGCATTATCTCACTGTGCAACACTCTCTGGGTGGCTTAAGGTTATACCCACATGGGCTTTATACCAATACCAATTTTTATCTGTTCCTCATATTCTATCCCTGGGTTATATACTGTCTAATCTTTTCATTGTGTTCTGCTCTAAAGGGAGCAGATCTGTGGGACATCCAAGTAGAAAATAACCTCTATATTTGCATAGTGTTTAATGGCTATAGAGCACTTTTTTCCTTTTTAATATTTTATTTAAATTAAATTAGTTAGCATATATATATATATATATATATATATATATATATATATATCATTAGTTTCAGAGGTAAGTTCAGTTAGTCATTAGTTGCATATAACATCCAATGCTCATTACATCACACGCCCTCCTTAATGCCCATCACCCAGTTTCCCCATCCCCTCTCCCCTCCAGAAACCCTCATTTCAGTTTCCTATAGTTAAAAGTCTCTTATGATTTGTTTCCCTCTCTGATTTTGTCTTATTTCCCTCCCTTCCCCTATATTACTCTAGTATCTTAAATTCCACATATGAGTGAAACCATATGATAGTTATCTTTCTCTGATTGACTTATTTTGCTTAGCATAATACACTCCAGTTCCATCCACATCCTTGCAAATGGTAATATTTCATCCTTCTGATGTCTGAGTAATATTCCATTGTATATATACCACCTCTTCCTTATCCATTCCTCTCTTGATGGACATCTGGGCTCTTTCCATAGCTTGGCTATTATGGACATTGCTGCTATAAATATTGAGGTGCAGGTGCCCCTTTGGATTGCAATGTTTGTATTCTTTGGATAAATACCTAGTAGTGCAATTCCTGGGTCATAGAGTAGTGCTATTTTTACCTTTTTGGGGATCTTCCATACTATTTTCCAGAGTGCCTGTCCCAGTTTACATTCCTACTAACAGCCTAAGAGGGTTCCCTTTTATTTGTACCCTCGCCAACAACTTGTTTCCTGACTTAGTGATTTTAGTCATTCTAACTGGTGTGGGATGGTATTTCATTGTGGTTTTGATTTCTATTTAATGATGCCAAGTGATGTGGAGCATTTTTCATATGTCTGTTGGCCATTTGTATATCTTCTTTGAAGAAATGTCTGTCTGTTCATGTCTTCTGCCTATTTCTTGACTAGATTATCTGTCTTCTGGGTGTTGAGTTTGAAAAGTTCTTTATAGATTTTGGATAGTATCCCCTTATCTGATAAGACATTTTCAAATATCTTCTCCCATCCTGTAGGGTGTTTTTTGGTTTTGTCAGCTCTTTCCTTTGCTGTGCAAAAGCTTTCTTTTTTTCCTTTGCTTTGATGAGGTCCCAATAGTTCATTTTTGTTTCATTTCCTTTGCCTTTGGAGATGTGTCTAGCATGAAGTTGATGCAGCCAAGGTCAAAGAGGTTGCTGTCTGTGTTCTGCTCTAGGATTTTGATGGATTCCTATCTCACAATTAGGTCTTTCATCCACTTTGAATTTGTATATGTGTGTGTGTATGTGTGTGTATATAGTGTAAGAAAGTTGCCCCATTTCATTCTTCTTCATGTTGCTATCCAGTTTTCCCAACATCATTTTTTGAAGAGACTTTCTTTTTTTCCATTGGGTATTCTTTCCTGTTTTGTCAAAGATTAGTTGACCATGGAGTTGAGGGTCCATTTCTGGGTTCCCTATTCTGTTCCATAAGTCTATCTGTCTGTTTTTGTGCCAGTTCCATATTGTCTTGATGAGTATAGCTTTGTAATATAGCTTGAAGCCTGGCATTAAGATGCCACCAACTTTGGTTTGCTTTTTCAACATTCCTCTGGCTGTTTGGGGTCTTTTCTGGCTCCATACAAACCTTAGCATTTGTTCCAGCTTTCTGAAAAATACTGGTGGTATTTTGATAGGGATTGCCCTGAATCGGTAGATTGCTCTGGATAGCATAGACATTTTAAGAACATTTGTTCTTCCTTGGACAGCCCGGGTGGCTCAGTAGTTTAGTGCTGCCTTCAGCCCAGGGCCTGATCCTGGAGTCCCGGGATTGAGTCCCCCAACAGGCTCCCTGCATGGGGCCTGTTTCTCCCTCTGCTTGTGTCTCTGCCTCTCTCTCTCTGCATCTCTCTGTGTCTTTCATGAATAAATAAATAAAATCTAAAAAAAAAACATATTTGTTCTTCCAACCCACAAGGATGGAATGTTTTTCTGTTTCTTTGTGTCCTCCTCAATTTCTTTCATAAGCATTCTATAGCTTTCAGAGTACAGATCCTTTACCTCTTTGGTTACGTTTATGTCTGGGTATTTTATGGGTTTTGGTGCAGTTATAAATGGGATTGATTCCTTGATTTTTCTTTCTTCTGTCTCATTGTTATTGTATAGAAATGCAACTGATTTCTGTGCATTGATTTTATATCCTGCAACTTTGTTGAATTCCTGAATGAGATCTAGCACATTTTTGTAGACTTTTGGGTTTTCTACATACATCTGTGAAGTGAGAGAGAGTTTGACTTCTTCTTTGCCAATTTGGATGCCTTTTATTTCTTTTTGTTGTCTGATTGCTGAAGCAGTGGTGAGAGTGGACATCCCTGCCATGTTCTTGACCTTAGGGGAAAGCTCTCAGTATTTCGCAATTGAGAATAATATTCACCATAGGCTTTTCATATATGGCTTTTATTATATTGAGGTATGTTCCCTCTAGCCATGCAATGTAGAGAGTTTTAATCAAGAAAGGATGCTGTATTTTGTCAAGTGCTTTTTCTGCGTCAGTCAAGAGGATCATATGATTCCCATCCTTTCTTTTATTAACGTGGTGTATCATGTTGGTTGATTTGCGAATGTTGAGCCACCCTTGTAACTCATGAATAAATCCCACTGGACAAGGTGAATAATCCTTTTAATGTACTATTGGATTTGATTTGTTAGTATTTTGTTCAGAATTTTTTTATTTTTTTTTATTGGAGTTCAATTTGCCAACATAGAGTATAACACCCAGTGCTCATCCCATCAAGTGCCCCCCTCAGTGCCCATCACCCAGTCACCCCATAACCCTGCCAGCCTCCCCTTCCACTACCCCTTGTTCGTTTCCCAGAGTAAGGAGTCTCTCATGTCACCATCTCTAATTTTTCCCACTCATTTTCCCGCCTTTCCCTTAAATCCCTTTTACTATTTCTTATATTCCCCATATGAGTGAAACCATATGATGATCGTCCTTCTCCAATTGACTTATTTCACTTGCATAATACCCTCCAATTCCATCTACGTCAAAGCAAATGGTGTGTATTTGTCATTTCTAATGGCTGAGTAATATTCCCTTGTATATATAGACCACATCTTTATCCATCTATCTTTTGATGGACACCAAAGTTCCTTCCACAGTTTGGCTATTGTGGCCATTGCTGCTATAAACACTGGGGTGCAGGTGTCTCGGCTTTTCACTGCATCTGTATCTTTGGAGGTAAATCCCCTGTAGTCCAATTGCTGGGTCATAGGGTAGCTCTATTTTTAACTCTTTGAGGAACACCTGCACTCCAGTTTTCCAGAGTAGCTGCACCAGTTCACATTCCCAGCAACAGTACAAGAGGGCTCCCCTTTCTCCACATCCTCTCCAACATTTATTATTTCCGGTCTTGTTAATTTTCAACATTCTCACTGGTGTGAGATGGTATCTCATTGTGGTTTTGATTTGCATTTCTCTGATGGCAAGTGTCCAAAATTTTTGCATTCGCTTTGCATTAGTATTAATTGAGTATTTAGTGTATACTTCTATGAAAAGAGATGATAATTACTGTAAAATAACTACTTCTTATTAAGTATTTTGTAAAGATTAGCCTTTAATACATTATTTCCTTTATTTCCACAACAAAATTATGGGAAATTTTGAATGAGGGACGGAGACTTAGAGGTTAAACAACATGTTCAACTAAAAAATGGAAGAGCCCGAATTCCACTCCAGATTTACCTTTGCTGTCATTCTGTGGGCAAGACACAGCCCTCTACTCAAATAGATTCAAGTGTACAAGGGATCCTGAGAAAAGACTAAGCAAGTGGAGAAATAACAGTTCTGGGAAATACAATGGGGTCTGTAAGAGGAGAATGAGCAAATATGTCTTGAGATTTGACAAGCATAACTCTCACCTGGGTTAAAAGCAGAAGAGGCTTCGTGAAGGATGTGGCATCTAAGGTGGGCTTGGAAGGAAAGATAGGACTATTATGGCATATGGGGATGTTTATCTGTGGACTGTAAATGTGCATAAGTAGAAATGCTGATTCTGCATTATTAGCAGAGAACAAAACATGGAAATTCTGGCTCCTAAAATTTTATTTGAAATGCTTTATTCACTCACGTGTCAAAACTCAGAGCTAGCATTCTCACATGCACTCTCTCTGTCTCTTTGTCTCTCTATCAAACACATGCATGCACACACACACAGGATAATCCTAGTGATTGCATGTATACACACACACACACACACACACACATAGTATAATTAGTATAATATAAAAAATTATCCTCTTCAAAATGTCATTGTTCTCAGGAGGAGTACTTAAAGGCAAAGGAACATAATATTTGCCACTTAAAAATGATCTAATAAAAAGTGTGTATATATATATATATATTTATTATACATTATATATGGACCATCCTTAAGGGAGAATAAAGTAGAGTGCATGGATGTATGTATGAATGGATAGATAGAAAAATGGGTGGAGGGAGAGAGGGAAGGGAAGAGAGAGGGAGAGAGAGTTAGAGACTAAACATGTGAAACTTGTTAACAATTAGTACATATGGTTCTAAGTGCAGAGTAGGTGAATGCTCATTATACTAACTTTGTTTTGTATTTTCCATTAAAAGTTGGGAGAAACTATGGAGGATATAAAAATGGCAAAAGGAGTAAATAAAAACCACCCATGAGCCCCCAGTCTGATATAGCCACATTAATGTATTATAACATTTGAGTGAATTCTCTTCCAGTTTTTTTTCTAGATATATGGATGTTTTGCCTAATTTTGTCATCAAGTTGTATGTATAGCTTTACAACATGCTGTTTTTCATTTAGCATTATACCCCAAGCGTTTTCTCACATCAGTAAAATCTTTACAAACAGTCGATTCTTAAGGGGAAGGGAATTAGTTTCTATCTTTTTAACATTTTATTTATTTATTTATTTATTCATGAGAGACATAGAAAGAGAGGCAGAAACATAGGTAGAGGGAGAAGCAGGCTCCCTGTGGGGAGCCTGATGTGGGACTTGATCCCAGGACCCTGGGATCATGACCTGAGCCAAAGGCGGATGCTCAACCACTGAGCCACCCAGTTGCCCCTAGTTTCTACCTTTGAGGAGAAAAGTAACATAGAATTTGTGGACACATTTTAAAACCACAGTTACCTTTTCCCATCAAGGGTTCACAGAGTAAGGGGATTGTCAGGATAGATATCATTTTACAGTAGATGTTGATTCAATATGGGCTAAACTTTGGGGTCTAGAATAGATCTGATGGATCCAGATCAGCCTAAGTGATTACATATCCCTAGCACCTTGCACTATGTAAATGCCAAAATACATGGTAGACACTGTGAATGTTGAATGAGTAAAGGAGGGAAAGACTGATTGAATCTGAGTGGATGATGGCTGGGTGAACGAATGTCAACTTTTAGGATCCCAAACCATAATTAAACTAACTCTTCAAATATGATGATTCAGTGAGCAATCTGGTTGTATTAGTTCTGAATTACTTCTTTAACAATAAGACAACCCATTTCAAAACAGTTCACAAAACTCAAACATTGTGGAAAGCCAGGTTGAAACACTCATGTATATGTTCAGGATTTATAACCAGCAAATAGAACCTACAGTCAAGAGCAAGTCAATAGTCCCACAGACTCCAAATAATATTAGGAGACAGCCATTGCTTTTGAGTAACAGAAAATGTTCTCACCCTCTAGGCTCAGCAAATTCAGATGGGAGGAAAGGTGACTGTTACTGTTCTATCTTACTTTCCCTTTTCACCAGCTTGAATCACTTGCTATTTTTGAGAAGTTGCTTCCTGTCTAGCAAGATGCAGATAATGGCAGAGCAGCAAATTTCTCACTCATCAATCTGAACTAGCAGGTCTAAACCAGCATAGCACTTTTGAGAGAGCTGGTGAGACAAAATGGAATGACATCCGATTGGACATCTTTGAAAGATTTTTGTGACGCACTTGGCTAGTTTTCTGAAAAGTGAAAGCAAGCCTCAAGGTGACAGAATTCTGTTGCTTAGCTAGAGAGTTCTGAGAAATCCACTGAGCTCCCCTTTAACGTGGATTTTGAGCAACCAATCTTGGGACTTGCCTCAAAGTTTCTGTTTTGAAGACACTGGATTGGACATGCTGGTATAATAGAATATTTTTTTAATCTAGAGAGATTATTCCACAGTTAAAGGCAATTTGCAGCAATTTATTTTATTCAGCATATATTTAATGAGCTCTTATTAGACACTTGCTGATATGCCAAGCTCTGAGGATACAGGGTAAATGAGAGAGAAATAGCGCCTGCTTCCATAGACATTAAGGTCCAGCTTTCTATTCCTGACTGAAAACTCAGTGGCAAACTCATAAAAAGACTTGACCTTTTGAGCTTTTCTTGGTCTTGCCAAGTGGAGGAGAACTTGATTATGATAGACTTTTTGCAGTGCTTGCTCTGAGGGAAACTAGCTATCATGTTGACAGAACTTCTCAAGGAGCTCCATGGAGAAGTCCACATGGTTAGGAACCTTCAGGTAGATTCAAAATCAGCAAACACTATAAAGTTGAGACTAAGTGTACCCTTTTATTTTTTAAATTTTTTTAAGTTGTATATGTTTTATTTTTTTATTTTATTATTTTTTATTGGAGTTCAATTTGCCAACATATAGCATAACACCCAGTGCTCATCCCTCCATGTGCCCCCTCAGTGCCCATCACCCAGTCACCCCAACCCCCTGCCCACCTTCCTTTCCACTACCCCTTGTTCATTTCCCAGAGTTACGTGTCTCAAATGTTTTGTCACCCTCACTGATATTTTCACTCATTTTCTATCCTTTCCCCTTTATTCCCTTTCACTATTTTTTATATTCCCTAAATGAATGAGACCATATAATGTTTGTCCTTCTCCGATTGACTTATTTCATTCAGCATAATACCCTCCAGTTCCATCCATGTCGAAGCAAATGGTGGGTATTTGTCGTTTCTAATGGCTGAGGAATATTTCATGGTATACATAGACCACAGCTTCTTTATCCATTCATCTTTCTATGGACACCGAGGCTCCTTCCACCATTTGGGTATTGTGGACATTGCTGCTAGAAACATTGGGGTGCAGGTGTCCCGGCGTTTCACTGCATCTGTATCTTGAGTCCCCAGGAGTACAATTGCTGGATCATAGGGCAGGTCTATTTTTAACTCTTTGAGAAACCTCCACACAGTTTTCCAGAGTCGCTGCACCAGTTCACATTCCCAGCAACAGTGCAAGAGGGTTCCCCTTTCTCCACATCCTCTCCAACATTTGTGGTTTCCTGTCTTGTTAATTTTCACCATTCTCACTGGTGTGAGGTGGAATCTCCTTGTGGTTTGGATTTGTATTTCCCTGATGGCCAGTGATGCGGAGCATTTTCTCATGTGCTTGTTGGCCATGTCTATGTCTTCTTTGATGAAATTTCTGTTCATGTCTTTTGCCCATTTCATGATTGGATTGTTTGTTTCTTTGCTGTTGAGTTTGATAAGTTCTTTATAGATCTTGGATACTAGCCCTCTATCTGATACGTCATTTGCAAATATCTTCTCCCATTCTGTAGGTTGTCTTTTAGTTTTGTGGACTGTTTCTTTTGCTGTGCAGAAGCTTTTTATCTTAAGTCCCAATAATTCATTTTTGCTTTTCTTTCTCTTGCCTTCATGTATGTATCTTGCAAGAAGTTGCTGTGGCCAAGTTCAAAGAGGGTGTTGCCTGTGTTCTCATCTAGGATTTTGATGGATTCTTGTCTCACATTTAGGTCTTTCATCCATTTTGAATTTATATTTGTGTATGGTGTAAGAGAGTGGTCTAGTTTCATTCTTCTGCAGGTGGCTGTTCAATTTTCCCAGCACCATTTATTGAAGAGACTGTCTTTTTTCCAGTGGATAGTCTTTCCTGCTTTGTCAAATATTAGTTGACCATAGAGCTGAGGGCCCACTTCTGTGTTCTCTATTCTGTTTCATTGATCTACGTGTCTGTTTTTGTGCCAGTACCACACTGTCTTAATGATCACAGCTTTGTAGTACAACCTGAAATCTGGCATTGTGATGCCCTCAGCTCTAGCCTTCTTTTTAATATTCCCCTGGCTATTCAGGGTCTTTTCTGATTCCACACAAATCTTAAGATGATTTGTTCCAACACTCTGAAGAAAGTCCATGGTATTTTGATAGGGATTGCATTAAATGTATAAATTGCCTTGGGTAGCATTGACATTTTCACAATATTAATTCTTCCAATTCATGAGCATGGAATATTTTTTCCATCTCTTTGCGTCTTCCTCAATTTCTTTCAGAAGTGTTCTATAGTTTTTAGGGTATAGATCCTTTACCTCTTTGGTTAGGTTTCTTCCTGGGTATCTTATGCTTTTGGGTGCAATTATAAATAGGATTGACTCCTTAATTTCTCTTTCTTCAGTCTCATTGTTAGTGTATAGAAATGCCACTGATTTCTGGGCATTGATTTTGTATCCTGCCACACTGCCGAATTGCTGTATGAGTTCTAGCAATCTTGGGGTAGAGTCTTTTGGGTTTTCTATGTAGAGTATCATGTCATCTGTGAAGAGGGAGAGTTTGACTTCTTTTTTTGCCAATTTGAATGCCTTTTATTTCTTTTTGTTGCCTGATTGCTGAGGCTAGGACTTCTAGTACTATGTTGAATAGCAGTGGTGAGAGTGGACATCCCTGTCGTGTTCCTGATCTTAGGGGAAAGGCTCCCAGTGTTTCCCCATTGAGAATGATATTTGTTGTGGGCTTTTCGTAGATGGCTTTTAAGATGCTGAGGAATGTTCCCTCTATCTCTACACTCTCAAGAGTTTTGATCAGGAATGGATGCTGTATTTTGTCAAATGCTTTCTCTGCATCTATTGAGAGGATCATATGGTTCTTGTTTTTTCTCTTGTTGATATGATTTATCACATTGATTCCGTTATGAGTGTTGAACCAGCCTTGCATCCCGGGGATAAATCCCACTTGGTCATGATGAATAATCTTCTTAGTATACTGTTAGATCTTATTGGCTAGTATCTTGTTGAGAATTTTTGCATCTGTGTTCATCAGGGATATTGTTCTATAATATTCCTTTTTGGTGGGGTCTTCGTCTGGTTTTGGAATTAAGATGATGCTGGCTTCATAGAACAAGTTTGGAAGTATTCCATCTCTTTCTATCTTTCGGAACAGCCTTAGTAAAATAGGTATGGTTTCTTCTTTAAACGTTTGATAGAATTCCCCTGGGAAGCCATCTGGCCCTGGACTTGAAGAGTCAAAACTCTTCACTCAAGCTGGAACAGTCCCACCCAAGCTAGCCACTGAGGTTAAGGGACAGGTGATTTTTTTAAAGGAAATTCGGGCACAAATAGAAAAATAAGTAGCTATGCATGCTTTTGCCATGGTTTTGTCTTTGGCATTCTCAGCCTTCTTTTATTTTCATTTTTATACTTTATTTTTTAGAACAGTTATAGATTTACAGAAAAATTGTAAGCTGGCACAGAGGGTCCCCAATATACTGCAATCCAGTTTCCCCTATTATTAACACCTTACATTAGATGGTAATAAACCAACATTTGATACATTATTATTAAGTAAGGTCCGTAATTTATTCAGAGTTTCTTATTTTCATCTACTGTCCTTCTGTACCTGATTCCCATTGTGGTTACAACATTACAATTAGATGTCATGTGTTCTTTTTTTTTTTTTTTTTTTTTTTTTTGATGTCATGTGTTCTTAGGCCCCTTTTGGCTATGGCAGTTTCTCAGACTTTACTTGGTATCCTACTCCTTCACCTTATAACTTAAACCAAGTGTTACCTTTATAAAATCAATGTGTCCAACTCATAGTAGGATTTGAAGAAATTACTTGTTGGATATTTGAATTAAGAAAAGCTGACTTTTATAGTCCTAGTTCCCTTTGTGGCTTTAGAAATTTTTCCTCTAGGGGGATATGCATCTTAAAGTGGAATTTAATTTAAATCAGAGTAGATGATACTCTAAGCATGAAATTACAGGTTCATTTGGGGAAGGTGGTGGTGATGAGATTAGAGAAGAAGGAATGTGTTATTTAGCCATTGGGGATTTCATAACACATCTTAATTCATACTATGGAGACAGGCTTATGTAAAGTCTCATGTTATGGGTAGAATTTTGACATAATAGAGGACAGTATTCAGAAGACAGCTATATGGGATATTTGGGAGGGAAAATTAGTAGTTAAAGAAATAACAGCTACTACGGATTACTTGCTTTATCCTATTGAAGGAAAGGAAATTTGGAAAGGGAGACTGAGACTCTTGTAGATGATAAAAGGTGATTATTTATTTATATATCATCTTTAATAGACCCTGAGGCTGGAGAGAAGTACTGATAATTTTTTAAGCCTGGCTTATCTATCTGTAATTAACAAATTATTATTTAGCCCTTCACAAATTTACTAATAGCCACCTTTAGCTCTGGGACATCTAAGTCCAGGATGGTTCTAGCAAATTATGGCTCTTTTCATCATTTTATGCTGTCCATATTCATCCTCTTGTACTTGAGGGAGATAATGACAGACCATTCCTGAAACTAACAGAGAACGTCAGAGAGTCTCTAAAAATGAATTGTGTGGGATTTGCTGCCCCAGGGCAGTTAGTGCTTAGTCTTGGTGAAGGGTAGGAGTCTCTTACAAGAAGACTCAGGTTGGAACACCTGGGTCGCTCAGCAGTTGAGCATCTGCCTTCGGCTCAGGGCATGATCTCAGGGTCCTGGGATGGAGTCTCGCTTCGGGCTCCTCATGGGGAGCCTGCTTCTCCCTCTGCCTCTCTCTCTCTCTCTCTCTCTCTCTCTCTCTCATGAATAAATAAATACAATCTTTAAAAAAAAAAAAAGACTACTCAGGTTGGGGTAAGTCAGGGAGGCTGTTAGTGGCTTGTCCCTTCTGTAAACAGGTATGGGATATCGTAATGGGCCAATCTCAAGCTCAGACCAATCCTGAGTACCCTTGTGAAGCAGGCAAAACTCATGTTCCATATCCCAGTTGTTCTTTTTCCAGCTCCTTTCTCACTGATGATCCTGATCCCACCCTCCTCAAGCTGTAGGCCCTTTATGCTAAGGTTTTACACTCTATTGTTTCCTTTTCAAAACCCACTCTTAGGAAAAGGCCTAACAAACCCATTTATGTCAGAATATGAATATCTGCAATTGCTCAACCTTTGTCAAGGAATGAACCTCTAGTTATAGAATTTCAGACACCATGCAGTATGGGTAGGATGTGAAGAGTGGATATGGTTTTAGGTAGGATCCCTCCTATCCTAGTGCTCCTGAAATATGGCCTTAAGTACCTGGATCCCACTTTGTGTACCTGGGAAGCTCTGAGCTGGGAAGTGAGATCAAGATTAGTACTCTCTTCAACTCCAGTGACTTGGAGAAAGCCTCTCCTTTCCCGAGTTAGACTTTTCTATTTGATACAAGAATCTGGCAATTCTTTCAGCATATTATTGAAGAAAACAGCCACTTGTCTCACTGCTCTGTATTTCAGGTGCATATGTTTAGTTCAATAAGTATTTCCAGAGCACCTGCTTTTTCCAGGTGATGTGTGAAGCTCTGAGCTAGGTTAGGTAGCACTGACTTCTCAGGCTTATGGTCTCATCTGGAATGCCTACACAGGAACAGGTCATTCTGCTAGGAGGCCCATTAAGGAGTTCATTCTTCTCTGGCTACAGAAGGAGAAGTGAAGGACAGAATGAAGCTGGGAGATGAGGGGTGAATCCGACTAGGAAGGACTGCTTCAGAAGCAACAGGGAGTTTAGCAGTGCCTTGTTGGATTTGACAGGAAAAGATGGAGAAAAGGAAAATCATTCCCAACACAAAAACTAGTCAAAGTACATGACTTGGTGAGGCTGTAGCCTGAGAAGCACAGAAAGGAAAGGGAAATAACTGTCAGCAAAATTTTGGGACTTGTAAGGTTCTAGCACTGACCTCAGATAGCCTGGGTCCCAGGTTTGGCTTCACTGTTTACCAGCAATACAACCTTGGACATTTTATTAACTTTTCTGTACCTCATTTTCTTATCTGTGAAAATGGGGATAGTAGTAGTAGCTAACTTATAAGCTTGATGTCAGGATTACAAGATATATCTAGGGTATATTCTTGGAAAAGTTTATGACACATGGCAATGACTCAAAAAGTGTTCTTATATAGTTAGGGTACCACTAGACTTTGCACCAAATAAACCTACAAATTTCAACTCTTAATACAACAGAGGTCTAATTCTTCACTCATATAATGGTCCTAATGGGACATGATACAGGACCTCCTGTTCTCAGAGGTTTATCAATTCAATTAATTCACCATCCTCTAGGATCTATAAATGCCCATGGCATTTAGTCAGCATATGGAGGTTGGAAAACACAACTCTTCTTAACCTTTACTCAAGCCTGAAGGCAACACATATCACTTAGTGAGAACGGGTCCCATAGCCCTACCTGGATGGCAATTGCTTCACAAAACAATTCTATGCCCAGGAGGAGGAGCATGGATTTTGGTGTACAATTAGCTGCCCCTGCCTCTGTTAGTTAGAAAGATGAAGAAGAAGAGGAGGAGGAGGAGGAGGAGGAGGAGGAGGCGGCTCAGGTCTGATCATGGAGTATCTTGGCTCTAGATTAAGATTCAAAATTTTGCTCAAACATATCATGGTTTGGTGGAAGCAGCAGTGATACCCCCATCATACCTCTAAAATTCATTGCTCAGTTTCTCGTGTTCCCCCAGGTGGGAGTCTGACACTTCCTGAAGCCCAGGGAACAAGTGGTCATCTTCTTTTCCCTGTCATTGTTGAAATGAAATGGGTGATGGGATTTATAGCTTATATAAGGCTTTTGAGTTGGTTTATTAGAGTGAGTTCATGCAGAGGGTTAGCCAAATAGCCCTCCAAGTTGAAAAATAATAACACTGCAGCTTTATCTCTGCTTTTATCTGAAGAGCTACAAAGCACTTTACAAAGCCTGACAGCATCCCCCTGAGGTAACTAATATTATAGCTATTTTAACAGGGAGATTTTATCTCTATTACAAGTTGGTATAAAGCTATTCTGAAAACACTCTGGCCAAGGTTAAAAATTCTATTCAGAAAAAAGAAGCAGTTGGACACAAACTCTGTTTTCTACTCTTCCAATTAGGGACTGTATAGAGGTCTATATTTTATCCTTATGATGATTTTCTCGGCTCTATCTCTGGTACATTTCTCTATACAAGAGACCAATGGTGCCATTGAAGCCCTTTCAAACATTTTAGGAGAAAATTATTTACCTTAAGAAGCTAAAATTTTCTCCCTAGAGGAGTGACACTGTCCTATGAGTCCAGAGGGGTGAGAGCAAAGTCTTGCCTCTTAACTAAGCTCACACATGAATTTATGCTGAAAGCATTAGGGAGCCTTTGCTGTTTAAGGTATCTTGGTAGATGATCTTGTTTGGGAAAATCAGAATTTTGGCTCTTAAAGGGATACTTTCTCTGGGGTGTCTATTTTATTTTTATTAATAATAATTATATGCTTTGGAGACAAACAAACATCCTTTAGAATCCTGGCATTCCTATTCTCATCAAGGCTGAATTTAAGGTGAAGAGAATTTCTCTTATATCCATTAAGTGCAAAATCTATTCTGGTGCTATAGATCCACTCCTCGGACTGTAAGATGGATAGTTGCATGTCAGACATTTACAGAAGAGTACTCTCATGAATCACTCATGTGAAGGAGTGAAGGAAGGAAGATTGGACAGAGGGAGAAGTTGAACTGTGAAGCAATTGTAACAAGGCCTCAGCCAGTACCACTGGGAACTTGAGAACTAGAATGGGCCATCCAAGTTGTCAAGAGTTAGGTCAAAGGGCCTAGCTTTTATATCCTTGTATTGACAAGCCATTGGATATACATTGCCTTGGGAAGCAGTGTAACTTTGAGCAAGGAAGCCCTCTAAGTGAAGAATAATTCCTGGGAGGAATTCTGCTGTGTGCCACCACTGGCCAATACTCTTCACACCTAGGGGACTGTATGTGTTGTTTCTGAAGGGCAGCCTGAGCACTACACCATAACATCTACTATAAGTTAACCTCTTACATGCTCAAATCCACTGTTTTCAAGTATTAAGTTCATTCCAATTGGGAAAAGATTCTCAAGAATTATGGCTAGTCTCTTTCAAGGGAAAACTTATATGAGGAAGGTTAGAAGATAAGCCTCAGCTGCTATACTACAGTTGGTCTCAGGTCAATAATGATACTCATCATTTCCCTTCTCTACTACCCACCCCTCACCCTCAAAACTCTTACAGTCAAAGTAGCATATCTTGTGTGAGGCAACCCAGACCCTCACCCGTGAAGGGTCTGAATCTTTGGGCACCATGCTCTTCTATATCTGTGACTGCTACATGTGACCTTCAGAATTGGGCAGGAGAGTACCAAGAGCTGCCCCTGTAAGTACCTGGTCAAAGAGAAATATTACAAGCCAGGATCTGTAGACCTAAATAGCCTAGAGCTGTGAAGATGGGAGATACAACTTCCCCAAGAAGGTCACTAGGAGTAATGATAGTGATGCCATTCCTACTTCCATCCTTGTGTTCCAGATCCCTGTGTTTTAACTATTGGTAGCATACTGCCCTTGAAGGGCATTATCTCCAAACTGATAGGTCAGTGAGCCTCCCAAATGTCAGCTGGGTCTAGAAGCTTGTGAGTTGTACAGGATGTGATTAAGAGTGCTGGATGCAATACTCATATGCTCAGTACTCTACCTTCTTTGCTCTAAAGTGGGTTCCTTGGTTCAATGTGATGTTATGTGTGATTCTAAATTGGTGGATCAAACATTCTCTAGACCCTTGGATAATAATACAGGCTGAGACCCTATGGATAGACCAAGCAAATCCATACCTAGAATATATGTCAATTCCAGTCAAGGTTAATCATTATGCTTTTAAAGAGAAGAAGTTTAATGTAATCAACTTGCTACAAAGTAGATATTTGATCTTCTCATAAATGGTGCCATATGAAGCTCATTGGTCTTTTTTATTAGAAGATGGGACATTTGTCAGCAGTGAAAGCTAGGTATTACTTGGTGTGAAGGATCTTGTACTGTCAGGCCCATGTATTCCTTCCATCCCTGCCATCATGGCTACTTTGTTCATATGGTCGTGCCCAAACTGGCATGGCTAATGACAGAGGCTGGTTGTCATAAAGTGCCTGAGTCATTCTGTCTTCTTAGTTATGAAGGGTTGTCAATATTGGAAGTCCTCAAAATGTGTTGAATTGATTTTTTTCTTTCCTCAGTGTATGGCTACCTGAGTAAATGGTCACAGATCCCATTGGGAGGACTGAGGAAATACTACCATATGCAATTGCCATGGTGTTTCAGGATATTTTCTCCTGGTAATTCAGCCTTTCCTACAGCCAATGGGCTATAGGTCTGAAAACTTACTCAGACATGAAAATTGTGTGAGGAATTTTATTTATTTTTTTCTAGATTTTATTTATTTATTCATGATTGTCACACAGAGAGAGGGAGAGACAGAGACACAGGCAGAGGGAGAAGCAGGCTCCATGCAGGGAGCCCGACGTGGGATTCCATCCCGGGTCTCCAGGATTGCGCCCTGGGCCAAAGGCAGGCGCCAAACCGCTGCGCCACCCAGGGATCCCCTGTGTGAGGAATTTTAAAAGTGTGTTGAAGAATTACCCTGTACCTCCTGATAATCCATTCTTACTTTATTTATGAGCTATGCAATACCCTGTGGGCTGCCTAATTATCTTGCCCCTGGAGATGGTGTGTCTTATTAACCATTTCCATAGCTCTCCATGGGTAAGTACCTTTGGAAGCCACTCTGATTTTCTGTTTTCTGGAATAACTATACCTACTTTGTTTCTGATGGTTTTAAGTGTCAGCACTGGGCCTCTATTATTTTGGGAACTGGTCAAGTCTCTTGTTATAAAGGAACCCAATTCTATAACAACATCTGTCAATAATTCTTTACTATAAAGGATGTGTACTCCTCAGCTTCTCACTGATTCTGATATCCCATCAGCAGTACATTCCTTATCATTATGACACTCAGAGTGACCTGTGAGCTCTCTGAGTCCACTGAACATAGTTGACTGAAGGTTTTCCTAGCTTTACATTGTATACCCCTTCTAACATGCCACTATTCTCAGCCATTTGATCACTTCTTCCATCTTCTGTCATGACAATTAGGCATGATTTGATGGTATGACAATGCTTCCTTGAGCCATTCTATCAGCATGCTAGCACCATCTCTGAAAGTCCTTGGCAGGGTTTTAAATCTTGTATCACTGGATGATGTCCCTATATAAAGTCTATAAACTCTTCCTTATCCAAATTTATGTTCTCTTCCTTGAGCCAGTATCCTTAAGATTCAGTCCTGTCGATCTTCTCCTGAATCCTGCTGGTATATATGTTGCTAGGTCCTGTATCTTCAGGGTATAGTGCCTTTCCTCCCTCAGCTGGTTAAGTTATGGTTTGATCCTAGTTATTGGTCAGGTGACCAGTAGGGGAGATAGGGATAGACTCTGAGGAAGCATATGCTGTCTTTCAAGTCAAAGTTCTTTGTAGTATTATTACCGGGCAATGGGGGAGTGATAGCTGCCAACAGGGAGAGGTGGGCCTCCTCTATAAGTCCAGATGGTTCAACGGGATCACAGTTTTCAAGATTTTTAAATATGTCAAACCAGATGTCCTTAGCCCAAGTCTCATGGTACCATTCCCCCTCAAATAGGGCTTTAAGCTTTCTTAGCAGACGTGCTAGGGTAGTGAATTCAGGATTCTCTAGAAATCTGCTACCATTGTGATTAAGTCTCCAACCTGAATACATCTCAGGTTATTCTGACCTCACTCCTCCTCCCCACTCCCAACCACCTTGCAGAGGAAAATCTTTATATTTTGCCCAGGAGGCCCTCTGAATTTTTTTAAATTTATTTGAGAGAGAGAGAGAGAGAGAGAGAGAGAGAGAGAGATATCAAGCATGCACATGTGAGGAGGGGGAGGGGCAGAAGGAGAGGGAGAGAGAGAAGCAGACTCCTTGTAGAATGTAGAGCCTGACCTAAGGCTTGATCCTACAACCCTGAGATCATTACCAAAATCAAGAGTGGGACACTTAACTGATTGAGCCACTCAGGTGTCTCTGCCTTTTTAATTTTATACTTCTCTTTGAATTAGTAGTCAATCACCCTTAGTCTTTCTTTTCACACTGTCTTAGCTCAGATTCCCTGAGAAACAACTCTGAGATGAATGTTCTTCTGCAGAAGATACATCTGGGTATGTTTTCAGGGACAATGCTCATGATGGAATTATGGAAAGAAAGGAGAGGGGGAACAGTGAAAAAATTGGTACAGAGGCTTCAGCTGATCTCACTGAGAACTCTGGAGTGATGATGTACCATCAGAGATGTCTTAAATTGGGGCATCTAGGTGGCTCAGCAGTTGAGCATCTGCCTTCACCTTAGGGCATGATCCTGGGGTCCTGGGATAGAGTCTCACCTCAGGCTCCATGCAGGGAGTCTGCTTCCCCCTCTGCCTATGTCTCTGCCTCTCTCATGAATAAATAAATAAAGTCTTTTTTTTTTTTTAAGAGAGATGTCTTAAATCGATACAGAGGATTAGGTCTTGTGTCCCTAACTAGGCCTTGTGTTGACCAGTCATTGAATGTAAATGACCCCCAAAAGGATGTGTGATCTTGGTGAAAGCAGTTCCTCTTGCCAAGGGCTTTCCAAACTGTGAGCCAGCACTTGCGGCATCAGGAAAATGAATGCTTTGGTCCTGAAAGAACATCTCAGGAATGTACTACAGCATCCAGGATACTTGGTATATACCTTCCTAGTTGGGCCTGAGACACAAGAGTTTTCACTCCCACACTGAAAATAAGCACAAGACTCAAAACTCAAAGGTCTGTCAGATTATGTCTCAAGAGGAAAAGAGAACATTGAAAAAAAAAAAAAAGAGAACATTGATCTTTATTTTTGTTGACAGGCCTTCAATAGTAGACAAGACACTAACTAATATCTCTGTAATTCACCCTGTTACTTATAAAGATCACAATACACTGCCTGGATAAGCGCTCAATAATGACAATAAGAATAACGATAGCAAATTTTATTAGATGCTTACTCTATCTCAGGCACTGCTCTAAGTTCTTTTCACATAATAATATTCACCCCACAAATAACTATGTGATCATGATATAATACTTATTCTACAGATGAGGAATTAAAACACAAAAAGATAAGCATCTTTCTTATATTCACACAGCTAAGTGAATGGTAGAGCTATGATTTGAACCAAGGCCTAATTTTAGAGCCCATGCTCATGATCGGTACATTATTTTACTCTAATTGCTAGCAAATGCTAGCTATTATTTTTATTATATCTTTACAAGTCATGGACATATAGTAATGTTATAGGAAAGGGATTGTGGGATTTTACAATTAAATCTACATTTTGATGGATGTGGTCCATTTTAAAATGAGAAATCCTACATCTTTTGTGTTTTCCTATAGGAATGTGGTTCTCAAAATTGGCTGAGCATTAGAATCATCTGAGTAAAAATATTAAAATTCCCAACATTCAGGCCACATGCCAGAACCAGATGCCAATCAGCATCTCTGGTGGTGAGACCCAGACATCAGTATTTTTTTGGAAGTGCTCCAGGTATTACAAATGTAGCCATATTTGAGAACTGCTGTCCTAGGGCTCCATCTGCCTCTGTGCCTTCCAGCAAGGGTCTGCATTTGGCTTTCTTCCCTCTCCATTGTCTTTACAAAGAAGCACATTCATTGTCTATGCCTGTAATGGCTCATTGTCTCTTTCTAAGGTCTCAGACTCACTCCTGTACCACCATTATGAAGTAGGCATGATTGTTGACTAAGTAAGTAAGTAAGTAACTTACTTACCCAATGTCACACAGGTAAGAAGTAGCACATCTAAGATCCAAATCCAGGCACTCTAGTTCTAGGGTCCATGTGATTTACTATTATACTACATCACTGGACATCTCTATCCATTGTTTGAATTTTACCTGCCAAACTAAATATCTTCCACCTCCAGCCTTCTCCCATGCCCCACTCTTCAAAAAGAAAACTAACATTACCCATTCTCTTGCATTGTTTATATTCTTTAAAGGAACCTAAAACTTAAGGTTTAACTTGGATACCTCCATTTCCTTTGGCTCTTATATGTAATAAACATATTAGAATGTTAGCCAGAAATTAGGAGATGACCAATAGAGTCTGACTAAAGTGAGGAGTGGGTTTGGAAAGTCCAGTTAGATTCGTGGATGAGATAAAGGGTAAATAAGTACAAAAATCCAATTAGTTGTTAGCTCCTATTGATTCTGCCTCCCTCTAATCTCCCATATCTGGCATTTCTCCACTGCTATAATCCAAACCACCATTTTCCCTCTTCTAAACCAATGCCCTTGTTTTCTTACTCTTTTCTCTCTACTCCAGTCCATCTTTGTTCCAGGTAAAACTAGTTGAAACATAGGTTTGGTCATGGCATCTGAGCCCATCCTAGATCAGCTTGTAAGAGGCACATTCTCAAATATGGTAATGATTTTCATAGAATATTAGAAAACTGAGAATATAATGTGACTTGATCCAACAGTTTCTCCTGAAGGAATAGGAACTATGAAAGTAAAAACATAGTTATGCCTTAGAGGCCATAGGATTCAGAATAAGAGGCACAAAGTTATTTGCCTACAGGAGCCAGGCAGAGAATATAGAGAAGCATGTGGATTAAAGAGGTGGGAAGCTGAGGCAAATAAGAGCTTCTGCCCTGTGCAAAGGGAGTGACCCATCTTCACCTTGGGTAAGATGGGCCTGGTGTGGCCAGCTTTTCTCAATTCTCTCCATTAGCCAGAAATTCAAATTTAATATATCTCCTGGCTTTTAAATGTTGGAAACCAAATCAAATTTTTTACTGCCATAGTACAGACAAACAAAGTATGCCCATGGGCGCTGATGTGCTCTGTGGCCTCTGGTTTGCAACTAGTGGTCTAGGGAAAGTTATTTTCTCCTTTATGTACTCTGACTCTCTGGTTGAATTGTAAATAAACTAAGGCCTTAAATTTTAAAAGTAAGTCCTGTAAATCCTAATGAAAAGTGCTCTCCAGCAATCTCTGAAATGAGCTTTATCATTTTAACAAAGAATGTGTGGCAGAAGTGGAGACATCTCCTCAATGGTTATAGGGTAACTAGATGGACTATGAAATTTTAATCAAGTAGAAAAGCATGTGTAGTTCATTGCACCAACATTTCCTCATAGAAGCGTTTTTCCCGGGGATCCCTGGGTGGCTCAGCGGTTTGGCGCCTGCCTTTGGCCCAGGGCGCGATCCTGGAGTCCCGGGATCGAGTCCCACATCGGGCTCCCGGCATGGGGCCCGCTTCTCCCTCCTCCTGTGTCTCTGCCTCTTTCTCAATCTCTGTGTCTATCATGAATAAATAAATAAATAAATCTTTAAAAAAAAAAAAAAAAAAAAAAAAAAAAAAGAAGCGTTTTTCCCTGATTCTAAACAAATGGAAAATTGAAAGAGATAAATCGAATCTAACGTTACTGAGTATCTACAATATACAAAGCATACTACTAGGTATAATAACTATGGTGTCAATTCTCCGTATGACCTTAGAAACATAGCTGGGTGAACACTTGCTTCCCCTGCGCACACTCGAAGTAATAGTTGACATGGTGACGTTAAAATAACAATGAGGGAACCCTGGGTGGCACAGCGGTTTAGCGCCTGCCTTTGGCCCGGGATCGGGATCGAGTCCCACGTCGGGCTCCCGGTGCATGGAGCCTGCTTCTCCCTCTGCCTATGTCTCTGCCTCTCTCTCTTTCTCTGTGTGACTATCATAAATAAATACAAATTAAAAAATTTAAAACAACAATGAAAAGCTATTAGCTTTGCCAATAAGATATCCGTGGTTAGGTTGTGAGAAACATGGAAAAGGTAATCATGGGTAAAGTTTTCTTCCTTCCTTTCTTCTTTTCTTCTTTTCTTTTCTTTTCTTTTCTTTTCTTTTCTTTTCTTTTCTTTTCTTTTCTTTTCTTTTCTTTTCTTTCTTTCTTTCTTTCTTTCTTTCTTTCTTTCTTTCTTTCTTTCTTTCTTCTTTCTAAGGTGTATGAGGTGGGGGGAGTAGTTCAAAGAAATAAAGTAACTCACCAGAGATTAAATAGCCAGTAAGGGGATATACCCAGGATTCAAACACAACTCTATTTAATGCTAAAATCTGTGCCTGTTCCATTGCACTCCACCAGTTCTCCACTTTTAATAAAAGGAGTCTTTTTTTTTTTTTTAAACCATTTTGTTGTTGTTATTGTTGTTCTTTTTTTTTTTTTTTAAATTTTTATTTATTTATGATAGTCACAGAGAGAGAGAGAGAGGCGCAGAGACACAGGCAGAGGGAGAAGCAGGCTCCATGCACCAGGAGCCCGACGTGGGATTCGATCCCGGGTCTCCAGGATCGCGCCCTGGGCCAAAGGCAGGCGCCAAACCGCTGCGCCACCCAGGGATCCCTAATAAAAGGAGTCTTAAAGTTGGGTGGTACTGTTATGAAATCAGTGATCTGAAGAATATTATAAATGAAAAATCATGGGATCTTAATCTATGAAAAGAGACATAGCTCCCAGGTGCTTTTTCTCCTACTTTTTTTTTTTTTTATTGGAGTTCAATTTGCCAACATTTAGCATAACACCCAGTGCTTATCCCTCCAAGTGCCCTCCTCAGTGCCCATCACCCAGTCTACTACCTTCTAATACAGACTAGAGCAAATGGGACAGTTGCCCCAGTACTCATTCTCACTTTGGTAAGCCAATAAGCCAACCAAAATGAATATTTTCATTTTCTTCCTGAAAACAGAAGTAAACTACATTCCCTCACCTCTCTTGTAAGCCAGAATGGCAATATGACTAGGTTTTAACCAATAGAATTTGAGCTGAAGAGGAATATATCATTTCTGGACCAAAAAACTTAAATATATGTCTATGGTTCCTACCTGTTTTTTCCCCCTTTGTGTGAAATAGATGCAAATTGATGGCAACTTGGACCAGGGAAATGATGACAGGGCCACAAGATGAAAAGAACACAGGCCACTGAGTTATCTCATAACAAAAAACCACTCACCAACCTAGAACACTCACATTGGACTATGTCAACAAGAAATTAACTTCAATTGCATAGGAGACCTCATACCCTTTGACATCTATTTGTTACAACAATTTACAATGCCCTAATATAGAAATTGATACCATAAAGCCAGTACTGCTGTATAAAAGCCTAAAATATGTGGTTCTAATTTTGCAGTCAAACAGTAAAGAAATAGATATTTCAGACTGAGAAGTTGGAAACCCAGTGGTAGAACATTTGGTAATGGTTTTTCTTGCTTCATTAGATAAGACATTCAAGTAAAAATTGGCTGTTTGAGATTAAAAATGGAAGGGAATATGGAGAATCCAGAAATTTAGGGCTTCACTGGGCTTGAAAAGCCAACTGCTTCTGAATTTAAGCAATAAAAGATCGACTAAAGAATGCATTGAACAATAAAAACTCATACAATTTTTGTAGTTAATCAGAGGAATCCCAACTCGTGATTTCCCCTTCTTCTAGGTGTCTGCTTCCATGTCTCTGCCAAAGTCAGAGGGAGAATTTGCCCCTTTAATAAATATTTATTTAAAATAGTCCAAGAAATACAGAATTCCCTTCATTATTTCTGGACTTAGCTATCTAAAGTGTTTTCGATTGTTGTAGCAGGTTTAGCTGTTGTGTATTCAGACTGTGTGGTAGGCATAATAATGGCCTCCAAAATTTTCCACATCTTAACCTCTGGAACCTGTGAATATGATATTTTATATGGCAAAGGGGACTTTAAATATATGATTAAGGACCTTGGGATCAGGAATTTATCCAGGTTGGCTTTAAACATAATAACTTCCTTAAAAGTGTCAGAGATGTGATAACCAAAGCAAAGCATCATATTCAGAGAAAGATTTAAAGTTGCTTTACTGTTGATTTTGAAGTTGGAGGAGGGGGTCATGAGCCAAGAAATACAGGAAGCCTCTTCAAGCTGGAAAACACAAGGAAACAGACTTCCCCCAGCATCTCCAGAAGGAACACAATCCTGCAACACCTTGACTTTAGCATAGTGAGTTCTATGTCATACATCTGACCTCTGAAACTGTGAGATCATAACTATGTATTGTTTTAAGCCACTAAATTTGTGGCGGTTGGTCACAGCAGCGATGGGAACAGACAGTTAAAGTGAAGATTTTAGGTAGGGCAAGAAGAGAGCTTTTCCCTGGTTTGATTAGATAGTCTCTGAGAACATCACTCAGAACATTCATTGGGAGCTGAAGGGAGTGACTAAAGTCTTTCAGATAGAGCTAAAGTTTAAAACAATCTCATGTGGAGCAGGGACAGTCCTCAACTCACCATACTAGGTCACAATGTTCTACAAGTAGAGTGTATATCTTTTGCAAGAAGAAACTAATTATCTTCAAAGTAGTGAAATTACAACTGAGAGAAAAAGATACCCAAACCCAAAGAAGGCAGTATGGTATAGTAGCTAAGTGCACATATTCTTTGGATTTTTTTTTAAACGGGGAAAGCCTGTTTTTTTGTTTTTACTGGAGGCTCAGGTGGCACATGACAGTTCATAAAATGGCTTCAGAGGTAGGGGCTGGGGTTTTGGTGGGGGAGACAAAAAATAAACTGGGGTGGGAAAGAAAACAGCCAGGAGGAGGTAAGAGCTGGCTGGTTCCTTCTCAGCCTGATTTAGGGGAGGGGGCTGTTGTCTCTGAACAATAGGATGGATCCCTTCCTTCACCCCTTGGTAGGGGAGAGAGAAAAAGCAAAAGGCTATTTCATATCTGTGTGACGTTGAGCAAGATATTTAACCTCTCCATGACTCAGTTTTCCATCTGAATAAGAGGATAACTGTAGTATTTTTTAAGATTATTGTGAGGAGCAAATGATTGTGTATCTAAAGCACCTAGAACAATGTCTGGCACACAGTAAGTGCTCAATGAGTGTAAGCACTACTACTTGCTACCTACAGGGTGAATAAATATCATTGAGACTCAGTCGGTTATTGGCACAATCAGGATCAGTATACAGATGTCTTAGCCTCCTGATTCATGGATTTCTTTTCCCATTAGACAGAGTGACCTTCTGAAATAGCTGGTAGAAAAGAAGCATTAACCATCTTCTAGTGGTATGACATGGCCGTGGCATTAGAGAGGAAGTGAAGTGGTCTGGTTTAGCCTGTTGCCTGGATTTCTTTATGAATCAATAAAGATTCTTTGGTTGCGATCATAGAAACTGCTTGGCTGACTTAAGTGAAAGGGAGCTGATTGGCAGGATTGGTAGTGGTTGGGGTACTCTCAGGATAGATGGGAAATTTGGAGACCTCAGAAGCAGGAGCATAGCCATGATCTCCTAGCAGGAAGGGCCAGGTTAGGGTGGGACTGAATGAGTCTGATACGTGTGTCCATTGCTCAAAGTTTGAATTCCAGGAGGAGAGCATCTAATTTATTAAGTTCTAGCTACATGCTCTTCCCCTAACTATAATGTGGCAGAGAGGGGAAGGATGTGATTTCTGGTCTCTCATTCATATCAAGACTATACACAGGACTACACCATATCTTTACTGGCTTCTAAAAATCCTCATGAACAGATGAGAGGAGAAAGCTAGAGGAGAGGATCCTATCTAGGCTTATTTGGGTGATATAAAAGTATGCTGTGGGAGAGGTAGTTAAATAAGGAAGCATAGGGAGTTCTCTGTACTGACAAGGAGCTGCCATGGTTTAATAGCAATGTAGAATCTGACAGTGAAGAGAAAGATAAATGTAAGAAAGAGATGAAGAAAGAAATAAAAGTTAAGAGAAATTCATCAGTAAATCATAAGGAAGTGTTAAAAATGGCCTGGCTGGATCATTAGGAAGTGAAAGAGCTGGAACACATATGTTTTTGTAAGAAGAAAAGGCATCATTAGTATAGAAACTGAAGGCTTAATTGGCTGATTACACTTAATCATTATATGAGGGCCTGTGCTTATTATGTATATATACACATACAAGCTAAAATTAATTGTAACCTGATTTAGTAATTCTACAGAGACCACTCTGTTATTTTGAAAAGTGAAGCTTTGGATTTTATATAGTAGTATGAACTAGAAAAACCTAACCAAAGGTATTTTGTGAATAATTAAGCATCCAGTGGGGGAAAAATGTGATCTAGAAAAAACAACATCATTAAAATATGATTCTATGATATATTTAATGCCAATGCATATATGTAAGCATGCCTGGATAGTTCTTTATGGATGTGTGCATGTGTATGTGAAAAAGCATTTATTTTGAAACAAGTCAAATAGAAGACCAATTCTGTCAAGAATTTTGGGTATAAAATGCCTTGTTTTGTTACTGTTGATAATGGCTTTAAATCTGGGGGAGGGTTTGTTTGGTTTTTGTTTTGTTTTGTTTTGTTTTTTACTCTTCTCCATCATTGAGTGAATGAGTCAATTATGGTCTAGGTTGGAAAGCACAACCACCATGGTCCCTTCCTTCATGGGGCTAATAGCTTGGTTGACTCAGTTAAGAGACTGTTTTTCCTATGCATAGAATGTAAAAGCATAAACATACCACACTGGAAGTTGGGAAATGCGGGTTTTGTACCGTTCCTTTTAGCTCATGTGTGATCTTGAGAAAGACACTTCACTTCTAACACTTCCTATTCACTCATAGGTTTCCTGAAATTGTATGTAAAATTTGCGTGTAAATTCATGTTCATATTTTTGGGGAGAGAATGTCTGTAACTTCATTAGCTTCTCCAAGATCCATTTGCTACTTGAAGGACCCTTTAAGATTCTAGTGGTTAAAACTTACTCTCACATATAAACCCTAGTTTTTCTTTTAGAATGTTCCAAACCAAGAATAGTTCCCAGTCTGAGAACTAGAAGGGAAGATAACATCATTTGAAGGATCAACCTCATTTTCTAAACATGAAAACTAAGGGCCAGATGGTTTATCAAAACAGAAGCAAATTGAAATATAAAGATTTGATTTAACAGCAGGTTTCTCAGTTTATGTTCCCTGAGGTATTTCCATTCACTTGACTTTATTTCCTGGATGCCTCCTGCAGATCCCCACACAGTCTTTCTTACAGGTCCAACTTGATTTTCTCTTGAAACAGATAAGGATAAAACAGTTGCTGCCTGTTCCTTCATGTTTTTTTTTTTTTTTTTGATCCTGTTGGCTCTCCCCAATATGCACCCCAACTGCCAAAGCATAGGGAGGCTGTATGGTGGCGAGCTAAGCAAATTGTAAATGCCCAATCACCACGCTTGTTCTGGGGCTGTCTAAGCAGCAGTAGAGCATAATTGTGCAGATTGCTGTGTGTGCCATTTGGAGAAGGAGGGAGCTGCCTCAGTCAGCTTTCTTTTTAGCTCAATAATCACAGCTGAGCTAACAGACAAGTAACACAGATTCTTTTTGATAAGATACAATGGGTTTTTAATTGACTCTTACATTTCTAACTGCTTTTTGACCCATACCTGATAGTTGTTAGTGGATCCAGGATTCTAGGAAATGTATCATTTACTAAATCCCTTTCTGTTGGCTGTTTATTCTTACTCAGAAGTTAGGTAACTTATGAAGACTTTTCCTCCTTTATTCAAAATGTAAACTCCCAGCATCACGGAGTGAGTTGGGGTGTTCTGCCTCTTTTTCACTAGTCATTTAGTATATGGTTGTTACTGAAGGGACAAGAGACACTAAATAAAGCATGTCAACAATGGTTTTGGAGGGTACAGTCTATAGAGTGATTATGCCCATTTTTGTTATAAAGAAACTATGCACTGTGAAGTAAGGCCACTTGTCAAAGACAAGAATGGTCATTCTAGATCTTGAGTTTTCTGGTCAGTATGTACTCCTTTTGTTACAGTATGGCCCCAGACATCACCCTCAAACCTGACTCATTTGACCGACAATCTAATCTATCGTCGCCCTTTTCTCCTAAGGGGTCTGAAATATCTAGCATTAGAAGTCATTTATACATCAGACTCCAAAGGTCACATCATAGGCTCTACAAGGCCACTGTTAAGTGTTAGTTGTAGCTAAAAAGAGAAAGACAGTGTTCAAGGGGGCTGCTGGATCTTTGCATGTATGTGTATGAGGTGAGGATGGGTGGAAAGAAGGGAGGGAGGGAAAGACTGAATAATTCTGAGAGAGAGAGAGACAGAGAGAGAGAGAGATCTGAGCATGGAGGGCAGGCCATCAAAATGAGCACCACTTTCCAAGTGGGCATAAGAGAATGGTTTTCCAGGTGTAGGAGAGCTCAGTCCCCAGATGGGAGACGTTTCAATCCTTGTATGTATGTTAATGTTAGGTTTTTTGTGGGTGTAAGAGGTTGCATCCCTGCGTATGAAAGGGCTTTGTCCCTGTGTGGTGAAAGGACAAGTACCCCAGGTAGGAGAGGATTGAATTCTTGTGCATATAACAGGATTGGTTCTTTGTGGCTGTGAGATGAGCGCAGCTCTGCATATGAGAGAGAACCAGGCATGAGAAGGCAGAGACCTATGTACGAAAGACTGGGCCTCATTTATGAAGGAATGTTATGGTTGTCTATTGTTGTATAACAAACTTCCTAGAACTTAGTTTCATAAAATAATTATCCTTTTATTGTATCTCACAGATTTATGGGTCGGAAATCTTCACAGGACATAGCAGAGATGGTTCACCTCTGCCCCTGCATGACTGTGGCCTCAGCTGGGATGGCTCAGGCAACTAGATGATACAATGTCTTTCCTGGGTCATATATCCACTGTCTCAGTTCTAGAAGTTTGTTGCTTCTTTACATTGCATTTTCTGATGCTGGAATGGTCAAGAGGGCTTCACTCGTGTTTGGCTGGATTCAGCTGGCTGGAACAGTTGAGGCTGCCCAGTCATCTTTCCAAGGGGTTAGCTTGAGCTTCTTATGGGGGGGCTGGCTTCCCCGGAGCTAGTGCTCTAAAAGATATGAAAATGAAGCTGTGTTTCTCAAGGCCTGAGACCTCAAAATGGCAATGTCACTTCTGCCATGTTCTTTTGATTAAAGCAGTCATACAGCCTTCCCAGATTAAAAAGAATAGAGCATCCCATCTTTCATTGGGAAAAATGTCTGAAAATTTATGGTCATTTCAAATCTGCTGCAATGATGGGTGAGTCTCCATGTGTGTAGAGGGCTGGGTCCTTGGGTATGTAAGAGGACAGGGATCTTTTTATGCATGTGGAGAGGTAATTTCTGTTGGGTGGACTCCAGAGATAAGTGACCAATGTGGGTGTGCTGGAGGTAGGAGAATCTGATAGAACAAGGCGGTTTCTGAAAAGGACTGAGTGAATGCCATGCCTCTCCACTCTGCACATTATAGGCTATACCTGTCATCTCTGGTGCCCTTGCGCGGCACACTGATGTAAAGGGTAGCTTGCCAGGCAGGTCCTGCTGTGGATCTCAAACTTAAAATTCCAAGTGGCAGGTCTTCTTTAGCTTCCACTCCGCTCCTGCCCCCCTGGTCTCATGTTTCTTTCCAGGTCAACAAGCAGGAAGCATTTTTACAACATGTAGTGTGCCTCTGTTTTGCCAACCCCTAGTTTCAATAGTTTGCTAGAAGGATTCACAGAACTCACTGAAACGTCTTGGTATACTCATGGTATAGTTTATCCCAAGGAAAGCATACAGGCTAAAAGTCAACCAAGGGAAGATGCACATAGGGCAGATACAGGGAAATGTCAAATATAAGTCTCAAATTTTTTCTCCCCATGCTTTTCAGGGCATATTATGTTCCCATCACCAATATGTGACAATACACAGAGAGTATTGTCAACTAAGAAAGCTCATCTAAGCCTTGGTGCTCAGAGTTTTTATTGGGACTCTGTTATATTCATATGATTGATTAATTTTCTGTGTGGTTAATCTTAGTCTCAGGGTCAACTAATATTATATAATCCAAAGTCCCCACCCTAAATCACACTGATGGTCTTTCTGGAATGGCCAGCCCCTACCCTTATTCATATTGTTAATAATTTGGCTAGCTCAAGGACCACAACCAAAGATTGTCTTACAGGAGCTGAAAGAAAAGGCTAGACCTCTTTTTTAGTAAGGTTAAATTATTTACTATACAATTTCATATAGAGAAGGCAGCCTGCAATGTGGATGGGTACCTCTCACCTACAGAATACTCTGAAAATATATCAGAGAAATACTGAGTGACGACCAGGAATTAGGATAACATGTTACTCTGTTATTATGTGAATTCTGGCAACTGTAATGTTTTCTGCTTCAAAATTATAAAATATTTCAGGTTTTCTTTTCTCTCTTTCCCCAGTGTTCTCTGCAGCTCCTCCTAACTTTGGGAACAACCTTTTATTTGTTAGAAAACATTAGGAAAATGAACTGGATGAGCAGTGTCTCAATTTATCTCCACCAGGATATTTTCCTTCTTTCCTTTTCTTCTTTGTTCCCTCCTTCCTAATTCAGAGAGGAGAGTGTTGGCCTAGGCCATTCCCTCCACCCTTGGGAATCTATCCCCCACCTATTCCTCTGGATCCTCAGTCCTCAGTTATTAACCTGTTTTCAGTTTCAGTTTCTCCTTCTTCACTGGAATATGTTTAAACATACCAATTCCTCTAGCCACCATTTTGTATATTTTGGTAACTTCCAGTTTAAACTTCCAATTTAAGCTATTTCCTACTTTTCCTTTTTTTTCCCCCTAATTCCCTCCACTGCTAGTCATAATGATTGTAACTGGCATTTATGTGGTACTATGTAGATAACCAAACACTGTAGGATCCATTGTTTTTGCGTTCTTAGTTAGCTATTTCTGTTTTGTCAGATAATAACACCCCAATTTTGCAGAGCAATGTCTTCTCCGTTAAGGGCTACTAGGATTGTAAATCAAGATGCCCTGCCCTCCCTTTTCTTGCTAATGAGTCGTTATGTGATCCTGGCCAGTAAATCAGGTATTCTCCTCCCCTGGAACAGGAATCTTATCTGAGTAGTACAAGATTGAAAGTGGTTAGCATACCTTCATCCCTGAGACTTGTTGGAACATGCAGACCATTAGATTCTTCCCCCTGCATCCTCTAACCTTGCACTGGCTCATGTATTTTCCCAAGACCTAGTTCTTCAGCTTTTCTTTTAATTCTATTATCCTTTTGAGAAATTATTTCATTTCCCCCAACTTAGCCTGTCAGTTCTGCCTCTAGCAACCAAAGAATCTTCATGGCATATTTTGATTCTCTATTAATCTTGTAAAGTATGGGGGGGTGGGGTAAGAAAGCTAATATTTACTGAAAAAAAAATTCTAGTTTAGCTAATTTAATTTATTTATTTTGAATCTTTAAAAATTTGAATATAGTTACATACAATGTTGCATTAGTTTGAAGTATAACAATATAATGATAATTTAAATAAGTTTAAACTCAGAAAGATTATATACCTTGTCATAAGTCCCATATAGTTTTAGGGGTGTCTGGATGCCTCAGTTGGTTAAGCATCCAACTCTTGATTTTGGCTTAGGTCATGATCTCAAGGTGGTGAGATTGAGCCCCACATCAGGCTCTGCACTCAGCAACAAGTCTGCCTGTCCCTCTCCCATCCCTGCTTGTACTCTCACTCTCTTTCAAATAAATAAATAAAATCTTTTTTTAAGTCTCATTTAGCTCTATTACTCACAAATTTCTTGAGACTCCACTATCTACTCTTCTCTCAATTCTTGAACCCTAATAATTTGGTTTCTCCATCTTGCTCTCTTATAAGATCCCAAGATATTATTACTCAATGACCAACATCATAACAGACTTCTATAACTCTATAATTATGATACAAAGACTTTGAGCCCAGGAACTATAATTCAAATTCAAGATATTATAAAATGATCAAAGAGAAAAATAAATGTCCAGTACACTATTTTTGAAAAATAAATAAAAAGATGACTTTGAAAATCACGGGTTTCAGAACTATTGCTGCTCTGGTGTGATGGGGGTAAGGAGGCCTAAAGAAATCATATCCCCCCCTCACAGACATTGTAAATAAGATTTCTGGTCATTCATCAAAAGTTGATGAGAAAGGAAGTTCAGTTTTGGGGAATACAGAAAAAAAGGCCAGGAAATTGTTTTTGAAAATATGTATCTTTTTGGGAAAATTTGTGGTAGTTATTAGAAATCTAGCTCCATCTGGTTGGTGTTGGGAGAGGTAATAGCTAACTTCATCTTGAACCTTTAGGGCACTTGGAAATTGCGCTGATTTTTCCAGTATGCACCCTGAGCTGAACAAGCTGAAAAACAAATGCAGCCACATCTTCTGACTTCATTTGTACACTTGCTAAGAAAGCAAGCATACAATAGTTTGGAGGCAATTAGGGCTGTGGTGCAGAGCAGCATTATTTTAAAATTTACCCTTTAGCACAGTTGTGACAAGATAATGAATGTGAATTTGCTACTACGGGAGTGGAGTAACTTAGAAGGAAGGAAAAATGAGCTCATTGAGTGTTCATGGACCATCAAGTCCAGAGCTCTTTCAATGTGAAAGAGCCCTTTTTTAGTGCTTTTTTTTTGGGGGGGGGGGGTATCCTGACAGATGACAGAAAAGGGCCCAGACTATTCTTCAAGGAAAAGCCATCTCCAGAACAACCATGCCATGTTCAGCCTTTGCTCCCAACTTCACCTGGCCCAGCAATTCATACTGAGTACCTTATGGTTTCCATGCTAGTCTACCCTCCTCCCTCATAAGAGAAACCAGGTCAACAGTCACCTGTCCCAGTGCATGCACCAGGAAAGGCTACAAATTTTCCTGTCCATACTCTGCCCACCCATAGTATTCTCTGTGATACTCTCCTCTGGGCAATACCAAACACAAACCTGAGCCTCTCTTTCTTGGCCTCTTGAGTTCTTGGTACTTTTCAGTCTCTTTCCAACGATCTTGACTCCAGGATAGAATTCTTGGTCAGTAGGATAAAAATCAACTCAATTTTTAACAGTCCTCATTTTACAAAGGAGACTTCTTTTTTGTCCAACTTCTTATCTCTGGAAGGCTCTTAGCTTGCCAACACTGTCACTGCCTGTAGTAGGTTGAATAGTGCCCCATCCCCCAAAGAATATATTCATTCCTAGCCCCGAGAACCTGTGAATTTAACCTTATTTTTAAGAGGAGTCTTTATAAGTGTAATTAAAGATCTAGAGATCTCTTGAGATGAGACCATCCTGGATTAGGGAGGGCCCTAAGTCCAAAGACAGAGGTCTCCATAAGGAAAAAACACAGATTTGAAGAGGAGAACATAGAAAGAAGGCCATGTGTAGACACAGAAAGAGATTGGAGTTAGCAGATGCAAGCCAAGGATTGCCTGGAGCCATCAGAAGCTGGAAGAAGCAGGAAGGATTCTCCATTAGAGCATATGGGGGGAGTATGGCCCTGCCGACACCTTGATTTTGAATTTCTGGCCTCCAGGGCTGTGAAAGAATAAATTTCTGTTGTTTTAATCTGCCAAGTTTGTGATTATTTATGCAGCAGTCTTAGGAAACTAATACTTTGTCTGCTTCAGCCTGGGATGAGCTTGGATGAAGCTGCTCAATACTAACTTGGATTTATACATAATAGTTGGGGTGGGCCTTAGTGGTGAGGATAAAACAAATAAGTGAAGAATAGTGAATTCCCACTTTGAGGTTGAGAAGGTTGAATCTGCCTCCTCCTTGGGGACTTTATGTTCTAGTTTTTAGCACAAGATCTAAACATGCTTGTTTTTTAATGTCATGTTATTACGAGTCATCTTAACTGTAAAGACAGACACAAGGCACATCAAAATAAATTGATAAACCTAAGGAAAAGTGGTCTAGAGCTCAGAGGAAGGAGCAGTTGGATGGACTGAAGGGACTGCCATAGTCTTATGGAAACTGCCTGACCAAGAGTGGGCTAGTAGGAGCAGTCTGTCCAGTACAGGCAAAGAGTGCATAGTTTGTATGGAACTAAAAAATAATATAAACCAACTAAAAGTCAGTCTGGTTTTTTATTATCACTGTGGGCCGACAATTAGAAATTATGTCAGTGAGATAGTACTACTCCTCACAAATCTTTCATTGGTTTAAGTTTTAAATAATTGCTGCGGTATTGATCTTAAGATTATATATGTATGTTTCAAAATAGCACATTTGTATTACTTAGCCTCTAATAAGCATTGTGTTTTACATTGAAGTGAATTCAAGCTATGACCCCTGACATACAGGGTTACTACATGTACTTGTTTTGAGAGTCAGTGTACACAGTGAGGAATTGTTTGAGGTCACTTGGGCATTGTTCATGTCTCCAACACCTGGTACTACATATTCTTGTGTGTAAGTAGTACATTCATAAGAAGCAATGATAGCACATGGATTCTAAAGACAAAGGGACAACTTGAGTTACTTCCAATTCTGTCATTCTATGCAACTACTTTGAATTTTTATTGGTAATTGATTTTAAAACAGTGAAATGGTAAACACAAACTACTTTTGTTTGGTAAGCACAAATTAATTGTATTTCACACATGAAATAGTTTACTGAATTTGAATATCTTTAAAATTGAAATGAATTATTTTTAATTATTGTTTAAAAGCCAAAGAGCAAATCCAGAAAATATGGTTATTACTCATTATCAAATGGTTATTTCTGAAAATAAATTTTATTGTATTGGTAAGGTATTAAAAATGTTGTATTCTGGGTGTCAGATAAGATACATCACTGTGTGGATGAAGAAAGGCAGATATAGAATTTGAGGAATGATGGGTTTTAAGGCATTCCTCCAAATTTAAATCTGTTGCTTGGGATCCCTGGGTGGTGCAGTGGTTTAGCACCTGCCTTTGGCCCAGGGCACAATCCTGGAGACCCAGGATCGAATCCCACATCGGGCTCCCGGTGCATGGAGCCTGCTTCTCCCTCTGCCTGTGTCTCTGCCTCTCTCTCTCTCTCTCTCTCTCTCTGTGACTATCATAAATAAATAAAAATTTAAAAAAATAAAAAAAAAATTAAAAAAAAAATCCTTTGCTTAAAATTATCCTGGTTAATTTGAACATTATCTTAACAAATATTTTACAGAAAAGAAGGAAGTTATGTAAATAATTAAGGTGGCCATATGTCCTGGCTTGCCTAGAACATTTCTGGTTTAAGCCTGTTACCCAGCAGTATAGTTAATAGAAGCTTTTTTCTGCTCTCCAAAGTGTCCCTACTGGTAATCCCTTAGATAAGTGGCAAGTTGTTTGTACACAGAACTAAGTTTAGAGAGTATTTGTTTGTTTTTCTAAATATATGGACTTTAGGAACCATCTATTAATGAGTAGCATTTGGGGTGCCTATCTGGCTCAGTCAGAGGAATGTGATAATCTTGTTATTTGGTTGTGAGTTTGAGTCCCATGCTATGTGCAGAGATTACTAAAAAATAATAATAATAATAAAATAAATTTTCAAAGTACCCTCCTTTAAAAGAAAAGAATGACAATCAATAACTTTACTATTAATTATGAATCACAAATATAAAAAAAACAATGAATAATGAAGGGAGATTATGAGTACATTTAAATGGCAATAAATTCCGTTTTAATTGGTTGGACATTCAGAAGCACTGGTGCACGTCATCAAATTTCTATTCCTTTGGAAGTATGCCATAGTGATGACACACAAGCTAGACAGAAGAGAAATTTTTGAGGAAATTTGAAAATTCTTAGAGCTGGAGTAAAGTCAGGCAGCATGGAAGGGAAGATAGTGGAAGGTGTTAAAGGAGACAAAGATGTTCTTGTGGTGGACCATATGGGTAAAGGCAGCTGGAGTTCAGTAGAAGAGAGACTATCCAGAGAATAAATCAACAAACCAGATTTAAAATAAAAGGCATAATCTGAATTAGATAGCAGTTAAGATTGGGATGACATAAACCATGAGATAATTTTTCCCCAGAGTAGTTGTAAGTGAAAGCCAGCATAATTGTTTATGTTCCCCCATATTTGTCTTAATGCATGCCCTTTCTTGGATTAGGAATAATTGTTCCCATCTTATCCAGTGAACAAATTCCAAGCTGTCTTTTAAAAGGCAGTGGAGAATGATGGTTTTAAGCCCTGATATTGCAAGCACAGTTCCTGGATTCAAATCGAGCATTATCACTTTCTAGCTCTGTGTTCCTAGGTAAACACACAGGAACTCTGTTTTTCCTTCTTATCTGAAAAATGTGGGTTAGTGGGGATGTGAAGGCAAAATGAGTTAAATGTTTAGTATCTGGAATAGAAGCTGATTCCTGGGCAGCCCGGGTGGCTCAGCGGTTTAGCGCTGCCTTCAGCCCAGGGCCTGATCCTGGAGACCTGGGATCGAGTCCCACATCGGGCTCCCTGCATGGAGCCTGCTTCTCCCTCTGCCTGTGTCTCTGCCCCTCTCTCTCTCTCTCTCTCTCTCTCTCTGTGTGTGTGTGTGTGTGTGTCTCTCATGAATAAATAAATAAAATCTTTAAAAAAAAAAAAAAAGAAGAAGCTGGTTCCTAATAAGTGCTGCATAAATTAACTGCTATTATTTAAAACTCAGTTCATAAAATCAACTTCTCTTGTGAGTGCTTCCTGATTCCACTTCCAAACTATCATAGGGCATCCTCTCATAAGGCCTTATGTACAGCCTGTCCTGTGTTGTAACTGTTTATCTGCCTACTTATTTTAAACTCCTTTTGTTAAAGATTGGGTAATATAGATTCCTACACCCCACTGCCTAGCCGAGTTCTTCATAATAGTACGTTCATGATAAATATTGAATGAACAAATGAATGAATGAATGAATGAATGAATGAAGAGTGCTGGCAATTCATCTCTCAAGTCTCAGTCTTTGAAAGGGGTAATACTGTTAAGGAGAAACTAAGCCAACTTTAGCAGAAGAGGGCTCTAGAAAGAAGAATTTACTTCTTAACCACTGAAATCTGGCTTTTCCCCTTACTACTTGACTAGAAGACAGAAGTGAACCTTACTGTCACCACAAACAACCTCGTACTTGTCAAGACCAGTAGATAGCTTTAAATTATATTCTTTTTTTTTCAATTATAATCTTCTTAATCATTGGTGGCCTCTTATTGGAAACTCCTTTTATGATCCTATTTTCTCCTCGTACTTCACTGGCTACTGATTTTCAATCTACTCTGTGGACTTCCTTTTATCAGTTCAGTCCTTGAATGTTCATGTCCCTCAGAGCTATCTTTATTTCTCATTTATTCTTACTTGTCACATTTTCCCTGGGAAATCCCATTCTTCCTATTACTACCTGTTGATACCCAAATTTCTTTCTCTATCCTGGACTATCCCCTGAGTTGCAGACATGCCTTCCGGGCGAATCCACTGGACCTTAAAGGCAACAAACAAAAACACAAAATTGGACCTGTCATCATCTCTATCCCTACTTCAACCTGTTTGCGCTCTCTCTCTCTCTCTCTCTCTCTCTCTTTCTCCCCATTCTTATTAATGACATCTGTTACTGGAGTCAAAACCTTAGGAATTATTGTAGACAGCTATCCCTCTTTCCCTGATCCTATCAAGGGCTAGTCCTAGTTGTTTGGCCTCCTAAAGATCTCTTGGCTCCATCTTATCTTTTCTAGATCCTTACTGCAATTGCCTAAGTTCAACTTTCAACAGATTTTGCTAAAAATATTCCCAAATCTTTCTATTTGGGTCCTCACAGGATTCACTGGTTCTGCGTGGTTTTTAAGCTTAGTTTCTTGAATTGAGGCTTCTAATCAAATAAATGCTCAAATTCAGACCTTTCATCTGCATAGCATAAGTGTTAGGTCCCTACCTGTTCATGATGATTCAGTTTTTCCATGTGGCCAAGGGCAGGCTGCTTGCAATGAGTTTCCCCTACGCATACATATATCACAACTTCTTTCTGGCTTCCAGCCCTATGGAAGAGACCTTTTCTACCTTATCACCAAGTATTGGGCATGCACAAACATAAAACCCACCTGTGAGAGATGCATTAACCCAGTGCCTCTGTGCGCTGCAGGATTTCAGCTCTGGCTCATAGCTGTGGCTGTTGGTGACTTCTTTGTTTCTGTCAGCTGGAGATTTTCCTTCCTTAGTTTTGAGCTTGGCTGTGTATCTACAATTGTTTTTAAAAAGTTTATCCAGCAAGTCCATGTGTTTGGAGAGAGAGGGGATATTGCTACCCATTCTCAGTCTGCCACACTGAAGAGAAATCTACTGTTAAAAAATAGTTCCAAAAGAGTATAAAATCACAACTCTCATATAGAGCTGCGAATAGACATTTTAAGGATTTTGTTTAACTCATTCCTGAGAAAACCAGCAAAGATATTATACCAAATCAAAGAAGAAATTGAAAACCAGACATATTTATAGATCAGGAATATTGAAAGAAAGGTACAAATGGGAGTAAAACTAACCTCTTACATAGTAGAGAGAGAGAGAAGTCAGTTGAACTGCCATTGGACAGGACAGAGTTCACCTGTCTGTAGGCAAGGATTATTTTGCATTGTTTACCAGTTATCTACAATTTACGGAGTTGTGAAATAGCTGAAAGGCAATGAATAGCTGGAAGATATGTTAGATTTAAATAATGCATAGTGGACAACCCTGTCAGGACCCCTCTCACATCCGAGAGCTTTCTCTGTATCTTTACTTAGTAAACTTCTATTTCTTTACTCACTAAAGTCAATCAATCAATCAAGCAAGCAAGCAAGCATAATTTTCCACTGAGGCACAATTTCCCCCCTATACTTGCTGTAATTATTTGTTTCATGTCTGTTTTAAATTTTTCTCAGTAACAGGGGTTGTGTTCAAGTCATTGCTGAACACTCAGTGCCTAGAATAAGTTACATTACTTGGAAATCTCTCACTAACTACAAATGGAATGAATGAAAACTAAATGTCCCCTGTAGAAACTAGAGGATTTTCTCCCCTCTCTTAAAGAGGGAGAATTTTTAGGAAAGAAAGGAGAGGGAAAAAAAAACCATGTATGTGTATATGTATATACATATACATGCATACATGCACACACACACACACACACACACACACACACAAACTTGGAAGAGGATCTGAGATGCCTTTGTCCTCTACTTTTCTTTCTCTCTAACTCCAGGCATTAGCTAGACTTGCTACTAATTGCACAGTGTCACTGCATCATTAATGCATGGCACTGTTGTAGATGAACTGCAAATAAAAGATACTTCTTTTTAAATTGTCTGTCATCAGGTCTAATTTCTTAGGGCATATTTGCCAAAGTATCTTTCTTTTGATAAATAATGCCAGCTCTTCTCCTGGAGTACATGTAAATAAAATTCTTAATTTTCTTTTCAGATGATTCTGCATCTAAATTGCTTAATGACTGCTGCCCCTTAGGTCCTGCCTTATCAGGGGGATCTTAGGGGCCTTGCCAGCAACACCATCAGTCAGGTAATTTACATGAATAGTTCTTTAATAAACATCCAGCCCCCTTATCACTGTTCCCTGCAGGATCCTCATTAGTCAGTAACCTAATTCAAGCTTGAAAGAGTTCCATTATGGTGCCCTTTGTTTCCTATCCATTGCCTAATTTTCTGTTCAGCAGGACATTTTTTTTCTGCAGCCCATGACTTGTTTCTTGACTGACATACATGTATTTTTTTTTCTTCAAAATAAATGAGTGCATAAATGCACACTGTCCATTTCCTATTAATGGTGTGTTCAGTTTGGCAATAAAATAAAATGTCAGAGGGGTTTTATCAAAACAACCCCTAATATTATCTTTAAAAACAAAATAAAGTAATAAAAAAATAGAAGTCAATAACTTGACTGTGAATATACATGAAGGTAGAAAGTCAATCCAAACCACAAAATCAATTTAATCATTAAAATAATAGCTCCCATTTTACCAACTTAAGAGCTTGATCATCTCTACCCTTTTTGTCCAACAAATTTGAGTTGAAACAATAATCTAAATTAGAATGTTTCACTTAATAGAAAAATTTAGAATATTTCAAAACTCTTTAAAATCTTACTCTTTAAAATCTTTAAATTACCTAAGTCAGTAATTTTCATCCCTGGCTGCACATTACCATCACCTAGGAAAATTTTAAGACCTGCCAATGAACTGATCCCATTCATAGATATTCTATTTCAATTGGTTTGAGATGAAGCCTAGGAAAAGGTAATTTTTGAAATCTCCATAGGTAATTCTAATGTCTAACCAGGGTTGAAAAACTCTAGACATTTTGTTGTATAGAATTCTTATAAATAACATTAAGTTGTGATTTTCTTATTATTGGATGACTGAGTTGTCATCTAGATTTCAAGGTGGTCTGTCAAGACATTTTTCTTCAGAAAAATAAAATGATATCTTTTGTATTAGCAGAGCATGTATGACATGCTTGGCTAGATTTAATCATGGTGGCCTAAGAGTTTGTGACTATGTATATTCCTGTTATGTAGGAATCAGAAGCATGGATTCCCACTCAATCTCTATTACATAGGAACGATAATCTTGAATTTGCATATTATGCTGAAAACAGGATTCAATTTGCAGCCTTTCAGTATATCAAGTACCTAACCCAAGATACTGTCCTTCCTATACATCCTGTCCATCATGTAGGGAACATCTTTCTACTTAATTCTCACTACCCACAACCTCCTTTTGTTCTTTTCTCTTTTATGGCTGTTCCACATCACAGCATCTTTCTCTAATTCTTCCATTTACCCAGCCAACTTCTTTTGTTTTCCAGGTCTCAGTTGAGGAATTACTTCCTTAAGTGACCTTACCTAACAGCATCCACCTCTAGGGTTCTGCATCCTCCTATGTGCTCCCAGAGCCTGTCCACTGAGGCATCCACCCTGAGTCATACTGACCTCTTTTCTTACTGACTCTCTCACTAGAAAGCTCCTTGACAACAGGGGCTGTGTTGTGTTCACTATTGCAGCATTGGTGGCAGTTGCTATTCCAATTACTTGTCTACTCTCTCCTTATAAATCTCACAAACAACCTTCTCTGACAGTTATTGCTATTATTCCCATATTAAACATGATAAAATGAGGCAAAAAGGTAATTAACTTGAATATCAAAATTCACACAATGTATGAAGAGGAGTTGGTAGGATTTGAACCTGAGCAGTCTGACTTCAGAGTCTGAGTTCAATAAATATACTGAATAAACAAATATGTGTGAATGAATACAAAGTCACAGGGGCCTAGGGGCATGGTGAGTGTAGTTCCAACTTTGATGTGCCCTAAGGGATTATGCTGAAAGATTGGGAACAGTGATAAATATATTTTCCCAAAAGAGAAGGGTGTGTGTATATGTGTGTGCGCTGGGAAGGCTGAGAGAGAGAGAGAGAAACAGAGACAGAGAGAGAATGAGAACATATTGTCAAACACAAAGAAAGATGCAAGATTTTGACAAGTCAGCCAATGACATGTCTGGGATAGGCCCAAGGGTCAAGTCAGAAAAATAAAAATGCAATATTGTATCAAAGCTTTATGAACTGTTTGTCTTTTATATAAAAGAGAGCAAGAAGAAGTGTCATAATCTATCTGTGGTTTAATTGGAACATTTGAAACTCCCTAGGTGACTTGGCATGAGAAAAAGATTTGAGAGTAAGTTTCAGAATGGTTTCTGTTGTCAGTGGTGTAAATATACAGCGGGCAGAATTCTGTATTTTATTTTTATTTTTTTTCTTCAAGTTTTTATTTAAATTCCAGTTAACATACAGTGTAATATTAGTTTCAGGTGTACAATGGAGTGGTTCAACACTTAACTACAAAAAAAAAACAAAAACACTTAACTACAACACTGGTTGGTGCTCATCACAAGTGCCCTCCTTAATCCCCATCACTTAAATAACTCATCCTCCCACCCACCTCCCCTCTGGTAACCATCAGTTTGTTCTCCATAGTTAAGAGTCTGTTTCTTGGTTTGCTTCTCTTTCCTCCCCACCCCCCCCCCATATTCATTTGTTTTGTTTCTTAAATTCTATGTGAGTGAAATCATATGGTGTTTGTCTTTCTCTGATGGATTTAGTTTAGCATAATACTCTCTAACTCCATCCACATCATTGCAGTGGCAAGATTTCATTCATTTTTAGGGCTGAGTAATATCCCATTGTGTACCCTATGATACAGCAATTGCACTACCAGGTATTTACCCAAAGTATACAAAAATATTAATTCAGAAAGATACACACACCCCAATGTTTATAGCAGCATTATCAACAATAGCCAAATTAGGGAAAGAATCTAAATGTCCAACAATGGACAAATGGATAAAGAAGAAATGGTGTGTATAGATACACACTCACACACACACACATACACACACTGGAATATAACTCAGCGTAAAAAAGAATCCTCTATTTTAAACCCTATTTGGAGGCTCTATGGATCAAACCTTTCTATTAGTTTTCCGTTGCTGCTGTAATAGATTATAAATTTAGTGGCTTAAGCACACAAATGTGTTATCTTACAAACCTAATAGTCAGAAGTTTGAAATGGATTTCAGTGCGCTGAAATTGAGTGTGGAAGTCTGCATTCCTAATGAAAACTTTAGGGGAGAATCTACTTCCACTTTCTAGAGGCTGCCTATATTTTTTGACTCCTGGGCCCTTACTCCATCTCCAAGGTCAGCAATGTAGCATTATCAGATTTCTTCCATACTCTGACTATCCTATCTCCCTCTCAGAAGAACCCTTGTGATTGCATTAAGCCCACCTGGATAATCTAAAATAATCTCCCCTCCTCAAGATCCTCACATTAATCACATTTGCAATGTCACTTTTACCATGTAAGGGTTTTACATACACTTTTACCATGTTCATGGGTTTCAGGAACATCTTTGGAGGCAGAGGGCATTATTCTATGTTTTTCTTTTAAGTTTATTTACCTGTATCCATGTTTTAATATGAAAGGGCTGGTCTCATTAGGAGATATGTGTAAACTGGCTCATTTTTCTGCATTTGAGAAATGATTTCTGGTCCAGGCTAAAAAGACTTCTTCATAATTTCCACTTCATGTTGAAGTCTGCAATATTCTCCTGTTGTCCATCCCACCAAATAAAGCCCTGGGTAAGTGGAAAAGAAAGCCTAGTTAAACAGGATTGCATTACTCTGTATTCAACAATATCTCTGAAGAAGTTTGACAGAGAAAAACAGAGTCTGTTTTTCTTTGCTCTTTATGTTTTTGAAATTTTTCTCTGTTGAGGCATGAATGAAACCTAATGGACAATGAATGAGTCTACAATGGGTGTATTTCTATTCATCCCAGATCTCAGATTTCCATTATATGTGCTCCTTGATAATTCCTTTTTCATTCTCATATTGTCAGCCTTTTAAAGGCAGTCTCTGCAGCAGCCTAAAAATAGGAGTGAGGTTATTGAATTTTGACCCCTCCAAAAAATGCATATATTGAAGCCCTGACCTCCAGTGTGACTACTTTTAGAGATAGGACTTTTAAAGAAGTTATTGAGGTTAAAAGAGGCCATAGGGTAGGGGGCCTAATCCAATAAGATTAGTGTCCTTATAAGAAGAGACACAGATACCAGCGAAGTATGTACACAGATGAAAGGCCACATAGGGACACAGCAAGAATGCAGTCATCTATGGGCCAAGGGGAGAAGTTTAAGGAGAAACCAGTCCTGCCAGTACCTTGATCTTAGACGTCCAGGCTCCAGAAATGTTTGTTGGTTAAGCCACCCAGTCTGTGTTATTTTGTTATGGCAGCACTTGAAAACTAATACAATCTCTTCTTCTAGTCATGGAGACAGGAAACACTTAAGATGGTGGCTGTTTCATTGGCCAGAGCCCCCACATCAGTGCAGTAAAGATATAGCATCCTAACTGTGGATCTGTGATGAACATGAAACATGAGCAAACATTAACTTTGTAGTTTTAGAACACTAAGATAACTATGCCATGTTATATACATATTAGTTGTCATTTACATGTTTTGTTTGTAGAAGAGGGAAGAAATATTTTGTCTCTATTCATCTTAGGTTCTCAGGCCCTGTGTATTAGCCTGACAAAAGAAAATTTAACAAGAAAAAAACAAACAAACAGAAGTTGACATTGCATTGCATGTATACATTGGGAGTAGTCAATGATGAATAACTCAAGGGAGTGGTTAGAACTTGGGCTTTGCATCTCAACAAAAGAGCACGACATTTTTAGAGAAGTGATAAGAACGTGGAAAAGAACTTTGAGTTTCTAGGGCAGCAAATTGTGGGAAAATAAATATATGGGAAAACTAGTAGTAGATAAGGCCTAGTTTTAGTAAGATGAGTTAAACAGACTCCTCTGGTGGTCACTGGAATGATAAGAGTCTAGAATTGTCTCTGAGGGTTAATTTCTGTCTTTTCTGGTAGAGAAGAGAGGGGAAGCTCCTTTGTAAATTTATGTCTTGCTTTTAAGTAAATAGGGGAAGGGCCGAGTGCTTTTTAAATGTTTCATCCTCAACTGCCTTCAGCTCAAATAGTGAGTATACCAAAGTGGCATATTTTTTGGATGGCATATTCTGCTACCTTTCAAATTCTTTCAGAATCTGAGGAGCCTAATGATACGAAGGAAAAATCTTATGGAGAGAATAATTCAGGTTGCCAGCATTTGAAAGATAACTTAGAATAAAACAGCAAAGAGCAGGTAAATTAAGAAGTCAGGGGGAAAAAAAACAAAAACTTGGTTTTTGTTTTTGCTGCTTTTTCAAATTTCAAATAGAAGGTAAAATTGTTTGTGGTCTTGAAGTTAGAACAAGCCTGTATTCAAATACTGCTCTCTGTGTAATACTAGACAAGTGCTTAAATTCTCAGATTTTTAGTTTCTTCCCCTTTAAGATGGTGATGATTAAAATAGTTTCATGACCTTATAGGGGAGAATTTAATTCTGTAATAAATATAAGGTGATGCAGAGTAGGTGCTCTGTCATTTCCAGGCCCCTTCCCTAACACTACAGATGCTTAACAAGAGACCGTCAAGGGTTAAGTTATGCTTTTCTGAAAAGTTATTCTCAAAATGATCTCTGCTGCAGTCCTAGAATTCTGGAGGAAAGGCCCTGAAGGTGATTGTCCCTGAGTGTTTTCCCGCAGAGAATGAAGTTATTATAAATTACGACAATTTTCTCTAAGTAGAGGCAAACACTGTGGCTTTACAAGGCACATAATGTCCTGCTCAACATCTCAAAGATTTCATGGAGATTTGAATATAGAATGCCTGTCAGCTTTTTGCTTAGTCCAAATTCCTCCAAGTAGCAAAAGCCCCTGCTGTCTCAGTCCCTTAAGCCAGACCAAACTAGCTTTTAAAAGAAGTTTCAGCTCCATTCACTCTTGCAATCTGGTGGGCTTATCCTGGAGCCAGCCTCTCTGCTGGGGAGGTGATAGAAGCCAAGAAAGAATTAAGAATGAAAGAAAAAAAGAATTTCAGAATTGAACACTAAACTAGAAGACACAGAAAAGTGAATAAGCACATAGTGCCTTAAGAGAAGTAAAAAGGAAAAGGAAGAAAATGCTTAAAGTCAAAAAACAACTAAGGAATAGAAAAACGGTTTGAGAAGGAAATATGGCCAATACTGTAGACATTGAAAGAAAGATTCAACATATTCAATCCCTAAAGAAGAAAATGAAAGCAAGGGAACCAAATAATATAATTACTCAGGAAAACTTTCTGATTTGAAATTACTTATTGAAGAAGGACTCTGTGTTCCTGAGACTAATCAACCCAGAATGGCAAATACCAAGACATATTCTAGTAACTTTTTTGAACTAAAAAGAAAAAGAAAAACAGCCTTTGGATACCGAGGCAAGAACATGTGAATTATAAGGGGAAAAAGTTATATTATTTTCAGATTTTTCATTAGACACAAAGAAAATGGAGTAACATATTTAAAATACTCAAGAAAAGAAAGATGTTATATCCTTGAAATCAAAACTCCAAAGTATAAAGAGCACTAATAGGAGAGGAAAGGCTTTACCCTCCTAGGTTTGATGCCTGGCTATGAAATAAACAGACAACAGGTAGGTTAATGAGAATATTAATATAATAAATAAAAATTTATTAAATTTTAATATTACATGCACAGGAGCATCATGAGGGGAAAATGAATAGCCAAAAAGACTGTGAGATTTGAGAGTTTATATATCATCATAATAGGGGAGGGAGAGAGAAGATGTAGGCAACTTATGGGAGAGCAAATGATTTTTAGGAAAGATAAATGAGTCCTTAGAAGAATAGATGGGAGAAATGATAGTTTACAACAAAGTTTGTCTGGGTGTGGTATGGATATCTAGTCTTCTCTCCCGTAGTAAGAGTCAATCTTGCTTGGTTGATGAAACTCCCGGGGGAAGGGATTTATGGATTCCTTTTGGAAGATCTGTTGTTGGGCTGATCAGAGGAGCTCAGAGAAGGCCTGTCCCTGCGTTTGCAGTTTTTCAAGTGTCTTCAGGTCAAAATAATCAATATACCAAAGCAGCATGTTTTGGGGGGCGTGTCCTAACTCTTTGAATACAAAATCTTATAGACAAAAAGAACTTAGGGAATTTTGCTTCTAAGCAGAATTTACTAGAGAATAAGCTTCAGACAACCAAACTGACTAGAGACAAATGAGCTGATGGAGCCGTGGTAGGTGATAAATATATGCTTACTGAAAAATAAAGATTAAATAAGGGTCAAAGAGAGAGACTACTATATAATAGTCAACAATATATATTATATACAGTATATAATATGCAACAATGTAGATGTAACAAAACCATGCAAATAAGTGAGGGATTAAATTATATTCTAGATATGATTTATAACTCTTTGATTATACAGATTGCAATAAATTTTCCTACTCTAAAAAAAGAAGTGAAGGATAAAAAGTGAGGATAACATATGTAAAGAATTACTTTGAGTAATCACAATGGGTGGTAGTAGCATTAGCAATGTACATCTATGTTCTTATATATAATGTAATTATGGAGTGAACAATCATGCAATATTCTAATTCTGTTACCTCCTTTGTCCTTGAGAACCAGGACTTTGGTGTGGAAATGGAGATATAGACATATTATTTAAAAGGTTAGATTAAAACTCTGCAGTCCTGAAATTGAATTGGAAGTCTCAGTAAGAGCCCATGTGGTATTTTATTTTATATCCTAACTCTGTAACTGAGAAGTCTTAGAAACAATGACCAATGCAGTGGTAATGAGCATTCCTATTGCTGAGATCATGATATTAAAATATCATTTCCCACTAAAAGAGACCAGGGCTTCTTAAAATAATGGCTGATTCCTCGTTTCTTCCAGAAAATGTATAAGTTTGGATGATTTTGTCAGAGCAAATAGCCTGGAAGTTATCAGAAAGTACTGAGTTTTATCAAAAGGACTCAGTAGTCAACTTGAAGAGACTCTCACTGCCCCAAAATGGGATAATTTGAGTTTTAGTGATAAGAAAAATCATAATTACCTAACTTTTAAGAAAACCAATCAATTTGGTTATACTCATAAATTCTTAGTGATATTTTAAAAATTGGCCACCTTTGCAGGATGACAGAGAACTACTTCATCTAGTAAACTGCTAAAAGAAAATAAAGAAGATTTATTCTGCCTCTTTTAGATGAATGTACTAGTGGGTACGTCAATAGTAAATAAAGTTTCTTTATAAAATTATTTCATATAATAAATATAATAAAAGTATATAATTAGCACATAACTATTTTTAATCCCCCATTAATGAATGTAAACTCTGAGCATCAATAGTTGTAAGCACTGAGCTTCAATGGTTCTATCATCAGAGATACAGAGATCACCAGACCATTATGAATCTTTTGATGAAAGAAAATGCCTCTGCCTAAGGCCTTGCCAAAGGAGTCAAACTAAAATCTGATCAAGCTTTTGGATCCAGCTGGAGAACCTGAGCATGAACTTTACCATTAGCATATAAATCAGTAAAATCCAGACCGGGAAACTCTGTAGTTCAACTTGTCTGAGTTTTTCAACAAACGTATTTTAAGGGAAAGAAAAATATGGAAGAAGAGTCTATAAATTAAAAGAAATTTAATTTACCAAAATTGTGAAAAATGGGAAACACAATATACTAGTAAGGGTGTAGAGAAGGAGTCTAACTCATATATTGCAGGTAGGAATATAAATAGAGTTATTCTAGAAAAGAGTTTAATAATTTCTTCTAAAATTAAAAATTCACTAACTCCTTTCTATGATCCAGAAATTGCATTCTTTGGCATTTATCCCAAAGAAGTAAAAAGTTATGTTTACACAATCATCTGTACACAAATGTTCATAGCACCTTTATTCATAATAGCCACAAACTGGAAGCAACCTAAATGTTCTTCAATGAGTAACTGGATAAATAAACTGATACATCCGTAAATGAAATGCTACTCAACAACAAAAAGAAATATTACTATTATTACAGACAGCAGTGTCAATGGACCTCAAAGAAATTATGTTATGTGAAAAATACATCATGTGTGGATCCATTCTGGAATATTCTTGAAGAAATCATAGAGATGGAAAATAGATTAATAGTTGCCAGCATTGGGTTTTGGGAGAGAAGAGGGTTGTGTCTATAGAGAGGTAACTTAAGGAAGCCTTGTAGTGATGTTAACAGTTCTGCATCTTGATCACAGTGGTCGTTACACAAAGGTACACATGTGATAAAATTGTATTGCACTATGAGCACACATACACACATAAATGAGTGAATATATAATTGATTAAATTCCAATAAACTCTGTGAATTGTGTCAGTGGCAATTTCATGGAGCTCGTAGTGTACAGTAGTTATGCAAAAATGCTTATATTGGAGAATAAAGCGTGAAGGGTGAGTGGGACCATTACATTTCCACAACTTTCTGTGAATCTATAATTATTTCAGAAAAAAAGTTTGAAAATGGGCAAGGCTGAACAATAGTAGTTAAGAATGCACATTTGGGTGAGAATACTATAGTGAAATGTAAAGGAAGTGGTTACTATATAATTTGTGATAATGGTGGTTAGTTTTGGAGGGAGGAAGGGAGAGAGTTGTAACCAGGAAGGGCATGTAAAGGGGCTTCTGACTTTGGTGAAGTTCTATTTCATGATTTGGGAGATAGTTATAGGAGTTTACCTTATAATAATTCACCAAACTGCATTTTTTGTGCAAGTGTTACATGTTTTGTATGTACATGTTTATAGACTTTCTCTAGATTTACTTTTCTTTGTGGACCAGAGGAAAAGGTGAACAGTGGCCATTTACGTGCACACAGTAGATTGCTTTCAGCTAATACTAGACAGCTGCTGAAATTGGAAGGCTTAATGAACTGGTGCAACTCTCTTAGGTTTATGTCCTTGCATTAACAGGGAAAATCTCCAAATGATCCAGGTTTAAGTAAGGGAATGCATTCTGAATTGTTAAATTAGACTATTTTGGTAGCAATGAACATAGAAAACGCCATGCTTCACCTTGAGAATGTATGTTTTTAAAGATACCAGGAAATCCATAGGTTTGGCTGTGGTGAATTATAATCTAATGAATTTGCCATTATCATAAATTATTAAGCCGCCACAAAATTGTAGCTAATTGGATTCCGAGGTCTATTAAAGCTTATAACCACTTATATTGATATTTTCAAGACCCTCTTACATAAAGTGAGCATCTTTATTATTTTAATTCTGAGCTTCTGGGAGCATGAAATATCAGGACTGTTTTGTTTTGTTTTGTTTTTTTTAAGAAAATGTCCCAGAATGTATTTGATTTTACTCAACTTGCTCTGGGTAAATGCTGGGATATATTACAATGGCCTTTAAATATGGCATTATGGATTTGATGGCTGTCTCCCCACCTTAGTACTTCAGTGCTCCTGGTGGCAGAAAATGGCCAGGTCCAGAGTGAACTCTAAACAAATGCTAGCTGGATGAAGCCTATTGCGTGCATCAGGTTTTTCTCAAAGGTATTTTCCCGTAGCATTATTCAAAGGGGATTTGGCCAGATTTCCACATAGTAAAGGGGAAACATTTACCCAAAGAATATGGTGTAAATGTTTTATCAAATAAGGAATGCATTTTCAGAAGAGCGTTCTGATCAATACAGGTAAGAACATGGATGTTACAGCTCAGGTGTAAGAATACAGTCATTGGAGAATTCTGGATGAAATCCTCAATTTGAAGATTTTCTAGCTATTGAGAGTGACAATTTCACATTGAATATAAGGGTAAATGTAGCTGGTAAGGCAATTTGATGTAAATAGGGAGAAAAGAGAAGAGTAGTCTGGTAGTCTAGTCACCAGGCTAAGGATGGGAACTTCAGGGAGCTGAACACAGGGGAGTTAGTAGTCCTCATCAATTTAGCGATCCTGGATGGTAGAGAATGCCATTTTGTGTTTTATTCCAACAATTTGTTATTCTCCCCTTTCTCCCTTTTTCCCTTTCCTCATCCTCTATCTTTAGAAAACCTCCTCTGTTTCCTCCTGTATATTTCCACACAGTTGTTAGATAACAGTCATGTCACTATATCTTGAGTACACAGAGATTGAATGTCTAAAAGATATAATAGTAGTTTTAATAAAGAGAGCTCAACTGAGGTTTAATTTCCTCTTTGGGACTCAGCATTCTTTCTGAATACTCTGCCGTAGCTGTGTGAGGGAACAATTTCAATTTTAACATACCTTGGTTTAGAATAAAGTACTTCTTATCAAGATTGTTCACCTACTTGTTATGAAGCAATTGGGGCAATCACTAAAATCGTGAAATCTAATGATACAAAACTAATGGGGAATTTCACATATGAGCAGAATAAAGTCATCTCACTAGGAATTTCTTGTTGGTTTAGAAAAGCAAAGCTCTGTTTATATAAACCTAAACCTAATATTTTCCCTTCCATATGGATTCCTCTATTCATGAAAATTAACCCTTGGTTTAGAATCGATAAATCTATAGAAGAAAGACTTCTTCTTCTGCATGATCCGGCCTTTGGTGTTCCTAGACACGTGTGGTACTCAATTTTTAATAGAATATAATATGCAGGGGTAAAGTGGCATTCTTATTTGTAATGATGTCATGGCTCATCACATGACAAAACGGATGTGGACACGCTGTCTTTTTGTTTTCTTGTCTATCTGCCTTGTGTCTTCCTCCTCAGTAAATTCCATTCTTATTGAATAAGCCTTCAATACATGCTTTGGAATTTTATGTTTCAACTTCCGTGGCATTTCTGTCACCAATTTTACATTCTGCACGCAGGCACACCATTCTAGTCAATTCTAGCAATTGTCCCACCAGGAGCACACAGATTGGCAAATCTTTTCTTGGCCCTCTCTAGAATATCATCTTCTAAACTCTGTTGTCACATACACACAAGTCAGGCTTATTTGACTGATCTGTTATTCTGTCCTGAATGGCAAAATGTTTAAACCAGTTTTTTGGATAAAAACAGTCATTGACAACTCTGTGACTACTTAAAACTCATCTTGAGGCGCCCAGGTGGCTCAGTCAGTTAAGCATCTGTCTGACTCTTGGTTTTGGCTCAGGTCATGGTCACCTGGTCCTGGGATCAAACCGACAAACCCACGTTTGGCTCCACACTCAGTGCAGAGTCTGCTTCAGATTCTTCCTCCCTACCCCTTTGCCCCCACTGCTATCTCTCTCTCTCTCTCTCTCATAAATAAATAAATAAATAAATAAATAAATAAATAAATAAATACCAAAAAAACCTCATCTTTCCTTCTCTGGTTGTATTGAGCTTTTCAAGCTGCAGGAGGACAGGGCTGTGCCTGCTTGTCTTCTCCCCTGTCCCTATTATATCCTCGCATCCAGCACAGTGCTTAGCACATATGACTATATTTTTGTTAAGGGATGAATAAACAACAAATAATGATGAAATGAAAGTTTGCTGGCTTGCAGTGCTTTTTTTTTTTTCATGTTCTCTCTCAAGTTCTGCTTTCTGTGTTGTAGCTTCCATTCAATCTCTAAGTATCTCTTCTTTCCTTTAATGACTTTTATTGAATATTCCTCTTAACACCCAAGTTATTGCTGTGTGCCAAAAATTAGGCGAGATGCTAAAATTTACCGTACTTGATGTGCCCATGAGATCATAATCCAAGCTCAGAAAGCCCAGCATCCACTGAGTCTGGTGTGCAATCAGCTGTAGAAGTGAGTATTCCTAGTTTTGTACCTTTGTGTTTGGAAAATATTTGTGGTATGATTTCAGTCTTCTTAAATTTGAAATATTTGTTATGTCACTTTTTGTGTGATTTAACCAGGGGATTCTTCTGTGTGTACTTGAAGAAAAAAGAAAAAAGTGTATCCTGCTATTCTCAGATGGAATGTTTTATATGTATGTTTTAGAACCACGTATTCTGAAGTATACTTCAACTAAAAAATGTTACTGTTGCAAATAATAATTTTAAGTGAAAGTACTTGTTTAACGTAAAGCATATCAGAGGGGAAGTGGGTGGAAGGATGAGTGAAATAAGTAAAGGGGATAAAGAGTATACTTACGATGAGCATTGAGTAATGATGTATAGAATTGTTGGATTACTATACTGTACACCTGAAACTAACATAATACTGTATGTTAACTATCCTGGAATTAAAAGAAAAAACTTAATAAAAAAAAAAAAACAGAAGTGAGTTTTCCCTCCCCTAGTATAGTAACGTCTACTTTATTTGCTGTTATATGACAGACATACCTGGGTTCAACCTTCTCCCTCTAAAACCAATGATTTCCATAAAAGAAATAGAAATAAAGTCCTATGGCATTTAAAAAAAAAAAGAATGTTACTCTTAGAACTACAAATTTCTTTTGCTTTATGCAGTATTGATAGAAATAATACCATTACATACTTCCAGCAATTTTAACTTAAAAAATACCTGATATTAACCTTCCATCCTGACTAGGGTAGTGCTTATTAAATTCTCCACCCAAAGGGATGCCGGGGTGGCTCAGTGGTTTAGCACCTGCCTTCAGCCCAGAACGTGATCCTGGAGTCCTAGGATTGAGTCCCACATTGGGCTCCCTGCATGGAGCCTGCTTCTCCCTCAGCCTCTCTCGTTCTCTCTCTCTCTCTCTCTCTCTCTCTCTCTGTATGTGTGTGTGTGTGTATGTGTCTCTCATGAATAAATAAAGTTTTAAAACAATAAATAAATTCTCCACCAAGAAATCTTGAAGGCAGAGAATAGCATGGGTATTATTGTTGGAGGGATGTGGGGAGAAACAGCCATATGCAAACTTAAAACTTTATTTGACATCTCCTATTTTCAATTTAAAATTAATGCAAACTTTAGACTTCTTTTAAAACCATGTATTTGGTATTCATGGAGTAAAACTGACATCCTGGGTATATCTGTCCTGATCTAAGGCTCCACGTACCCCTCACCTATTGCTGACACACCCCACTTTGTGAAGCCCAAAAATAGGGTTTTTGCAAGTTTGAAAGATACTTAAGCTTACTGAAAAAACAATTCTACCCCTAAACACTTAGGCTATATTAAGGAAAATAAAATACAACTTAAATGGGCAACATAAGGGCTATTCTCAGCATAGCCATATAAAGCTGTAAGATTATCAAGAAGCAAAATTTACTTCCAAAGGGGGGAACATCCAGGAAGTTTTCAAAAGGAAGTAGCATTCCAGGCAGTTAAGAATCTTCCTTTCTGGGGGATCCCTGGGTGGCTCAGTACCTGCCTTTGGCCCAGGGTGTGATCCAGAGTCCCAGGATCGAGTCCCATGTCAGGCTCCCAGCATGGAGCCTGCTTCTCTTTTTGCCTGTGTCTCTGCCTCTCTCTCTCTCTCTTTCTCTTTCTCTCTCTCTGTCTATCATGAATAAATAAATAAAATCTTAAGAAAAAAAAAAAGAATCTTCCTTTCTGTGTTCAGTGAAAATATAGATGAAGATCTACTTTTTAGTTTTCTGTTTCCTCCTCCCACATCTAGTCTGTGATTGCCTTACCTCCAATCTTTTGATAATCTTATCTTTAATGAATTATTGCATTTGCTACAAGTCAGGAAACAAAATTAACCTTGTGTGATAATTGTTTTCTAAAGAAGGCTCTAAGTGAAGGCTTTCAGGTAAAATGGGGCTGTGTGAGAGGTGTTTGAGATGCAAGGAACCAAATATCCAAGTATAAAGATATGTTTCAATGTATACAGTTCCCTGAGATACCACTCTGCAGATAATTGAGGTAATGCTTTGCTTATTATTTATCAATAACATGTACACTATATTATTACTCTTCTGTTTGTTTAAAAAAAATTCTCTTTATCATTGTTTTATTTCAAGTCACACCTGGACTAACTCATTCCAAGTATTTGAGCACCTGATCTTAACTCATGGTTTTAATGACATGTTGATGTTCCAAGAGCATGAAGTTGAGTGGAGGTGGATCTGTTAGAGAAAGGGAGAGGTTAGGGATGGGGCAGGTTACACAGCACCATCATATGAGGTCCTGCCAGACCCTGAGGCTTAAGGTCTAACAGCTGGGTGAAGGGAAGCAAGTGACTGGCCTCATGATGAGGTTGGCATTTTAGGTTGCTCACTCTGTCAAAATAAATCCTTAACTAAGGACAGTGCAAATAGAGAGGGTGTACTCTGGAGACAGCTAGAATATAGAATTGACAGCACTGAGTGACTAATGGAAATGAGTTTAGAGTGAACCAAGAGAAGTTATCTAGGTATACTCCCCTGGTTTGGAGGGGCTAGAGAGATATGATAACAAAAATTTCATAATAATGAAAATAACATTATTGAGCACCTACCATGTACCTGGTGCAAATTGAATGCTTTACATGAATTTTTAATCATCAAGCAGCATGGCAATTCTTGGAACTTGGTATAATTAGTGTCTCCATCTTAAAGATGATGAAACTGGGGCTCAAAGAGGTTTCCCAGCCTGAGATCATAAAGCTAGAATGGAGCAGAGGTGGGCGCGACAGGAGTAACAGGTGAGGTATGATTGCTGTCCTCAGTAAGACAGGCACTTAAGGAATCTCCTTATGGATGGCCAGTACTTTATTGTACTAGGAATGCTTTTAAATATATTATTTTGGTTGATCCTCATATAACACTATGAAGTAGGCATTGCCATCATCATTTTACAAATGTTGAAGCTGAGACCTAGAAAGAGTAAGTTTGTTGTCTAAGATGACACAGCAAGTAGATGACAAGTCTGGTTCAGATAAGGAATGTGACTACTTTGCAGAACACTACAGCTTCTTCTCTATAGGCCTCATTGGTGAGTTACTGCCATTGCTCATTCTGTTGCATGTTCCATGGCATTCATGGGAGGAGTGAAAAGGATAAAGTTTAGATTCTGGAATCAGACTGCTTAGGTTGGCATGCCATTTTTCCTATAAGACCTTGGTCAAGTTATACAATCTTTCCGAGTCTGTTTTCTTATCCAGGGAATGGGAATAATAATTGATTCTTTCGCTATTTTTATGGGGCTGCAGTCATAATTTTAAAAAGATAATTTATACAAAGTGCCTGGCACCTAGTAAAATTCAATAAATGTCAGTAGTGATAACAGTAGTTCAAAGAAGTGACATGACATTAATTATGGAAGGAAAGATTAAAATTTATAAAATTGCATTCGAAGTGAACTTTAAAGGATTTCAGAAGGTAAAGAAGGAACAATACTGAGGTTATGGAATTAAGAGTATTTTTAATCCTGGATATTATTTTTGTTTAGAGTTTATGAGTAGGAGAGTTAAATTACTGGAAGTGTACTTAAAGAAAATCAATTAGGTAACCCAAGTAATTTCTGGTGAGAGTCCCTAAGGTCCTGACCATGGGTGATAGTGGAAGGAACGGAAAGAGGACAGATCTGAGGTACTACAGAGCATGTAAGGAGAGCTCTTCCCAGTGTGCATTTGGGTTGCTTCCCCACAATATTACTTGGTAAAAAATAAAAAATGCAAATTCATTTTCCAGTGGGGCTAAGAAAAAATCTAATCTGGACAGCATTTGCTACACTATAATGAAATACATTCCAGAATCAGGTATAAATGATATGAGAGTTACATAATGTTCTGATTGCCTGCACTTTGTTTTTGTACTTTGGCAGAGGAAAACTGGAGTTGGTGTACAGATTCACTAATCCACCTTTGCTATTGCCTGCATTCTGGGAGGTGTTTATTTGATGACTCATATACTAGTGTGCATGTGAGTTTTCCACTTGAAATGGTATCTAGGATTCCCCCCCGCCCAGAATATAGAAGTATATAAGATATAAAAATATCTATCCCTAGTAGTTGTACTTAGTATAAAAATATCTATCCCTAGTAGTTTTACTTAGTATTTTAATCTCAGCTGAGTTTTCATGGTTGTCTAGCTCTTAAACTGAATTAACTTTGAGTAGAGTGATTTTTTCTTCAAATTTTATTTATTTATTCATGAGAAACACAGAGAGAGAGACAGAGACATAGGCAGAGGGAGAAGCAGGCTCCCCTTGGGAAGCCTCATGCGGGACTTGATTCCAGGACCCCAGGATCACAACCTGAGCCAAAGGCTAATGCTCAACCACTGAGCCACCCAGGTGCCTCTGATTACTTTAAAATTATTACTAATAGTGTTTTAATTCCTCACATCCTAGATTGAATAGTACTTAGGCTTTTTGTAATGATCTGAATATTCATTTTATAATGATAACTTTAGAATGTCTGTGATCTAAAACTAGCAAATTTCTTGAGACCATGCATTATCTTAGGGAAAAGAGAAAGGAGACATTTAAGCCTAAATGGTATTTTTCAACATATACCTGTCTGACAATCCTGGGGTTGGTTTATTATGTCTGACAGTCCTGGATCCACTGGGGCCATCCAGCTGCATGAGGTTGTAGGCGCTTATTCATATTAGAGCAAGGGGTGACATGGATGGTCTGGTTGTAGGTATATCCTTCCAGATGAGTATCCTTTTACACATCTACTCCAGTAGAATCTCAAGGTCTGAAATCATCTCAGATCCAAGGTGACCAATGACTTATATGGTCATAACTGGGTTTTTACTTAATATGTTTCTCTTTGGCATCTGTTCAAATGAGCTCAGATGTTTGGCATTCTCAGAACTGGCAATCAAAGACTTTTGTATATCCTAATGCCTGTGAACATAGCTTGGTTGGTCAAACAAGAATAAAGAATAGGCAATCACAACAATTCCCATCATCATATCTTATATTGGTGAGTTTGTAAGTTTTACTATGTATGAGGTAGCAAATTACAATGCCACTGAGAACTGGCATTGTGAAGCCTAGAACTACCTCACTCTGTCGCTATAAAATCACAGCCCCTCTGCATCTCTGTCGGACATTCAAAATGTCCTTAAAGTGCTGGTAACAGGCAAATCTGTTTTTAAGTCTACTACCTCATATTTGTTCCCATAACTTATCTGAATGAATCCTTTAAATGAGCTGTTGATGTCCTATTAGCCACTTTTTCCTCCCAAAGACATTCATGTTCAGCTGCAAAACAACTTCCTGTGTGAAATTTACAGGTCTGTCAGCCATAAAAAGCATTAATGCATAATACATAAACAAAACGTATGCTCTTTTTGCAAAAAAAAATCGCAAAAGAAAAAAAGAAAGGAATTTAGTCTCTGCTTTCCAAAAGGAGAAAACATGAATCTTGCATTTTTATTTTTGATGCTGTTTTGCCTTAAATATATGAGATGACTATTAATGCCCATATTCACAGCAGGAGTAGAAGGGAAATGACAGTAAATTGTAAAACACATTTACATTATAACAAGGCCCATGGAAGCATTGTAATTCACACAGTTATTTCAACAGAGGTTTGGACTCCCTCCAATTTAATTTTCTGAAGTTGGGCTGTGCAGCTGGGTCATTCCTGGTCTAATCTGGGAAATGTATCTCTTAAGGCTGTGGATCAGAATGCCAGCCTCCCAGCTGTCACCAAGGAGCATCATTTACAGTCATTGAGGTCTGAGGGCAAAGCATCAGAATCACTTTATGTGGACACAGCAGCCTAGCTAGATTTATAAATTCTGTTGCAAAGAGCAATAATCAATATTTCATGTTTAATGATGCAGAGCTAAAATTAGTATAGATTTTATGTCTTCTACTTTTCCAAATTATGCAAACATTAGTAACCCTTTTTTTTAGTGCCCTTGTTACATTTCCATTAAAAAAAAGCCAGTGGTTTGGCAGGGGGGCAGTGAGGAAAGTTGGTGATGTTTAATGATTGAATAGTCAACAGTGTCAAAAGTAATTTTGGCTCTTAATTTTTGTTAAATAGTCACCTTTAAGTTAACATAAAATTATTTCCAACACAAAAAATAATGTATGTCATTGGCATAGGTTATGTCACCTATAGCTACACAATGAAGTAAAATATATATTGTTTTCAGTTTTTAGTTACCTTAAATGCTCTGGGATACGCAGGGAATAAAATGGCCAAGGCGTAAGTCAGAAAAGTTAAAAGGTTGGTGTTTAGATACAAGTACGCTTTAGAGAAAAAGTAATTTTGAGTGGATTTCTTATTTTAAACTTGTTCAAAGTAATATCCTGCTTGTTTAGACAGTAGAAGTGGCAGCGACAGAAAAAGAAAAAAATAACAATATTTTGTTATTGGGTAGGTTAAAGGGGCTAAGTGGCCATAGAGATGAGCTTTATCTAACCTTATAGATATATTCTCCTATTTGTGACAGGAGAAAAAACGTAGGATTAAGGTAGGAGGGAAAGCCAGATACAGAAGAACAAAATCCAGCTTCTGCCATCCAGGCTAACAGCTCACACCCAAGTAACTTCAGAACAAAACTCTATGACAGTGGGAAGCATAGCCTTTGGCAAATAGTCAATCAATTATGCCCCTTAATAGTACAGCCTGCATTTCAGAGCCACCTATAACACAAGTTTTATTTGGGAAAATGGTATTAAGGATATGGAATGCTATATGTCTGCATTGTGCTTAAATCATTAAGGTTGTATTTTGCAGAGGGGCTTAGCCAAAATTTCAAAAAAGACAGAAGTTAAATAGAGAATGGTAGAAATTATCTTCTTATCCTGTGAATCAAATGGAGTCAGAAAATTGGGGCTAGGCCTTTCAAGCTGGGACAACTTCTCCTGTAGGATCAGCCATCAAACAGACATATTCTTCTATTATTCAATATGATTAATCAATTGATTAATTGAATTTGTGGAATTACAGAAAAGGAATTGCAAGCGAAAGCAAATTTAGGATCCTTGAGTCATGTCAGCCTGATTCTAGTAAGAAGAGGGATGACTCATTTAAAAGGGTGATTGAAAGAGTTAACAGAGTGGTTACATAGGGAGGGTGTAGGGAAAAATCACAAGGGATGGTGATGCATCTGGGTCTATCAATAGCTGGAAAGGGTAACAATAGGGAAGGAAAAGGAAGTGAAGGAAAGGAAGAAAAGGAAAGAAAGGCCTTGGAGGGGCAAGAAATGAGAGCAGTTATGAGACTATGGCAAGAACCACACCTTGTTGGAGAGGCCACCCATGGGAGCTGTGGCCTTAATTATACCAGTCTATGCTTTTAGTAAGAGATAGGAGAAAAGAAAATAAATACTCCAACTTCTTTCTTCTACTAACCTCTGATCTTATGCAGTGCCTCCCACTGCTCAAATCCTACCCAAAGGACAGAGGGGCTTGGTTGATAAAGCCCAAAATTTTGAGCCTCCCAGAACTCAGAGGAGAGTGGAGATGAGTCAAGAGTATGAATAGGGAGATGTTGGTCAAGTGGTACAAAATTTTAGTTATGCAAAATGAGTAACTTTTAAAGATCTAATGCACAGCAGTTAACAATACTGTAGTATAGACTTGAAATTTGCTAAGAGGGTAGATCTTGAGTGTTTTACCACACCAAAAACAAAAACAACAAAAAGAAAAAAAAAAGGAAAGAAAAAAAGAAAAAAAAGGAAGGAAGTGGTAACTATGTAAGGTGATAGATATGTTAATTAGCTTGAGTACGGTGATTATTTCAAAATGTTTACATATGTCAAATCATTAAGTAGTACAACTTAAATATATATAATTTTTAATTGTCACTTATATCTCAATAAAGCTGGAAAAATATAATGTTAAATAAAAATGAAAGTTACCGAATGATTATAAAGGTGCATTAGGAGATGTAGAGAAGAATCAGCAGAAGACATACAATTTCTTGGGATTTGGGGGGGGGGCCATTAAGCAACTAAGATTTCTTTTCACTTCAATTAGAATAATGCATTTGATACATTTATAATTCATTTATTCAACAGATATTTATTAAGCACCTCCTAAATGCCTCATTGGGGAATAGACATCTCAGTGTGAGCAAGTCACCATTCCTGATTTCAAGTATCTTAGTGGTGAGGGAGCAGGGTACATCAATCAGGTAGAGAAGTAATGTTAAAATAGGGATCACTGTGAGTAGCAGGGTGGGGTATCTGGCACTCCTGTTGAGTTCAGAAAGCTTTTATGGAGTAGGATAATGTTGGGAGCTTCCTACATGAAGAGTGGGAGTAGGAGAGTAGAATAATTGGGGACAGACTATCATTGAATCATCAATAAGACAGGATGTAAGTTCCAGGATTATGTGAAGTTTCTTATGACCAGACTTAGGAAAGGAGTATGTGGGGCAGGGCTCATGAGGTGGAGTGGGAAGAGACAGCTGGGCCCTATTGCACCAGACCTCCTTGGCTGAGGAATTTGGAATCTATCCTCAAAGCACTGGGGAGCTACTATTGGTTTCTAGTAGGGAAGTGGCATTGCCAGATATGGAATCAGAGACAAAAAGAACTAGTAGGAGAAATTAGTGATGAAAAAGACCAATTTGTATATGTTTTTAATGGTAAATTGAAACAAAACTTTCTCAAAAAGTGAAACTCCAAGTGAAGATCTGTTGAGCAAGCAACTTCCGTATCCATTTCCAAGAAAATGAGGACATGGTTTGGAACTTCCAGGCCAATTGAATTGAAGTGTTTTTGTATAGTTAGCTTAAATAACCAAATGATGAAATCAATCCTCCAAATTGTCAGCAGAGCAGCTGTTCAGAAAGCTCTTGTTAGTCATTGACCTTATGTTTAATATGATTTCCTAGAACGTGGATAGTCAGATTGAATAGAGTACTGCATCAAAGCCCTCCCCACACAGCAAGCTCTCTGCATTAAAAGAACCAAGGAAAGGAGAGTGGCTGACACAGAGTGCCAAAGCCCTTTATTTCCTATACCCCAAATCCCCAGGGGAAAAGGAAAGAAGAAAGCACGCCACAGGCACATCTTAGAGAAGAAAGTGTTGGGACTACTAACAGCCCCGTCTCTTTCCTAATCATAGTGCAGGGGGTAAAAAAGAACAAGTTTATGTCCTAAAAATCCTCCTTTGGTTTTCAAGAATAACTATGGATTCCTTTTCAATCTACTTCCTTTCTGTAACAGCTGTTTCACCTATTGCTTATGTCATGAGGTAGGATGGGATATGATGAAGGATTAGGTGGGAGGGTGGGAGGTTTGGGGGAAAATAGAGGGTAAGTGTGAGGACTTGTTCTTAGAATAAGAAACCAGTGTCTTTTGTGCTGAAGAGCTAGTTTTACCTTGAAAATAAAAAGCCATGTATAAGAGCTAAAAGGATGTTCTATCAATCTGTTTGTCTACCTGCTTACCTATCTATCGATCATCTTTATCCTCCTACCCATTTATCATATATATACTCTGCCTATACTGTACTGGCTTCCACTTACTGTGAAAAGCACACATGTAAAAGAGTTAAAATAAAATTAAAGAATTTCACACACCATGAGGTGAAAGAGAGGGGTATCATTGTACTAACATCATGGAAAAAGTAGTTCTGACAATTTAGCTTAAGTTTCAAGGCAAAATAGACAACTTCTGTAAGACTTACTAGATGTCATTGCTGATGAGAAGAAGTGTACTATTGTCTCAGAAGGGGAAAATATACCTCATAGTAAATCTTAAAATTTTATTCTTTTTATGAGAGAACCTGTAGCAACATGTACAGTGTCTTATACAGCAATTTTACAAAAGATACAGAGATGTTCTTCTTATGAGGTTTGTTATACCAATATTGGATATAAAAGCAGCAGCCCTTAATAAAAAGAAACTGAAGACCATGATGTGCTTCAGCCTTTATTCTTCTGAATAACACATTTTTAAGACACTGACAAAACAAACAAGAACTGGTCAGTTCTGAACTTTTATAGTTCCATGTCTCATCTAAGTTAGGGTTTTATATACAGTAGCCCCAGGTTATGGCTCATACTGTCACTTCTGAGTTGGATTCTTTCAACTTAAAGAAAATAGAAATCTCAACCAAAAGTGCCTTAAGAAATTAGAGAATCTATTGGGTCATGAAAGTGAAAAGTCCATCAGTATGCTGGTTTCAAGCTCCAGTTTGACCCAGAGGTCCACAGCATCACTAGGGCATTGATTCTTTAGCTGTTTTCCTTGGCTCCCATCCTCTCTGCTATGTTATCTTTTTCTTCCAGTTAGTAGCTCTTAGCATGGCAAATACTTACATTGAGTTCCAGAGTTCTTCATACTTAAAAATCTTTATACTATAGAATTCAGAGGGAAAAACTGAAATTCTTCTCTAGTTAACCAAAGTGAAGTTTAAAAAATTACCATTGGTTGAACAACTAATTTTAAAATATAATGCTGAGTGAATTAAACCAGATACAAAAGAATAGATGATTTTATATGAAGTTCTACAACAAGCCAACTTAATCTATGGTGATAGAAATCAGAACAGGAGAGGGGAATTGAGAGAGAATTCAAAAGGAAACTTCTAAAGAGAGAAATGTTCTTTATTTCATTTTTAGATAGTGGTTCTGCCAATGTATGCATTTGTCAAAAGTTGTATGTTTATGATATGTGCACTTCACATACTTAGAAATGAAAGCCTAGGTACTAACCTGTCATGCTGGCTGATGTAAGGAGAATTGACTAAAATGAAATTAATATGGGAAACAGAGATGGGAGACTCACAGTTGGTCTAGACCACACTGAGAAGCAGAGGTCAAGTTCTGGATAAATTTTAAAGTTGGGATCAACAAGATTAGCTGATTGATTGTGTGTTATGAGAGAAACAAAGGCCTAAAGGCTGACTCCTAGGGTTTAGCTCTGCATATCTAGGTGAATAGTGATGTCATTTGCTAAAATGAGGAAGAAGTGGTGAAGATGGAGTTTTGGGTTGGAGGATAGAGGCCAGGAAATCAAGACTTTGGTTTTGAATGTGAGATGCCCATCAGATGTGCATCTGGAGATTTCAGGTAAGAAAGTGGATGTAGAAGGCTGGAGTTTAGAAGAGAGGTCAGGTGCAAATATAAATTTAAAACCTTGGGACTGGATAAGACCTGAGGAATGAGGATTGATATGGAAGAGGGCAGAAGCCTAGGATAAACTGCTGGCATATTTGCAGAGGAGCTAAGCTTTTGTAGGAATGAGGAGGATCTGGGAGAAGCAATAAGGAGAAGATGGGGTCTCATACCTCCTTTAGACTGCTGGGTGTAGCATGTGGAAAGAAATGGCCACCTCTTAAGCAGACTTCAAGGGAGATGGTGTGTTCAGGGACTCAGTTAAGTTTGTCATCAGCAAAGTCTTCTATATCCTAAAATTCTTTTCTAAATGACTCTTTGATTTTCTTGCTCTAACAAAAAACTTAGCCATTCCCAGAACAGTGAGGCAGGGTACAGAGTAAGTTGAAGGGAATGTTCCAAAAAGTTGAGACGATAGAGGATTTTGCTAATGACAGACTATGAGTTCCAAAAGTCTCAGTGGAAAGGTTGGAGGGATTGGGGAAAGGTGAGTGACTGGGTCAAATTTTGGGATACACAATGCAGCATAAAGTTTAAGAAATTGAGCATGGGGGATAGCCTAGGAGACTTGGATGTCTAGTAGCTTAGAAGTATGTTGAGACTGCTTAAAAGCCAAAAGACCTCATGGTCTTTTTGGGACAAATGTGTAATTCTCATTAGAGATTCCTCTTGGTACTTCAGTAGCTTTTGTGAAGAGGCAAGTAGAGGCAACCAATCACTGTAGCCTGGAGAATGGAATTACAGAGACTATGGATGCCTGAAATGCAGGGAAGGTGTGTGTGTGTGCGTGTGTGCGTGTGTGTGTGTGTGTGTGTGTGTGTCTGAGTACGGTGACTAAGGGATGAGGTTACCTAGAGTTACCAAAAGACAGGAGGGGATGATTGCTAAATGGCTAAACCCAGCACATGCTCATTAGAGCCCTTTACCCAGCAACCATCAAACATAATACTGTTGACAGAGTAAATTTGGGAAGAGCATGAGTGGATCCATGTAAACACATCCTCACTCAGCGAAAATAACAGGAAGCACTATCTTTAGTGGCATAAAAAATTCATACAATTTGAGTGGCAGTATTGTATGTTAATTTGATCGAGAATCAAATTGTATTGTATGTTTAAGCACTTATCCATTGTTTAGTCCAGAACTCTCAACAGTTATCTCAATTTTGCAAACAATTGTTCTCCAATATTATTACCCACAAGTACACGGGGTCAATTTGTAAGTTACTTCTTTTCTTTTTCACAGGAAGAAATGAAACGGTTGCAGAACCCTTTAGAACAAGTTAATGATGGAAAATATTTACTTGAAAAGTAAGTAAAAAATACCAAAGGAAATTAAATTATGTTTGAAGTTAAAAAGCTTGCAAGAAAAAGACAAAACAAAACACCTGGCAAGGCAAAAATGAGTGAGTAAATTTGACAGTTTCTTTATGATACCACTGTGGTCAGGACCCAGGTATATGGCTTATTTGAGATACAGTTAGGTAGATTTATGGCCAGTTGAGGTGTGATACACAAGCTACACTGATTAACAGAATAATATGATGCATGGTGCTGTGTCTGAGGGCTTAAAACTTAACCTTTCCCTGTTTTTGGCTTTTAATCAATGACATGTATGGAAGGCAGTCATAAAATTTGCAAAAAGCATAAGGGTAACACTGACTAATCGAAGAACATTTAAAATAATACTACAGAAAGGAACAAAAGTGCTCTGACCTCAGTAATCACGTGATCTGCCCCCTCATAACCCCTGAGAACCACTGATCTGTTTTCCATTGCTATAGTTTTGTCTTTTTAAGAATAAGATCTTTTGTACTGAAAAAAAAGCAAGAAAGAGATGAAATTTAAAAGATACAAGTGAACTTTTCATTTATATTTTCAAAAAATTGTACAATTAGAGCATGTGAGAGATATATTCTGATTTCAGTTTGTGTGAATAGAAGCTTAGAGGTTTTATATGATTTTAACACAGACCCTGATCTTATATGGCTTCTAAAAATATTATCACAATATTAGACTGATCAATAGACATGCATCGTCAAGATAAAAGAAAAAAACGAACATTTACTGAGTATTTACAATATCCTCCATATTAGTGAATGCTTACAGATGTTTCCTCATAGAATTCTGATAACAGCCTTTGACATAGGCACTGTTTCTATTTTATAGATGGAGAAAGACTCAAAGCGCTTTCAGCACTTATCTAAATATATTTAGCTAAGAGTAGTGAGGATGAGAATTTGGAAGCCACCAGTGCTCCTGCTCTCAACCACTGGCTAAGCCCCAATGCAAAGCCCATGTGGGTGCCACCGGTGGCTCTGGTCACCACATTTAAAAAGCACATAGAGGGGCATCTGGCTGGCTCAGTTAGTTCATTGTCCAACTCTTGATCTCGGCTCAGGTCTTGATCTTAGGGTCGTGAGATCAAGGCCCACAGAGGGCTCTTCCCTGGGCATGGAGCCTGCTTAGGATTCTTTCTCTCCTTCTCCCTTTCCACCCACTGCTCACATAATTCTCTCCCTCTCTTTCTAGAATAGAATAGAATAGAATAGAATAGAATAGAATAGAATAGAATAGAAAAATTAAAATAAAATAAATAAAAATATGCATTGACCTCCCACGAGTATCAGAGGAGGTCAATTAAAATTGTGAGGGATCTGGAACCACATGAAACTATTACAAAGAGCTGAGGATGTGAACTTGGAGAAAAGAAATCTCAGAGGGAACATAATGGCTTTCCTTAAACATTCGAAGGAATTTTCCTATTTAAAAAGGAGCTAAATTGCTCTTCTTGCTCTAGAGAGCATAGCAAGAATCAGTGAGCAGGATTTATGGAGAAACAGCTTTGTGACTTAGAAAAAGAATAACTTTTGTAAAAATGCTGCCTGCCCAACAAAATGGACTTCTTTGTTAAGGAGTGAGATGACAGAAAGTAGAGGTACCCAAGAAGAGTGAAGTGTCCATCCATTTGAAGTGCTAGTGAAAGCATTCCTGAAAATGGAAAATCTTGGATGTGATTCCTCTTTCTGATTTTATTCTAGCTTTGTGAGACTGGACAACTTATATAATACACACACCCCCGAACCAGCTTCCTCATCTTTAAAAATGAAGACAGTAACACTGACTGGACAGTCTTAGTGAGACCATTAACTGAGATACGCACAATAGCACAGTACCTTCAATGTCAGCGCCTTCTCTTTCCATCCTGGTGGCTGTTTGGAAGACAGTTCAGGTTCATTCTGTCTCGGTGATTCTAAGAAGTTGCTTTGTCATCACTTGAAGGACAGTTCCAGCCCTTTGATCAAATGAAGTTTCTGAGTTAACTTCAGATTTAATTTATCCTCGTCATGTCTACTGTCATTAATGTGAATAACTAAGAATAAATTAATTCAGCACCACCCCACCCCATCATCACTAGCAATATTGTAAACAATAATAACTAAAAATTTTTTGACTGTGTAGCTAGAAAGGTTTTCCTCTATGGAGATTAGTGTGGTAATAACATTAGATCAGTAGTTCTTCATACTGGATACCCTTAGAATCACCTGGGAGTTAATAAAAATGGCATAAGCCTTGGCATAACCTCCAACCTAGACAAATTGAATCTGAATCTCTGGGGATGAGATTAGTATTTCTTAAAAGCTGACTTCATGTGATTCTAATGAGGAGCTGGGGATGAGAACCAGCGGTCTAAGTGCATTTTAGATTCCTGTTAGTTATTCAATAATCTCGTGTAGCTTCATTCTCATGGGACACACTTCTCTGTGACCTTCAGCCCTTTTGATGAGGGGACACTGAGCAAATGGTCAAGAAAGAGTTCTTGAGACATCTTTGGTGCCAAAAGATGCTTTTATTAAATCAAGGGGACAGGGCCCATGGGCAGAAAGAGCTGTCCTGTGATCTTGAGGAGCCATTGATTATATACATTTAAGTTATGGAGGGAGGGTAGAGATAAAGGAAGTCTCTAAAGATATTTCCTTATGTTAAAGAAGACTTACAGGATCCTGGAGGTCTGGCTGTTCTTCAACTAAGGTTGCTTTTAGCCTCTAGCAAAACATCAGCAGTATTAAGGCAGCTATGAGTTCCTTGAGGAATGTCACACTCTGCATGTCTCAGGTATTTGTCAATAGGCTGCAAGTTGTAAGGAAATTTAATTTATCTACATTTGCCTTTGCTCTCCTCATCACTTTCATCTATTAAATTTGGTTATGCTGATATTTCATTATTGATTTTAATATAAGAAGTGAGCTCCAGAAGTTTTTTTCTCGCTAATTGACCACAACTCTGTACTAAACTTCTCACTAATACCAGCGTGTATCTTTCCCAGCTCTCTGCTCTCAGGAAGATTTGTGAAGGTTAATGGCAGATATGTGGGCTTCTATCTCCTTCCTCCCCTATTCTTTCCTTCTTGTTACCCAGAAGCCTGGGAAAGCTAAAAGCTTTTGGAAATAGCCAATCTACTTTGCATGCCTATTCTTCCTTATCATGATTGAGGAGTTCCAGAGATGGGAATTAAAATCTCCTCTCAAAGCAAACAGGCCTGTGGGGAGCTTCCCTTTCATGTTTGTCCAGGACAGAGAGAAAACAATGGCTCCCAGCCCTAACAACTATGCTCATTTGCCTGGAATTCTAGAGATTTTCCTGGTTGGCTTTGGGGCAGAGCTGTGTCCTTGAAAGCTGTCAAATTTGATTGAAAAATTGGTGTACTTTGAGTGAGCAGTTAGGCATTTCATTATGGCTGTAGCTGACTTAGGTGCTGATGTAAATCATCTCAGCTACTTGAAATGACCATAAGTTAAGTGATAGTGGTGTCATAGCAGTTGATCAGTTACTCCCCCTTGGAACATTACATTTATTCTGAATGCTCAACAGGGTTTTGTGGTAGACAGTCAGTGTGAAGGGAGGGGAAGCTGCAACTCTGTTCTACTTGAGACGATGGGCAGGGCCAGGCCAGTGCATTTGTATACACATACATGCACATACTCAACAAAGCTTTCTCTGGGCCCATAAACAGAAGAGTAATGAGTAAGGCCGTTAATTAAGAGCCTGCTTATGACTGTATTGTTTTTGATAATCATTTATTACCTTAAGTAAGACCTTAGGCTGACTGCTATTTGTTGTAAATATTGAATCAGGCTGGGTTTCTGGTGTGATTTGCAATCACACATTCACCTCATATATCATCATTTTATTACCCACAGGTAATTATTGATGGAATGAGCTAAGCTATCCAATTAAACCTACAGGTATTCATAGTTTATAGTTTGTTGAGGTTGTATAAATTATAACCCCAAATTAGCAAAATTTATTAATATATATATTTTTTTCTTTTTATAAAAACTTAAGCTTTGCCTTTGGTTGCTGAATAACTACAAGTCCCACACCACCTCACATGTATCTCTATCGCCCAGTTTGCTGAGATGCTAGTAAGGTGTTCAATTAACAAAATTTTAAAGTATCTTTGCTGTAAGGCCGTTGTCCCTACAAGATCATAGCAATGTACAAACAAGACTTTTTATGCCCGTCAACCCTGGATTAGGTTTCTTCTGTGTTTACCCTTGAATAGCATCCATCACACTTGTAGTTATTAGTTATCCATCATCTCCTTGATTGTAAAACCATAGAACAGGGACTGTGTCCAGTGTTTTCACCATTGTATCATTTGTGTTCTGCATCATTTCTGACACATAGAAGACATACACTATATTTATGAATGAGTGAATAAGGATGAATAAATAATGCCAGAATATGAATGGCACAGAGCACACAAGAGTAGTTTTTTCTTTACCCCCTCAACACCCCAGCTGGGTAATCACAAAGCTATATTGTGCTGATGGCACCATCTACCGGCCATATAGGAATTTATCTAACCTATTGTGTGTTTCCCCACCTCTTGGTTATTCTTTACTAAAGAGGAGATAATCCTAGATATCTTCTGCACAATTTTTTTTAATCTTTTTCTTTTCTTTCTAAAACCACAGTGCTGGTCCTTGATTGTTGAACCAATTTGAATACCTTCCTGAATATTTTCCATCACTTTCCTTGCTCACTCCTACCAAAAATCACCCTTAAGCATCCCATTCAAGTTTCCCTTCTCCAAATGTTTTAGGTGTCCTGCAGCAATGTTTTTCACACTGTTGGTAACAATTCATTGACGATTTGTTAAATTAATTTGATGAGTCACCATTGAAAGATAATTTTAAAAATCTGAAATATAAGATTTTATTTATTCATTCATGAGAGACAGAGAGAGAGAGGAAGACATAGGTAGAAGGAGAAGCAGGCTCCTCGCAGGGAGCCTGATGTGGGATTCGATCCCAGGCCCCAAGATCACACCCTGAGCTGAAGGCAGATGCTCAATTGCTGAGCCACTCAGGCATCCCTGAAAATCTGAAATATAATAAAAGATATCAGCATACATTACATGTAGTTGGGGAAATAATATTCCCTGATATTTTTGTTTCAGTTTTAAACACATGTGCTTACACATGTGCACACACAGACCCTTAGCAAATGCATGTAATGGATTGGGATGTCAAATATTTGACCTGTGAAAACCACAATAAGTAGGATCAAGTTTAGTAAGTATGATATTATAATCCTTCAAGCAGTATTTTGTGGTTGTGAGACTCAAGTTTTAATGTGGTTTCTGCTACATAGTGACCTGAGCATAATTTCTTTGAGCTTCAGATTCTCAACTGTACAATGGGGAGAATAGTTAATTGGTAGAGGCTACTGTGGGAATTGAATAATATAATGCATGTAAAATGTCTATGACACTATTTTATATATATTATGTAGCCGATGACTATTAGTTTTCTGCTTATCCAAACTTATTTCCTACTTTTATCCTCCAATCACCACATTGCTCCTTATTGTCCAAAAATAGCCTGAATTTTTTCACCTCTACTCCTTTGTTTTAGTATCCCTCTCATGTGTATTATCTTTCGCATCTCAATTTACCTAATTCCTGTCCATTCTTTAAAACCCACATCAACTACCACCAAATCCATAAAATCTTCTTTGATCATTGTAGCACCCAGGGATTGCCTAATAAGCTCATTAGGAGCAGTGATCAAATATCTATAGACTCCTGCCAGCAGTTTTCCAGGGTGGAGATTATACTTTGTTCATAGTGGGAGCTCTGCAAAAGCCTATAGAATGAAAGGAGGAAAGGGTCAATTGCAGTGGCACCTTTGGGGTGAGAATGAGTGAGATCCTCTCTTGGGCAATGCCATGGGTTTTATAACACTCACCTTATGTTTTTCTTCTCCTCCTGAAATGGCCCAGTATTCTGCTTTCCTCTTTGCTTAAAGGAAATGACTTTCATGCCTTAAATATGAATGTTGAGCTGAGGAGTAAAAATTAAAAGAATGCAAAGGTAAATGGCAAAATAATATTTTCTTTTCATGGTTTAGTTGTTTATCCTTTATCCATCAATAGCAACCTTTAGGCCTCTGTGAATTAATTAAAATGAACAAGATCGGATGTATATCTGCTTTTTCTAATAAATATAAATTAGCAGTTTTATTGCTATAAAGGTTAACTATATAGACTCAGCTATACTGAGACATTATTTCTGTTTCTAGTCACCAACTGGCCATGGATATGGAGAATAACATTGAGAAATATCACCTCAATCTACAGCCCCTGGAATCAAAGGTGAAAATGTAAGTTATTTCAAAGTTTACATTAAAGCATTAGTTTTACAGTTCTTGTTTTATGAACTTCTAGCCTACTCTGGAATTTGAGGGTATAAGAATTAAGCATTTATTTATTTCACATCTATCTATGTGTTAAACATTATTTCCTTTGTTCTGGGTAGCAACAAAACTGTTTTGGGCAAACATCACCACCTACTGGATATTATGGAGAATTATTTGGTTGTCATCACATCTTCATTTTTTGGATTTTTCCCGTTCTAGGCAGCGTGCAGCTCTTCAGCATCCATTAGCATTTTTCACTGTCTTTCATCTTAGTAACTTGGTTAATCCCACCTTGAAACAACTTGGCTGTTGTTCCAAGCTATTTCTTTATTATACACACACATATTTTTAATCCTCCTATTTCTATTCCATCTCTCATCCATATATTTTGGAAAAATATCTCTTCTTTTTCTCCTCACTTACTGTCATTTTCCTTTTTTATTCTCTCTCTTTTTTAAGATTTTATTTATTTATTCATGAGAGTCACAGAGAGGCAGAGACATAGGCAGAGGGAGAAGCAGGCTCCTCACAGGAAGCCTGATGTGGGACTTGATCCCCAAACTGGGATCACGCCCTGAGCCAAAGGCAGACACTCAGCCACTGAGTCACCCAGGTGTAACTTTAGTCTCTCTTAATAAGACCAATCCCCTTCCCACTACAAATGACTGATGAATAAAGATAGTGCTTAGAAGGGATTCCTGGGTGGCTTAGTTGGTTAAGCCACCTACTCTTGATTTCAGTTTAAGTTATGATCTCAGGGTCTTGAGATCTAGCTCCACCTTGCTCCCCACCCCCCGCATTGAGGGCTTCCAGGTTAGGAGCCTCATGGAGTTTGCTTGGGATTCCCTTTCTCCCTCTCCCTCTGCCCCTTCCTCTGCTCACATCCTCTCTTTCTCAAATAAATAAATAAATCCTTACAAAAAATAGTGTTAAGAACACCTCAATATTAACAAAAATGAAACTAGTAACTTCCAGAGTGAAACAGGCTATAGTCTAGAACAAAACAGCAACTTTCTAAAACTATGTTTAAGGAGAGAAGGAGTCTATCATAATCACCTTAGAAGCAATTTTTAACTATATTTGTTTTCTGTGATCCTTTCTTCTTCTGATCTTCCTTCAGAGGTGCATATAAGAATTTTCAGTGAGGTCATATGAAATCTCTCTCTCTCTCACACACACACACACACACACACACACACACACACAGCTTAACACTCTGAGAGGCATGTATCCGAGAATTTAAACATGTCTAAGCTGGCTAGGATCACTGATCATTTGCAGAAAAGCCCAAAGAGGAATCTTTTAGAAAATAAATCACCCTGAAAAAGGGAGCCTTGAGCTGTACATCTTTGAAGAACAATAAGCTATGGATTTAGGAACTAAGACAGAAATGATGCAGCCATATAATATCCTACTGGATAAAAGCAAATATTAACATAAACCCCTGTCAATTTATATTAACCCTGGTTATCAATAAAAAGCTTGTTTCTGAGAGGAAACATAGAGATACCTTGAAGATAAAATTCAAATATGGCTTCTGAACCTGTTGGGTCCCCCATTAGGAAGTTCTGTGTCATGCTCACTAAATGAATAATAAATCAGGCTACCAAATTTTATGCAAGCAATGTGTCAGCCTTGCTATACAGGATGTCAGTTTGCAAACATAGGTTACTTTATCCTTAGGAACTTTCTCATTAAGATAACCTTCTCTTAAATGAAAAAGTGCTGGAATTGAAAGTTGTTTGTGTGAAAAATTAGACTGTTTGATTTGAATGCTGAAATGAAGCTAGGAAACCTCCCTGGTCTTTTTTGGTTTTCATCATCCCCAATATGTAGAGGCAGAGGGGCAGATGCCTGGAGGAGGAGCAGGCAAGAAAAAAAATATCTCTGGCTGAGATTCCAGCCAGCTCAGAGAGTCTGGGACTTTCTGTGTAGCGGGCTTAATGGAGGAGTCTCAGTTCAGTGAGGTGCAAACAGAATGGTTTTATCTCTTCTAATAACTCTGAACCCCATTTCCACTCACTGGAGGGGGATGAGGGAGAGAAAACTTAATCTTGTCCAGTAATGGAATTTGAGTCCCATTGGAGAATTTAGTCCAGTTCAGTGACTCTTGTCTAATCTAGTTATTAAATTCCTAACTCTCATGACAGTTTGAACATCTCCCTTCTACACACATTAGATCTTTCCAACAGCTGTGCAGCTTGCTCTCCTTTCTCTGTATTCTCTCCTCTTTCTGGTTGTCCCTTCTCCTTGGTATCATCTCTCCCACCCTTCATGTGCTGAACACCCAACTGCCCCAGCATGCCTATTAATGGTAAACACTTAGCTCCCAAGCAGTTGTTTCCTTAAAAAATAGCTCTAAGGGTTGGGATCCTGTGAGAAGAAAGGTCATCTGGTCTCCTGTGAGTCCCCACTGATGTTGTGGGCTGTGCCTCTCATTGTGTCCCTTGTTCTGGAGGGGGACCGTCTGCCGCAGACTGACCTTGGCATTCTCATCAGGGTGGATCTTGGGAAACCCTCATCCCCACTTCCCAAGGGATTTTCTTTAGCCCTGAAGAACATTGGATATGAAAGATGGGTCCTTGTCTCAGGCTCCAGAGTCACTGTAAGACTTCACAAGCTTTCTCTTACGGTCTTCTGGCTTTTGTTGGTGGGACCCTGCTGAACATCTATCTTCCTCTGGTGGGTAGAGAAAAGCAAGGGAAGTGAGGATTACTACACTGTAAAATTTGTTTTCCTGGAAACTCTCCTCTGTCTTCCCTGACAAGGAGGAGAGGGTCACTAGGTCCCAATAAAGTTTTTTTGGGACAGTCCAACCTCTGTAAACCTGAGGTGGGATGCTCCTTGGCAGGCCAATCTCTGAACATAAAAGACAATAAGACAGGATGAGAACTGTTCTCAAGTGTGGGCTGCCTCCATTTTGTACCTGCACTAGTGAGAACCTGAGGTGAGGGTTGGATGGGGCCGGAAAGACTCTCAATTGTTTCTTCACACTAAGGCCAACTAAAAAGAATTTGATAAGAAAGCCTAAACCTTTACGTGGATTGCAAAATATCAGTGGAAAGAAGTCAAGACCTGCAGGGAAAGAACACATGT